>NC_068347.1:34475581-34797693 GCF_014633365.1 Diospyros lotus | reverse complement strand
ATTTATTGGAAAAGTCTATTTGTTTAATGGTTTCTTTTGCTTAAATGTTTTGGATCCTATGATCAATAAATTTAGAGTTAGATTGGTTATTAAAGGATTTATTTAAACAGAAGGTATAGATTTCTTTCTTATCAGTAACTCTTATAACATTTATAAGAATGCTAGTTGCAATTGTTTTTATTTATAAATTGAAAATTTATCAAATAGATGTAAATTATATTTTTGAATGGAGATTTATATTAAGAAATTTATATAGATTAATATGAAGAATTTATAATATCTACCAAAATAGATAAAGTATGTATGTTCGTAAAATATTTTTATGGATTATAATAATAACTCAAACAATGGCATGAAAAATTTGATAATGTTGTTATTTTTAATAGATTTTCTATTAATGATGTAGATAAATGTGTTTATGTTAAAAAGGTTAACATAAACAATGGCATGAAAAAGGTTATTTGTTGAATGATTTATTTTGCTTAAATGTTTTGGACCCTATGATCAATAAAATATCAGTTCCCTTTGACTCTGTCTCTAGTTTAGATCACTCCCACAGCTAGCATGGTAGGCTTGGGAATGTAAAGATGAAAATAGTAAAAAATATGATGAATCTTGAATTAATTTCAAAATTTGAAATTAAAACAAAAGGAAAATGTTATATTTGTGTGCAAGCAAAACAACCTAGAAAACCTTTTCCTTCAATTTAAAGAAGCACACAATTACTTGAATTAATTCGTAGCAATATTTGTAATTTAAATAATTTTGTGACACGTGATGAAAAATAATATTTTATTATATTTTTTGATGATTATTCAAAGTTTAGCTATTTTTATTTGCTTACTCATAAAAATGAAATATTTGACGAGTTTAAGATTTATAAGGCTGAAGTAGAAAATAAGTTGAAAAAAAATTAAAATACTAAAATATGATAGAGCATATGAATATACTTCAAATGAAATGAAAGATTTTTGTAAAATGCATGACATAATAAATCAGTTCACCCCACCTCGTGCACCTCAATCTAATGGAGTTGTTAAAAGAAAAAATCGTATATTACTAAATATGGTAAATGCTATGTTAATATGTTTTGGTTTACCTAATAAGCTTCGCATTCATCTTTAAAAAATAGATAAAATAAAATTAAAAAAATCAACAACATGACAATGTGCAAAGAAATTTGTTTGGAGAATTCAATATACATAAGCATTGGAAAAGGTGTGGAAAAAAAAGATTCACACCTTTTGTAGATTTTTTATTCTCACTTTCACTTCTCTTTTTCTATTTTTCTTTTTCTCACACTTCAAATCTCAATAGTCGTGCAATATTAGAAGGAAGAAAATTAGTTTCTTTTCTCTTTGTTTTGACAACGAGTTACAATCATATAATTTATATATATATTTTTTGAAATATATGAAATAAAAGGAGTTTGCAAAAGTGATTATGTTACACAAGAATTTCTGAAGAGATTATTGTATTTTGAGAGAAGAACGCCATAACATCTGGTCTAAGAGGAGACATTTTTACTTTTAGAAATAGTGTGGACAATTTGGCAATGAGGCTCTTTTTATTTAAAAAAGTTTAATAACTAATTTGATCTTTGAGTCTGTCTGCTTTAGATCACTCCCACACCTGCCATTGCTAGGCTTGGACATGTAAATATGAAAATGATAAATTCAAATTAATTCCAAAATTTGAAATTAATACAAAACAACCTAGAAAACCTTTTCCTTCAACTAAAAGAAGCATGCAAATGTGAGACTTGTGTCCATTTAAATTAATGGTTTCCTTCCCCCAAGCAAAAAAATGACATGTTTATTTAATATTTATTTGATAAGTCTTCTATTTGCCTCTCAAAAATGACATCTTTATTTACTATATTTATTTGAAAACTTGTAATTGTGTGAGAGTGACATTCGTCCAATGGCGTCATCCTCTAACCGCACCCAATAATTCAACTTTTTCAGAAATTATTAATTACCAAGGAAAGTAGGCAAATTGAGGAGAAGAATAAGAAGAAGAAGAAGAAGAAGAGAACTGGATTCAGAGTAATGGCGTACAGTGTTGTAAACTCCGTGATCCAGACTTTGACGCCATTGATAGTCAACGAAGCGAAGCTTTTGAGCAATGTCCGCCGAGATGTTGCGAGCATCAAAGCTGAATTGGAGAGCATGAAGTCTTTCCTAAAAGAAGCCGATCTTAGGGCAGAAACCGGAGATGAAATCGCCATAGTTTGGGTGAAGCAGGTCCGGGAGGTGGCGTACCGAATCGAGGATGTGATCGATGAATACCTGCTTGATCGAGGAAGAAGGCGTGGTTTCGGCAGTTTATTCCGCAGAGTAAACATAGCCTCTCAGATTCAAGACATCAAACAGACAATTGGTGAGATCAAGGAAAGGGCTGACAGGTATGGATTCAGTGTGAGTGATACAAGGATTAGGGAGCGAAAGAATTGAACGGCCGTGGCATGATCCTCGAGTGGCTTCCCTCTTCATCGAGGAAGATGAACTCGTGGGAATTGAATCCCGCAGAGATGAACTGACCGTGCAATTGATATCCAGAGACTCGAAAAGAGTGGTGATTTCAGTAGTGGGGATGCCTGGAGTGGGCAAGACCACCCTTGCTAGCAAGGTCTATGGAAAGCAAATCGTGTCCGGACACTTTGATTGTTGCGCTTGGGTCCCTGTCTCTAGATCATACAAGTCGGAGGAGATACTCAGAACAATGCTGAAACAGTTTTACCAATCTGGATTAAGGGAGTTTACTACACCTCCAGAAATTGATGCAATGGGCCAGAATTCACTCGTTCACAAGCTGAAGGAATTTCTAACCCAGAACAGGTATCTAATTGTCTTTGATGATGTATGGACAACAAGCTTTTGGGAATTCATCAAACATGCTTTGACCAGAGATGGGAAAGACAGCAGGGTAATCATCACCACCCGCAGTGAACAGGTTGCAGTTTTCTGTAAAGAATCGCCATGGGATCATATCCACTGGCTTCAGCCCCTGCCCGAAGAGAAGGCTTGGGACCTTTTCTGCATGAAGGCCTTCCAAAGGGACTTCGAAGGCCATTGTCCCCCCGAATTGAAGGACGTATCTCTTCGAATCGTTCAAAAATGTGAAGGATTGCCACTTGCTATTGTGGCAATAAGTGGTATTCTGTCCATGAAAAACAAGGTTGCATCAGAATGGAAGAGGTTCTACGATAGCCTAGGCTCTGAGTTACAAATGAGACCTGGCCTTACAAGCATCTCAAAAATTGTGTTGCTTAGTTACTATGATTTGCCCTACTACATCAAATCCTGTTTCTTGTACTTTGGCATAGTACCTGAGGATTACTCTATTAATTGTGGACGATTGATTCGATTGTGGATAGCAGAGGGCTTCATTGAAGAACAGAGAGGCAAAACATTAGAAGAAGTTGCAGAAGAGTATCTGACTGAGATCATCCATAGAAGCTTGGTTCAAGTGTCAAGCAAGAAACCTGATGGGAGAGTTAAAACCTGCAGGGTGCATGATGTGGTGCGAGAGATCATCTTGTCAAAGTCTATGGAGTTGAACTTTTGTCAGGTTTTAGGAGCCGAGAATTCGAGCTTCGATGATATTACTCGAAGATTGTCAATACATATGGATGGCAATTTGGACAATGTTCTTGAAAGGGCTAAGAAATCATGGATTCGTTCAATTTTTCTTTTTCGAGTGGCCAAGTTGCCAGAGAAACCCCTGATGAGTACATTGGCAAGAAATTTCATGCTTCTGAAAACGCTAGATCTTGAAGATGCTCCTTTGGTTCAAATTCATAAAGAAGTGGGCAATCTATTTCATTTGAGGTACCTGATTGTAAGGCGTACAAAGGTGAAGGTGATTCCAAAGTCAATTGGCAAGCTGCACAACTTGCAAACTCTGGATTTGAAATATTGTCTTGTGCGTGAGTTACCTTCTCAAATTAGCAGGCTACATAAGTTGAGGCATCTTTTGGCATATAACTATGACTATGGGAATTTTAGTTTAGATTCCATAAAAGGGGTAAAGATGCAAGGAGGGATTGGTTGTTTAAAGGAGTTGCAGAAGCTAGGGCTTGTGGAGGCAAATTATGATGCAATCAACCTATTTAAAGAGCTTAAGAATTTGCAGAAGTTGAGGAAGTTGGGCATCAGCAATTTCAGAACAAAAAATTGTAGGGATCTTTTTAACAGCATTCAGAATATGAAACACCTTAAATTTTTGGCGATATGCTCTATAAGTGAACATGAGATTCTGGATTTGGATTTGATTTTTGTTCCACCTGAATCTCTTGAGCGACTCATCTTGTGTGGACGTTTGAAAAAGCTGCCATCCTGGATTGCTCAACTTCGAACTCTACAAGATCTACACCTGCACTGGTCAAGTCTTGTTGATGATCCACTGCATGGGCTTCAAGCTTTGCCTAACCTACTAATGCTTAGTCTCAATGAAGTGTGTTATGGAGAACAACTGTCCTTTAAGGTTGGATGGTTTCCAAAACTCAAGAGGCTAAATCTTCGTTCTCAGAGTGGATTGCGTTCAGTGATAATAGAGGAAGGGGCATTGACTCTTCTTGAAGAGCTAATAATTGGGCCATGTCAGCAGCTGCAAGAGGTTCCTTCAGGGATCCGTCACCTTAGAAAACTCACAACTCTTTCCTTTTATCTTATGCCTACAAAGTTCCTAAATAGAATGCTACCAGACAAAGGCCAAGATCATTGGATTGTGGAGCGTATACCAACTGTTCAGTTTGGTTTTTGGCTTCAAGGATTGAGATACAAAGTTTGTGCTCCTGGGGAATTCCAAAATTATGCAAGTGACCTGCAATTTAAGGATCAATGAAGCTCAAAGTGGATCTCTTAATTGACAACCATCTCTTCTTCTGTTTGTAGTTGAGGCCTGAAGGAAAAACTCTCAAATCATTCATGCAATGTTACAGAATGGACTAACTAACTAGGTAGGAGATTATTCATTTCAAAAGAGGTGTATCTTTGTTGTGAAAATGATGTAGAGAGTGGATTTGGAGATTTGTTGAGATAGTGATGCCCACGGATTACACTATTAGATGGTACCATAGAGTACACTATCTCTGCAAGCAAAGACAAAAGCTTCATATAACTAATCCTCAATGGCCATTAAATGGAGTTGCTATCCCCTTTACAGGCATGAATGAACCATCCTGCTTATGCAAGCTGTACATGAGGTAGATGAAATCCAAAAACCCCTCCCCTCCATACACACACACACACACAAAAAGAGATTAATTGTCAGCACACTGCAAGCCCATTGACAGAGGTTGAACCCCCAAATGATCAAATGAACTAGTGGAAGATGGTCAAACCACCTGCTTACATGTGCTCCTACCTAAGGTGAGTGGAATCATGAGACTCCAAATTGCTAGAGTTCCATATATTACACACTATGTTATATGTTCATGTTCATACAACCAAAACATCAAGATTGTTCCTGCACTGTTGAATTGGCAGGAAACTCAATGGTGGAATGAAATATAGAGTTAGTCCCCAGAATACATGTACTTACAGTGCATTTGACAGAAAAGTTTTCTTGCTGATGGCAGTCATTCTCTAGACCTTCATAGGGGTTAAGGGTATGCTTTTTGGGCAAATGGGTTCAAAGGAAGATACATGTTCAAGGCCCATCAATCATAAATGTATCTCTAGTTCAGATACTAGCCATCCTCAAATTCAAGTTCCTTCATAATTTTTATTATATCTTCAACTCTAATAGACACGAATTCTGCATGTTCCTCAAGATCTTTAAGTATCCCATTTAACTGTTGCTGAAATGCTGAAGATCTTTCTCTTTCATGCTGCAATTCGTCATAAAGTTCCTCAAAACCTAGAGCATCTATATACAGTTCAGAGCAAAAATGGATAATGCACAAATTTCTCAAGGATCAACAAAGGCCTAATCCAGAAAATACTATACTTGGAAGTTCAGGTTTTCTTGATATTCCACTGTGCATCCAGATCGTTGATCATGATTAATACAATCTATTGAGTCTAAATCGTCACTGCTGGAGCCCAAGTGATCTTGCATTTTTTCTTGTACTTCAAATGCTCAAAAAGAAACCATCTTAAGCCTTAATCCAGAGCACAAAAAACACATTCACAAGGAGCTCACAACCTTAAGCAGTATAGGTCACTCTTTGCATAACACGATACCATAACAAGGGCCACAATTAGATGACAAAAACTCATAAAAAGCACAAGTCTTCTGCAGTCTCTAACTCAAATTCAAAATCCCATCTAAAGAACAAACAGATTCAGAGTGTTCAATGTTAAGTTCACACATACCTCACTGAATATATTAACTATTGGCAGTTCCCCAGGAAATTTACTGCTAGGCATTAACTTATGATTATGCTCCTGTACAAACTTTGTGACTACCCATTTACTTCCATCTTTGACCGCTGGCCTTGTCATAGCCTTGCACCCTTCTCTTGTAATTGGTGAAAGAACCCTGTCTTTTCTAAACATACGTTTTGCTGCACGAAATCCTTCTCTTGAACACACAAAGTCCCGACCAATGATAAGACATATTCTTTAGTGAATGTCGAGTTCGATTTATCCGTATGACGAAACCTGTACGCCTGGCATATTCATAATAGAAATCTCTGGCATCATCTAAAGATGAAGAACTCACGCCAATAAATGGTTCAAAATGACCCACATTTAAATCATTAGGCAGTGGCTGTGTGAAGCTTAAATTGTCATTAAGAGCACCATTTGAATCACAATCATGAAACAGTTCATCCCCCCTGGCTTCGAATTATATCAGCTACATGAGAGAGACATAAATTTGGGAGTTCAGATTCATGCTATGCATAGATGGGGTCTGATTTGCTCCTACTTTTTGGACCTAGAACCAAATTGATTAAGGGATGGAAGAAAACCCAACAAAACGCAGTTCGTTAATTCTGGTTAGTTTAATTTGCTTCTGGTTCAGATTTGAACTTACAAGTTTGCTTCTGGGTGCAAATAGTTTGCTCGAATTCACATGGATTAAGTAAATATGACATTTGGTCTTCTAAACATCAAAGATTGAAACTGTTTCCAAGTAAACCTCGAGGGTGCATTCTGAAGAGAATCTAATCAACCCACAAAAGTCTAGACTTACCAAAAGAACCAAAAAGGAATCCTTCAAACAATATCCACTTGCCCTTTAATCCAATTCATGACGACAATGAAGTTTCAAACAGTGGAATTAGAGTTCACACTTCTGCGTCCCTGAATCAAACTGTTGGTGGGCAATTATGCAACCCAGCAAACAATTCTCAGCAAAATACACAAAACCCAGGAATCTAAAGAAGAAGTTGTTTTTCCTACCCAAAAAATACCTAAATGAAAGTTACTTTTTAAGTCACTTCTCAAACAGAGATTTGCTTGAATCATTGTATGGAAGCGGGCTCCATACAGGAAAACCCATTGGCTATGAAACTAAATGCCTTAAAAGTTATTACTATGTAATTATTTAAATATTTACCTTAGATATTTATATTAATATTTTGTATTAATATTTTATATATAAAATGATAATTAAAATAATAAATTTAAATATTTAAATAATATTTTCATAATGTATACACACTATAGGTTTGCTTGTGTTATGTAACAAGTAAAAAAATAAAATGGATAAAGGTTCAAATTGGCATTTACTGACCTAGTGAGTCTTATTTTGATTTGACTTCCACACGAGACTTACACACACTAAATGCAGTGCATAAGTAGGAAGGAAATTTTTAGAAATGAAAAAAAAAATTAATGTGGTCATTGGGATTGACCTTGGAATTGCACGAGAAGATACAATAAAAAAAAAATTAGGATTATCGATGAAAGATTTAAGATAAGAATGAATTTAAAATTTTATTTCATTGAATAGATTAAAAAATACATTATCTCATATTTTTAAATTGTTAAATGTAAAAATTCTATTGCAAGTTAGACTCACGTTCAATACAATCACGTTGTGAAAGTGATGTATGCTTTTGTTTTTTTGTATTGTGATGTTAGGCATGCCATTCTTACAAGTTACAAGTTAGACCCAAATTCTATAGTAAATTAAATAATAATATTTTTACAAACAAATATCCTATGAGAATAGAATTTTTTGCATGGAGTGTTGATCCTCTAATATATCTATTTTAATGCCTTTATATCATAATGATAACATCTAACACGCCTCTCATAGTTAAAGTTAAGCCGATTGTTATTTTAACATCATTATGATGTAGTGAAAACACATGAAGCTACTCTCATTGATGAGTGCATCAATTCTATAATCTTCAATTTTGAGTAAAAGATGAGAGAAGTTAAGACTTTTTTTTTTTACCATTAAATAAGGGAAAGTTTATTATTATTATTTTTTTTGAGTTAGCAACGCATGTAAATCACACATGAGAGGCAAGCAAAAATTAGACTCAATAGCCTCGTAAATAAGAGAATTGGGTTTATTAGACCAAAAACTTAATTTTAGACTCAATATACCTAATCGAAATAGTTAGAGGTCCATTTGAGCCTTTGCCAAAAATAAAATATTTTAAAAATTTAGGTAATAATTAATAATTATAGTTGAGTATCAAATGATGCTATGTGTTTTTGCTTATCAATTTTTGGTGATGGATGGGAAAAATCAAACACCTGATTTTATTTTAATATTTTTAATTAAAAATTAAAATTAAATAAAAAGAAAAAGATATAAAACAAAATATGAAAGTTTTCTACATTTGTGAAAATAAATGTTTTCTAAAAAGAGTGAAAGACTCAAAGAAACACCTCGTGAGTTCTTTTACGAAAATATTATTTAGACACTCATTTATAACACTTATGATATTTATGTATTAATTTATTATACTTTATATTATGTTATTATAAATATACAATACATCAATGCTTAAAACTCCATTAAAAATGTCATGAGTGAATATCCAAATAGCATTTTCAATTTCTTTTCAAGTGCTTATTTTTTGAGTCGAAAGTGAAATGAAATCACTATGAGTAAGCAAATTTCATTAGGTGGGTTTAACATAGTTCTAATAAATTCAAACATACCACTCATTCAAATGGGTTAACATCTAGAAAGCAGATTTTTTAAGTTTTCTATGGAGTATTCGAGTGCCTAATGGACTTGATTCAACTCAATTGGACCAATGAGCATCCATGAAAATGTCCCATAACTACAAGTTTAAAGTTTTAAGGAGTTTGATTAAACATGTCATATTGAGCACATTAATTATGCATATTAGGGTGAACAAGAGGCGTTGCTCGTTCATGGAAGGTAGGGAACTAGTTCACACACACTTCTTCAGTCAAAACTCAAAAGTCTAGATCATCTTGCTCTTCAGATTCAAGTTCCCTTGCTTTGCTAGATACTACTTCTATGTACAGTTATAGTCGCTGAATGTGTTCCTCCATAGACTTCAAAACCATCCGTAGCTGTTCTTGATAAGTAGTAGATCTTTTTTGCTCGCGATATAGCTCATTCGATAGTTCTCGGATCTTGAGATCTTTCTCATCTTGCCAAGTAGAATTGATGTGAAAAGCCCACTACAAAACAAGAAGATAGTACACCTATCATTCACACGATGTTCTACATGATGAATAGAATACCTTATTGGTATATTCTTATGTTCCCCTTTTTATTGACAAGCCTCTTTACAGAGAGCTTCAACATATATAAGGATTCATGCTGATTAGCAGGTCTCCTACTTTAAACCAATATCAAGACTCTGGTATACAGATTTCGGACAAACAAAGCTAGGGGGGAAAAGAAGGCAAATAACTACCAAATGCGAGGTACTCAATAATGGGGCTCTTTTGCAAGCAGGTAGGCATCAACTCCCAGCTACCTAATTTTATGAATTATTATGTGTTTCTTGCTTGACAAAAATTTTCAATATATAGATGCAAAATATTTAACCGTAGTGAAGTCTAGCATCACAAGTTCATAAACCAGGCAAATTCCACAACCCAAAACTTTCATAAACATGAAGCTACTAGTATCCATGGCCAACTTACTAGGTGGGCTCAGTTATATAAATTCTAAACCTCCAGCCATCTCTTAGTGTGGTCATATCCTCTAAATTAGAAACTATTACTATTAAAACAAAATATAATAATGTCTCTTTTTTCCATCTGTACTACGACTAAAGCAGTTGTATTGATTGAAGTGTCCATATATTCTAGACATTTCAACACAAAAAATGCTGGATGCATTTA
Organism: Diospyros lotus; assembly: GCF_014633365.1. Lineage (NCBI taxonomy): Eukaryota > Viridiplantae > Streptophyta > Magnoliopsida > Ericales > Ebenaceae > Diospyros > Diospyros lotus. The sequence goes on along the minus strand of NC_068347.1, from coordinate 34,787,449 downwards.
GGAGCATGGTCTACAGACTAGGTCGAGGTTCTCCATTTCAGTCTAGCAGTTCTTCTACAAGCCTGAAATTGTTAAGAACGATAAAGATGTTGTAATATCCCAAAAATTGAGAAATAAATTAATTTGACGAATTTTTAAAAGTTTTGGGGTGTAAGTGAAATAAGAAGAAAATGGAGGCACGGGTGTATGCGCAATTAAAGGAAATTAGGAGTGTATAAATGTGAATAGCAGATGTGACCGTAATTCACCTTAAATTTAATTAAGGACGCCTAATGGTTGAAGGTGGAAGCCAGCCCAGCTGGTCGCGCACGCGAAGGACCAGCCAGGCGGATGTGGGTTCGAGCCTTGAGGGGGAGCTGTGCGCGGTTTGGGAAAATAGCTGATTTTTTAATCAGCCTCAGGTGCCAAAACGGCGCCGTTTCATGTGAGGCGGTGGGCAGCTTTTGGCTGCCACGCGGCGCTTGCTGGGCCGCTCTCTTTTTGCTTTTTAAATTGCTAATTTCAGAGTGTGTTTGGGCAGTGGAGGTCGTGCATCAGAAGAGAAAAAAAATTTAAGAAGAAGAAGCAGCGTTGAGGAAGAAAATGGAAGGGAATTTGGGAGAAAAGAGAATATTAAACTCCATTTAATCGCTGTTTAATTAGTCAGGCAAGCTCCTCTCCTCTACCTCTTTGATTTCTTCTTCATTTTTAGTTGTTCTCAGTAATGACTTGGATATGAACAGTGGTTGTGAGTGCAAAGTATAGCAAGCTGTATATATATATGTAACATAGGTATTTATATAAACTATAGCACGCAGGGGCTGTTTTGCACTGAGTTTTAATCTATTTAATTGTGTTTTGGGTATACCTTGGATTGGAGGGTGGTTCACTGTGTGTGTGATTGAGGGTTATGATGCAGAAATTGGCTTTTGGGCGTGTTTTCTGGGTGTGCATATCTCCGCGCGTATATATATATGTTCAGGTGCACAGTGAGTGTTGAATTTGTGTGTGAGGAAGATTAAGTGGCCTTTGGCCGTGAGTTGCTGTGTGCGTGTGTATGTTCACTGGGGAAGCTTAAGATAATTAATGGGTGTGTTCATTAGGTGTGTTCATGAGGGGAGAAATTGAAGTGATATATTTATATATATGTATATATAATGTTGAAGGATGAAATTGGAGGCAGCAGCACGTCCATGTGCTCTTGGAAGTGCTTAAATATATTTATATATATATGTATATATTTATGTAAATGTGGCTTAAAGATTATAAGTATCTAAATAAGTAATAATAGTAATAGGAATGATTTAATTTAAAATAAATATGAGATTTATTGGGATTTTATTTACGGTGTGCCTACGTGGGATTTTAGACGGTTAGATTTAATTAATGCGAGCTACGGGTTTTATTAATCGTTCTTAAACGTTTTACTTCGCAGCGGGAGTGCAAGGAAAAGAAGAAACAGCCGTGTAAAGGCAAGCTCTTAACCCTCTCTTCTTGATCTTTAATTCCCGTGAATCACCCCGTGATTTCTTGTACTTTATTCTCTCCCTTACTCTAATTCGGCTCTTAACCTTATTTGTTATTCTTATTCATTTGTTTTAATTTAAATTAAATCCGAGACTTCTAGAGTTTTATTTATTGTGAGCTTATGGGGGTTTGTACCACTCCCACTCCCTTTGGGAATGATGCCGAACCAGCCTGGGAATTAGGTTCCTAGACGGGCGAATTTATTTATGATTTTATCGGGTTTATTTACAGTTTTTCTCGGATTTATTTATGGTTCGGTTAGAGCTATCGAGCAGTAGGGCAGGGGTCGGTTGTTGGTGACATTGGGGTAGACTATTGTACGGTCTTGATGTGGATCGTCGGGTGGACACTCCTAGTCACTAACCGTTGACCGGTGCTGGGTACTGCTGACTAGCTCTGCCGGTATGTGATTTACTGCATGATTAGTTACATTGTATTACTGTTCATGATTTGATATGCACATGGGTACGGGATGCATGTTGGGATATTCATTTATTGAGTATGCTTGGACACGGACATTCTAGCTTGGTTAGGTTGCATCCACCGCGAGCATATGCATGGCGTGTGGTTTACTATGTGGGCGGAGCATGGCCTGATGCCTGGATGTATGGGCGCCTTGTATCACGTTGATGCTCACTACGCCATTGCATTTTTATGTGCATTGCATGGATACTGATAGTATTTAGTTCTCGGACGGGAGTACCGTTCCGAGGGAGCCTATGGCTCGGTTGTCGGGAGTACCGACGGATACAGGTGACGGGAGTACCGGCCTGGGACAGCGCGCGCAGGTTTGTGGAGACATTTGTTGCCTTTCAGGGCAGCGGCAGGTTAGTATGGGACTTGGGTGCCAAGTGTCTTATGTGGGCCCCAAGGACCGGTATGTGCTTTTATTTTATGATGCTATTGAGCTGTTGTGTTGTAGCGTCTCATGGCTTGTGTGTACCTGGGGGTTTATTTTGGGGAGAGTTTTTGGTTATGTTTAGCCTTCAGCCTTTCTTTTCTTTATGCTTGCTGAGTCTCTCGACTCACTTTGCTTTCCATCATTCCAGATAGTGGCGGCGTGGGCCATAGCAAGGGAATCAGCTTTAACGGCAGAGTCGGTGTGGTGTACAGGCAGTCTCGTCAATCCCTATCCACTCTGATGTCTAGTAGAATTTACTCTATTATTTCGTACTGTGCCAGGTGTTTTCTCGAGCCTCGTGTGTGTCGGCACAGGAGTTTGTATTCTTTTACTTATGTTGAGACCGCTGTGTTAGCGGGGTTACCTATAGTGCATGCATGTCTTGAGCTTTGCTTCCGCTGTTCTTTTTTTCGCGTATGCATGTCGGGGTGGTTTTTGTCTGGTGTCTCATTCTTTTCTCCTCCCGTAGGCGCTCCCGTTCGGGTAGTCCGGGTGCTTGGGATATCCGGGCGGGGGTGCTTACACCCTGGCCAAGCTCGGCCATGGCTGAGGCGCGGCCAGGACTGACCTGGCCGCCCTCAGCCAGGGCTGGCCTGGCCGAGATCGGCCATGGCCAGCCTCTCTTGGGGTGCTTGCCCCTATGCTCGCTTTACTTACTTTTTTTTTAATATATAAATATATATAGATATATTGGCCAACCCTTGGGGCTCTTGCCCCCCTTCCTTACTTTTTTATTTGCTGCTTGTGTTGTTTTTTTTGAATGTTTGCTTTTTTTTTTTTGGGATATATATATATATATGGGCGCACATAGGGTCAGCTATGGCCGACCCTTGGGGCTTTTGCCTTTTTTTTTTTAATATATATAAATATATATGTATTTTTTTTGTTAATAATAACAAAATAAGCCTTGACTTGACTAACCCGTTTCTTTGGCTTTTCTTTGTCGCAGGTGTAGCTCGAGATTTTTCAAGGTAGGTCGCGCCTATTGAGCTCCATTTGATTTGTGTCCAACTGTGGTTTTCCTTCTCTAACCTTCTGCATTCCTTTTACTCGAGAACGAGTCAGAGCTCTTGACCCTTGGATTTTAGCTACTTCCGTGAGGGTGTTGATTTCCTTCCGGCCACTAGTCCGCCTTCGTCTTGGGGACAGCCTAGGGCTCTTGACCCTTGGATTGTTGCCACTCCCATGCGAATGAGGATGTTGAGTTTCTTTCGGCCATTAGTCTATCTTTGGCTTGTGGACGGCCTAGGGCACTTGACCATTGGATTGTTGCCACTCCCATGCGAAGGAGGGTGTTGAGTTTCTTCCGGCCATTAGTCCATCTTTGGCTTGTGAACGGCCTAGGGTACTTGACCATTGGATTATCGCCACTCCCACGCAAATGAGGTGTTGAGTTTCTTCCGGCCATTAGTCCATTTTTGACTTGTGGACGGCCTAGGGCACTTGACCCTTGGATTTTCGCCACTCCCACGCGAAGGAAGGTGTTGAGTTTCTTCCGGCTATTAGTCCATCTTTGGCTTGTGGACGACCTAGAGCACTTGACCCTTGGATTTTCGCCACTCCTACGCGAAGGAGGGTGTTGAGTTTCTTCCGGCCATTAGTCCATCTTTGGCTTGTGAACGGCCTAGGGTATTTGACCATTGGATTGTCGCCACTCCCACGCTAATGAGGGTGTTGAGTTTCTTCCGGCCATTAGTCCATCTTTGGCTTATGGACGGCCTAGGGCACTTGACCCTTGGATTTTCGTCACTTCCTCACCGATGAGGGTGTTGAGCCACTCCCTCGCAGAGGAGAGTGTTAGGCTAGAATTTTTCCTTGGCCATTAGTCCATCTTCGGCTTGTGGACGGCCTAGGGCTCGTGACCCTTGGATTTTAGCCACTCCCTCGCGAAGAAGGATGTCGGGCTAGAGTTTTTCCTTGGCCATTAGTCCATTTTTGGCTTGTGAACGGCTTAAGGCTCGTGACCCTTAGATTTTAGCCACTCCCTCGTAGAGAAGAGTGTCGGGCTAGAGTTTGTCCGTGGCCCTTAGTCCACATTTGGGGACGGCCTAGGGCTCGTGACCCTTGGATTTTAGTCACTTCCTCGTGGAGGAGGGTATCGGGCTAGAGTTTGTCCGTGGCCCTTAGTCCACATTTGAGGATGGCCCAGGGCTCGTGACTCTTAGATTTTAGCTACTCCCTCTCGGAGAAGGGTGTTGGGCTAGAGTTTTTCCGTGGCCATTAGTCCACTTTTGAGGACGGCCTAGGGCTCGTGACCCTTGGATGAGTTTTTTCGTGGCCCTTAGTCCACCTTCGGCTTGTGGACGGCGTAAGGCTCGTGACCCTCGGATTTTAGCCACTCCCTCACGGAGGAGGGTGTTGGGCTAGAATTTTTCCTTGGCCATTAGTCCACATTTGAGGACGGCTTAGGGCTCGTGACCCTTGGATGAGTTTTTCCGTGGCCATTAGTCCACCTTTGGGGACGGCCTAGGGCTCGTAACCCTTGGATTTTTCTTTGGCGAAGTGTTGGCCTTCATGAGATTGCTATTAGATAGAAAGAATCCGAAGTCTTGCCATTAGTCATAAAAATAAAGAGTACAAAGAGGTTCGAGGAATTCCCCTTCTCATTGAAAAAATTTCATTAAGTTTTGGACATTCCATGTTCTTCAAGGACTTGCTTTCCATGTCTTCTAGTCGATATGCCCCCCGAACTTAAGGATTCTATCACCCGGTACGGTCCTTCCCAATTCAGAGTTAGTTTATTCGCGTCTTGAGGATGGCTCATGTCGAACCGTCGCAATACAAGATCTCATGGCATGAAGCTCCTAGCGTGGACTCATCATTTATAATACATAGTAATGCGGCTTTTCGGATTTACGACAGATCTTGGAGCTCATCCATCATTAGCGGGCTGTTTTTCTTCTCTCTGGGACGGTGTCCAACTTCGCTATCGGAAGCGATCTCAAGTAGGAGACCTTCTCCTATTATCCGACTTGGACTCAACTTTACTCGAACTCACGCCTTCTTGGCCAACGAAATCTCGGAGGTAACCCCGGTTGATAAGCTCCTGAATCTCTTCTTCTAACTGGATGCAGTCCTTTGTAACATGACCATGGTCGCGGTGGAAACGACAATACTTCCTTTTGTTTCGAGTGTTGGGTGAAGACCTCAGCGGTGGAGGACGTCGCAGATAATCCTTATCCTCTAATGCCAGTAAAATCTCTGCTTGACTAGCATTGAGGGGAGTATAGCTCACTGGGCTGCCATGGGTACCCTCAAAGCCCAGGCAATCCTGGGTTCGAGAGGGGCTATAGTCTGTCTTCTCTTCCATCATTGGCCTTTTCTTTTCCTTTTCTCTTTCTTTCTTGTTAGGTTGTTCACCTCGCTTCACTTTCATCACCTTTTCCGCATTGATATACTTATTAGCCCGTGTAAGGGCTTCTGTGAAAGTACGAGGTGGAGTCTTGGCCAAGGACTGAGCAAATGGTCCCGCCCTCAAGCCATTCTGGAGAGCCACCATTGCGATCCGCTGATCGAACTTGTCAATGCTCAATGCCTCCTCATTGAATCTAGCCACGAAATCCCTTAGGGATTCACCCTGGTTTTGCTTGATGTTCACCAGAGCCATGGAAGACTTCTGGTGGCGCTTCAAGAAAGCGTAATGGGCTAGGAAGCAGGTCTTTAGCTCTTCCCAGCTGTTGATGGAACGATGGGGAAGACAGGGGTACCAAGTCCGGGCATGACCTCCCAAAGTAGCTGAAAATGCCCGGCACCACATCGCATCGGACCTCGATTGCACCAGCATGTGAGAGGAGAAAAGTTCTACGTGATCATAGGGGTCTGTGCTTCCGTCATAGAGCTTGATGGATGGGATACGAAACCTTTCTGGTGGAACCTCCGACATGATGCCCTTGCTCAAGGGTTGGTTAGAGCCGAGGTGGGGCAGCTCTTCCTTTCCCTTTTTGAGTTCCTGGACTTGCCTCTCTAGGAAACGCAATCGCCTCACCTGCGAAGTCCCTCCTTCTCGTGAGGGGGAAGAAGTAGATCCTGCCGCCTCAGAGGGGTGGATTTCCTGACTCGACTGGCGGGATTGACGAGGCTCTCGAGTAGGAGGAGGCAACTGGTGCACCACTCTTTGAGATGGCACGTGCGGACGATGTTGTTCATTCTGGTGTAAATAACCAGTCAACAACTCTGTTAACTGTTGGACCTGATTCTCCAGCCTGGTAAGTCGGTCCTCTGGCATTGGATTGGCCAGAGGTGGTGGATTATCCCCTTGTGGCGGGGCCTCTAGATTGACACCAGCTTGGCTACGAGTCACATCCCTTCTGGGAGCCATGTAGTTAATTATGGCCAGGAGCGAAAGTCGTGTGATACTTGTGGAAAGACCGAGGTTTGAGGTGAGGAGTTGAAGTCCGAAGCGCGAGGAAGGGAAAGAAGAAGCTAGCGAGTCTGGACGTCGGCCCCACGGTGGGCGCCAAATGATGATGGTTTTTGGGATCGACCACCACGTGCCACCTCTGCGAATGGACCTCGAGAATCGGACCTCAGACTTGGCGATGTCGGACCTTGGTGATAGGACCTGCAAGACAACGGAGTGGCGGGGCTAAGGTCCCCCGGGGTGGACTCCGACGCTCAAATCAGTAGAATAAATGCAAGTCGTAATAAATGTAAGAGCTATAGAACTTTTTATACCTGATGAGGACTGGCCCGGATCTTTCGGACTCGGCACAAGATTGTTGACTTGCCACGTGTCAGCCTCTCGGGTAATCCATGTGGCGAGCGAGGCCACTAGCATATAGGGGTATTCTTGTAATTTTAGGTAGTGCCACATCACTATTACTTTTAAGCTTCTAACTTTCTTCAATTTTTTTTTCCTACAGCTTCATATTATATGTTTCACATATAGGAAGACAGGGGTGATTAAAACTGTAATTTTGACGGACAAAAATTAGAGAATGTTCTGGAAATTTTCCCTCTCCCACTCGGCATTGCACTGCTTGTGCTCCGTCAATTATTCTTATGCATATAATAATGATTAAACATGATCAATATTTTCATATAATCAAAACATATATAAACCTAGAGTAAGGGGACAAAATTAAAAATTCCCTCCTCGTGAATACAATTTTATGGAGAACAGAATCGAAAGTACAATCTAGCTGATGCAGACAACACAAAATAAGTATTTCTAATCATCTCACCTGATTTTTTTTTTTTTTTTTATGACCCAATTCCAAACTTGTGCCTAACTTGCATGGGGATAGCAATCCCGATTCTTTAGTGCTACTATCAGGTAAATCACAAGATGTGTCTGATTGATCAGGGTTTAAGGTTGGATCTATTGATATCACCACCAATGTCCTCCTTCAGAAATCGAACCCATACTAATGGCCTTCAACTAGGAATGTGCATTCGGTTATAACTGAACCGAATCGACCTTAAGTATATAACCGAACCAAACTGAACCGAAAATCTACACTAACCGAATTAACCGAAACTAAACTAACCGATTCTGAATTTGAGCTAACCGAATCAAAAATCGAACTGAAAATTTACCCAAAAAATTGAACCCATAGTGATGGCCTTCAACATGACATACAACCCTCTTTTTGTCTCCCAACGGTGCCATGAGGGGCATCTCACCTAAATTCTTGAGAACTCTTAGTTCATCTCTAAGGGAACACTAAATTGACTCCCAACATTAATTTGATCTCAAAATACATTTTAATGAGCACTAATTTGGTGTTGGGACAAATTTTAATCACTAAATTTGACGTTGAGTGAATAATATAACACCAAACATCAAATTTATTTTTTGATTTTATTTTCAATTTTGCCTCTTTTTTATAACTTCAAAACAAATTATTTCCTTTATATTTTTATTATATTCGTATATTTTAATTAATAATTAAAAATATAAATTAAATTATTATAAAAAATATATACGGATAAAAATATTTTATTAAAATCTATAAAATGAGTATAATATTGAAGATATTTTAAAATATTTAATATAAAATGAATTTATTTTGTTTAGGTATATAAAAAAAATATTTTAATAATTACTTGATAGAAAGATAAAATGACGTCAAATTTAATGTTAAGGATAATACTAGAGAGCTAGACGGCTCTACCGACAGCCTTACAGAAGGTATTAAAATTTTTTTATTTTAATTTTATTTGCGCGGCCCAATGTCTGGTTTACCGCCCAATGTTTTCTCTCTCTCCCTTTCTATCACTCACAGACCCTCTTTCTCTCTTTTCTTCACTGCATCTGCTCCACCTCCTTCTTTCTCCCCCCCTCCCTCCTCTCTCTCTGTTTCGTCTGCTACTCTTCTTCTGGTCCATTCGCCCCCGTTAGCCTCCGATGCAGCCACCTCCGCTATGGTTCGCCGCCGCCATCAATGCTTCTGATCGCCGTTCGGTAAGGCTGCAGCCTCCATCATTGTTTCTCTTCCCCTACCATCTCTTTCTCCTTCCCCCTATCTCTCTCTTCTCATTCTCGTCGCCATTCACCGTCGTTGAAGCTGTTGCCATCAAAGCTTCTTCTCGGCGTTCACCTTTAGTGCTACTTTCATCCCCGTTACAGCCGCCTCCTCCGCCGTTTGCCGCCATCAACGCTTCTGGTTGCCGACATCTCTCTCTCTCTCTCTCTCTCTGGGACTTCTCTCTCTCTCTCTTATCATCGTCTCCCGCTATTCTCCAATCTGAAAAATTGTATTTATTTTTTAATATATTTCACTTAATATTTTTAAATTTTCGATTAAAAAATACACATTCTTAATCTATCATAAATAATAAAAACATCTTATCATAAATAATAAAAACATCAGTTCATAAAGTGTATGGATTGATCATTTTATTTTTAAGTTTTAAAAATTTAAAATTAACACATATATAATATATTTATTAAAAATATAATATATAATATATTATCTATTTGTATTATTTATATAAACTTAAAATATGATATTATAATTTTGTATAATTTTACATATAATTGTTGATTTTTGTGATATGTGATAATTTTATACAATTTTACATACAATTTTTAACTTTTTAATTCAAGCAATATAAATAAATAATAACATAAGAATATATATAATTATTTATACATAACATAATTACAATCATAAAATTTTATATTTTGTATGAATGATAAAAAAAAATATAATTATATTGTGATGAGTTGTGATGAATATGAATATATTTTTATTAAAAATAAATATTATAATTTATAGTTTAATTTTTATTTTATAATTTAAAAAATAAAACAAAATTGCGGCTGGCCCCCAATTGGGCTATTTTATTTAATTTAATTTCCCTGGGTTTTCGGCCCACGTTTGTATTTTTGTTTCATATAAAATTTTCAAAAATTTGCAGGCATATCAACCGTAAATCTTTTATGTAATATATATAATTAATTTGTGTATATTTATATATTTAGATTAGAATATATATTTTCAGCAAACGACGGGCAACAGCAGCGAACTACGATAGGAGAGGAGAAGCCGTCGGCCAGAATGAGAAGACCCAGAGAGAGAGGAGTCGGCAACCAAAAGCGTTGATGGCAGCAAACGGCAGAGGAGGCGGCTGTAACGGGGATGAAAGCAGCACTAGAGGCAAACGTCGAGAAGAAGCGTTGATGGCAACGGCTTCAACGACGGTGAGCGACGACGAGAATGAGAAGAGAGAGATGGGGGGAAGGAGAAAGAGAGAGTAGGGGAAGAGAAACAATGATGGAGGCTATAGCCTTACCGAACGGTGATCAGAAGCATTGATGGTGGCGGCGAACCATAGCGGAGGTGGCTGCATCGGAGGCTAACGGCGGCGAATGGACCAGAAGAAGAGTAGCAGACGAAACAGAGAGAGAGGAGGGAGGGGGGGAGAAAGAAGGAGGTGGAGCAGATGCAGTGAAGAAAAGAGAGAAAGAGGGTCTGTGAGTGATAGAAAGGGAGAGAGAAAATATTGGGCGGTAAACCAGCATTGGGTTGCGTGAATAAAATCAAAATAAAAAATTTTAAATGCCTTCTGTAAGACTGTCGGTAGAGCCGTCTGGCTCTCTAGTATTATCCGAGATGCAAATATTTTAATAACCCGTAGGTAAATATATTAAATAGATTAGAGAAATTTTTAGAAATCAATCATAAATGGAATTGAATTCTCCGTAACCACAGCCACCGCTGGTTCTTCATGATTATAACATTTCACCCGCCCAATAGTGATGTCACCTAGACTCCTACTCCTAGCTAGCTAGCTAGCTCCCATTATAATAAGTAGCTTATCTAATAAAGTAGAAGGATAGTATAACTACAATTACAAGAATGAGAAAGTGAGCTGCGATTCGTCAAATTCAGCCACTACCAGTAGATTGATTTCCATTCAAACAAGGGAAAGAGAGAGGAGACTCCGTGAAGTCAAGGAAAGTAGGCGGCGTGCCGACTTGTAAAGACTACTACTTGGCCAGCCGCCCACTATAATCAGACAAGTAGGTGTCCGTCTCTATCCGTCTTCCAACTCTCAAGCCTGCAGTCACCCCCTGAGGTCTGCATATTACTTTGATGAGAAGTCTAGACGGAAGGAGAGACAGACTTTGAGACCTCAAGGAAAGACATACTTTCACATGTCAAGGAAAGTAGGTCGATTCAGCGACGCCATAGCCTAATTGAGGGGAAGAAGAAAAGAAGAAGAAGAACTAGATTTCTCCAAAGTAATGGCGTACTGCGTAGTAGACTCCGTGATCCTGACTCTGGCACCACTGATAATCAACGAAGCGAAGCTTTTGAGCAATGTCCGCCGAGATGTTGCGAGCGTCAAAGCTGAATTGGAGAGCATAAAGTCTTTCCTAAAAGACGCCGATCTTAGGGCAGAAACCGGAGATGAAATCGCCATGGTTTGGGTGAAGCAGGTTCGAGAAGTGGCGTATCGAATCGAGGATGTGATCGATGAATACCTGCTTGATCGAGGAAGAAGGCGTCGTTTCGGCAGTTTATTCCGCAGAGTAAACATAGCCTCTCAGATTCAAGACATCAAACAGACTATTGGTGAGATCAAGGAGAGGGCTGACAGGTATGGATTCAGTGTGATGCAGGGATCAGGGAGCAAGAGAATTGAACGGCCGTGGCATGATCCTCGAGTGGCTTCCCTCTTCGTCGAGGAAGATGAACTCGTGGGAATTGAATCCAGCAGAGATGCATTGACCGGACAATTGATATCCAAAGAGTCGAAGAGAGTGGTGATTTCGGTAGTGGGGATGCCTGGAGTGGGCAAGACCACCCTTGCTAGCAAGGTCTATGGAAAGCAAACCGTGGCTGGACACTTTGATTGCTGCGCTTGGGTCCCTGTCTCTAGATCATACAAGTGGGAGGAGATACTCGGAACAATGCTGAAACAGTTTTACCAATCCGAATTAAGGGAGTCTACTACACCTCCAGAAATTGATGTTATGGGCCAGAATTCACTCGTTCACAAGCTGAGGGAATTTCTAACTCAGAACAGGTATCTAATTGTCTTTGATGATGTATGGACAACAAGCTTTTGGGAATTCATCAAACATGCTTTGCCCAGAAATGGGAAAGGCGGCAGGGTAATCATCACCACCCGCAGTGAGGAGGTTGCGGTTTTCTGCAAAGAATCGCCATGGGATCATATCCACTGGCTTCAGCCCCTGCCCGAAGAGAAGGCTTGGGACCTCTTCTGCATGAAGGCCTTCCAAAGGGACTTCGAAGGCCGCTGTCCCCCTGAATTGAAGGACGTATCTCTTCGAATAGTTCAAAAATGTGAAGGATTGCCACTTGCTATTGTGGCAATAAGTGGTATTCTGTCCATCAAAACAAAGGTTGCATCAGAATGGAAGAGGTTCTACGATAGCCTAGGCTCTGAGTTACAAATGAAACCTGCCCTTACAAGCATCTCAAAAATTGTGTTGCTTAGTTATCATGATTTGCCCTACTACCTCAGATCCTGTTTCTTGTACTTTGGCATAATACCTGAGGATTACTCTATTAATTGTGGAAGATTGGTCCGGTTGTGGATAGCAGAGGGCTTCATTGAAGAACAGAGAGGCAAAACTTTAGAAGAAGTTGCAGAAGAGTACCTGACCGAGCTCATCCGTAGAAGCTTGGTTCAAGTGTCGAGTAAGAAACTTGATGGGAGAGTTAAAAAGTGCAGGGTGCATGATGTGGTGCGAGAGATCATCGTGACAAAGTCTATGGAGTTGAACTTTTGTCGCGTTTTAGGAGCAGAGAATTCGAGTTTCAATGATATTACTCGAAGATTGTCAATACATATGGATTACAATTTGGACAATGTTCTTGAAAGGGCTAAGATATCCTCGATTCGTTCAATTTTTATTTTTCAAGAAGCTAAGTTGTCAAAGAAACACCTGATGAGCATGCTGGCAAGAAATTTCAAGTTTCTGAAAACACTAGATCTTAGTGATGCTCCTTTGGTTCAAATTCATAAAGAAGTGGGAAATCTATTTCATTTGAGGTACCTGAGTGTAAGGCATACAAAGGTGACGGTGATTCCCAAATCAATTGGGAAGCTCCACAACTTGCAGACTCTAGATTTGAAATATTGTCTTGTGCGTGAATTACCTTCTCAGATCAACAGGCTTCATAAGCTGAGGCATCTTTTGGCACTTAACTATGACCATTGGAATTTAAGTTTAGATTCCATAAAAGGGGTAAAGATGCTAGGAGGGATTGGTTGTTTAGAAGAGTTGCAGAAGCTATGTCTTGTGGAGGCAAATCATGATGCAACCAACCCATTTAAACAACTTCAGAATTTACAGAAGCTTAGGAAGTTGGGCATCTGCAAATTAAGAACAGAAAATTGTCAGGATCTTTTTAACGGCATTCAGAATATGAAACACCTTAAATATTTGGCGTTATGCGCTATAAGTGAACATGAGATTTTGGATTTGGATTTGCTTTCTACTCCACCTGAATCTCTTGAGCGACTTAGCTTGGGTGGACGTTTGAAAAAGCTGCCATGCTGGATTGCTCAACTTCAAAATCTACAAGTTCTACATTTGCATTGGTCAGATTTGGTTGATGATCCACTACACAGGCTTCAAGCTTTGCCTAACCTACTAATGCTTTCTCTCAATGAAGTGTGTTATGGAGAGCAACTGTTTTTTAAGGCTGGATGGTTTCCAAAACTCAAAGGGCTAAATCTTCGTTCTCAGAGGGGATTGCGTTCAGTGATAATAGAGGAAGGGGCATTGACTCTTCTTGAAGAGCTAATAATTGGGGCATGTCAGCAACTGCAAGAGGTTCCTTCAGGGATCCGTCACCTTAGGAAACTCACAACTCTTCTCTTTTTTCAAATGCCTACAAAGTTCATAAATAGAATCCTACCAGACAAAGGCCAAGATCATTGGATTGTGGAGCATATACCAACTGTCAAGTTTGGTTTCAACCGTCATGGATTGAATTACAAAGTCTCTGCTCTATGGGAATTCCAAAATTATGAAAGTGACCTAAAATTTAAGGGTCAATGAAGCTCAAAATGGATCTTTTCACTGACAACCATCTCTTCTTCTGTTTGCAATTGAGGCCTAAATAAAAAACTCTTAGATCATTCGTGCAATGTTATAGAATGGACTCATTAACTAGTTAAGAGATTATTCAGTTCAAAAGAGATATATGTTTTGTTTTTGATAATGTTGTAGAGAGTGGATTTAGAGATTTGTTGAGATGACAATGCCCACAAATTACACTATTAGATGGTACCATAAAGTATACTATCTCTACCAAAGATAAAAACTTCATATAACTAACCTTGAATGGCCATTAAATGGAGTTGATATCCCCTTTACATGCATGAATGAACCATCCTGCTTATGCAAGTTATACATGATGTAAATGAAATCTAAACAATTAATCTCCCCTCCCAAAAAAAAAAAGAGATTAATTATTAGCACACTATAAGCCTATTGACAATGGCTAAGCCCCAAAATAATCAAATGAACTCGTGTAAGATGGTCAAACCACCTGCTTACATGCGCTTCTACTTAAGGTGTAACATCCCGTTCGAGCGATAGAAAGGTCCAGAACAACTTATCCTAATGGGCCTACACGAACTTCCCAGGGGGGTCACCCATCCCTGGATTGCCCCAGGTCAAGCACGCTTAACTTGGGAGTTCTTTGCCAACATTCAGCCCAAAAGGTATCCAGCTGGTGTTATTTCCTTTCTTACACTATCCTCGATATATACTAACCTCTCTGGGCTCTCGGGGTATTACATAAGGTGAATGGAATCATGAGACCCCAAATTGCTAGAGTTCCATAAATTACACACTATAATATATGTTCATACAACCAAAACATCGAAATTGCTCATGCACTGTTGAATTGGCAGGAAACTCAATGGTGGGATGAAATATAAAGTTAGTCCCCAGATACATGTACTTACAGTGCATTTGGCAGCAAAGTTTTCTTGCTAATGGCGGACATTCTCTAGACCTTCATAGGGGTAAAAGGTATGCCTTTTGGGCAAATGGGTTCAAAGGAAGATACATGTTCAAGGCCCATCTATCATAAATGTATCTCCAGTTCAGATACTAGCCATCCTCAAATTCAAGCTCCTTCATAATTTTTATTCATAATTTTTATTATATCTTCAACTCTAATAGGCATGAATATTCTGCAAGTTCCTCAAGATCTTTAAGTATCCTATTTAACCGTTGCTAGAGTGCTACAGATCTTTCTCTTTCATGCTGCAATTCGTCATAAAGTTCCTCAATCTTCGAAACCTTCTCTTCTTGCAAAAAGATTACCAGTCAACTACTACTAAGTAAGAATTAAGCTGAAAATATAGAGGAAGTATAACTAGGAGCATTGTCATAATGCAAGCGACATTTGATACGAACTCCCCAATTCTGTACATGTAATACGAATGATTTTTAGGTACAAGTATTTACAATAAATGTCACACTCAAATGAAGGAACATAATATTATATATAATATCACGCATAGATGCATAAATCAATATATGAAGAAAAATGATGTTCCGTAGAACTTATCGTAGTCGTCAGATGCGTAATAAATAAAATATATAATTAATAAATATAAAAGATATATCTTTTTTTATGAGAGATGAGCTATTTATAGTATTTTTATCAGAAGTCGGAGATGAACATGTATCCTTTAAGCATGAGGATTGTGGTTCTTGGTCAAATTCGAATAGATTTAAGAGGAATCTCCTAAAAGACTTAATAACATAGAGAATCATTTGGGAGAAGGTGAGTTTTACGGCGAGCTACAAGATCAGGTTCTTGACATCTAAATGGCCTACTCGACTGAAATTCTGGATTGACAGATAATGTTTCTAGGTGTTGCAAATTATTCTAAATTTAGTATGATATTTCCGAGGTTACATTCCGATTATGCAATATATGAATTAATTCATTTGGGAAAAGTTACACTGCAACTAGAAAGCCATTTACCTTAATTAGTTTCTCCGCTCTGACTTAGTTAATTACATGCATATTATCTATTTAATTAATCATATACGCATACATAGTCTCTAATTGCATTCAAGGAATAATATGATGCGCGGGGCAGTATTGCTCGAGGAAGGAAATCATGGAGATGGAATTAGGGGAGATGGTGGCCCGGCATGTGCTACCCAATGGCAGGAGGAAGACTTTTGAGAGTTAGTGGCAGACATGAGACTTTTCAGAATTAGGGAGAGTTTTTTTTTTTTTTTATGAAAATATGTTTTCAAATTAAAAATATATTTTTGATATTTATTTAACGTTACAAAATAATTTTAAAATATTTTTAAAATTATAAAAATGGCACAAAAATATTCTCTATATAGAGATTAAATTATAAGTTAATAGTGAATGATCAAGAGAAGAGTGAATTTGATATTTTGATTATTTTTAAAATATTAAAAAATATTTTACCTCATGATTAATTCAAAATGTATTTTTCATGATATAAAAATGTTACAATAACTCAATATTAAAAATATATGAATTAAAAAATATTTTTCATGCAGGTTAATTCAAATATATTTGATATATAGTATAATTATGTATGAACGAAAAATATCATTTTATGATAAGAATGAAAAAAATGGTAAAACTGTTAACAAAATGATTTTATTTAATTAACTTTCAATTCTTATAAAAAAAATGTGTATTTGAAAATTTTACTTGCAAGAACAAATATTTGGAATTTTATATCTTTCTAATGAAAACTGAAACTGAAAATATTTAAAGACATATATATATATATATATTCAATGAAAACTGATGCAAGAATGCTTAATGAAGATTGAGATAAAAAGATGATACAATGTACGTATAGAATATAAAATGAAGTTTCATAAGAATCAATTTAAGCAAAGATGAAAAACAACATTTGAAGCAATGAATAAGAAAATTGTTATAATAATATTGATAATGTACAATTTTTTTTTTTCTAAACTATGACCTTCAAGTATCTGGTTTAAGAACATCTACATGAAAAGTAATACCAAATAATTTGTTTGGAGTGGAGAAAGAATAAGCATGAAAAACTAATCACTCAAGCATTGAGTATTGGCTTGAAAGAGCTTTGCCTTTGATGTGTCTAGATTTGAAATGGTTCTTGTATTATTCGGACATCAATGGCTCAAGCTTTTCCGAACTATAGTTTCAACTCTTGTTGTACTTGACCTTTTATAGAATTTTGAGAATTGAGATTTTCCCAAGGATAGTGGTGTATGAGAACACGCCCTAACTTGAAGATCATGTTTAGTATTTTGATGAGACTTGAGATGAAATAATTCTTATTTTGTTAGTTAACATTAGAGCCTCTTAATTATTTTGTACGGCCTTTGAGCCCCAAATTTATGAGATATTGGAAGTGTAACTAAATTTTAATTTAGTTTTCGCTGCTAGTAATGAATTGAGTTATTTGTTTTATTATGATTTGTTTTATATCATCTCTGTGATGACATCCTTTCGAATATCCTATGCTAACGGGAATATTCGAGAGTGGGCCTTTACAAGTGTTTTTCCATTGCTTATGCGTCTTAGATCTTGAGTTTTCAATAGCCTGAGACGGTGAACACCCTGGACCCCACCAAGGGAGTCCACGTTATTTTATTTCCCTACTATTAGGGCATAACTGACCTCCAAAATAGGATCTCTTGATATAACTTCGGGTTACAGTGACACTCGATAGTGGGATCGAAACGTCACATTGATAATGTTGTATAATGACCACATTATCAATTTTATTAAATACATTATTTTCAACGTACACAACTAAGCTATTATTCATGTCTTCAATTATATTACTCAATCGATTATTCACAATGTTCATTGTAAAAAATATTCTTTCAATTGTAGCAGTAGCAACCTAAAGAGTTAATGCCAAAGTTACAAGCTTGTAAACTAATGGATACACTATATTTTTTTTCGTCACAACCAACTTCTGTACAAATTGTAATATCCCAAGAAAAAAAAAATTGAAAATGATAATAATGATAATAGGGATAATATTATACCCATCAAAAAATAACAAAAGAGTAAATGAAAATTAATTTAGTTTAAATGAAATTGATTTAATTAAAAGGAATGGCGGTGCGTGAGCTGAGCATCAAAAAAAAAAATGATATTATGTTTTGTCTCTCATTAAAGCTTCTTGAAGCTTCTGGCTGAGATGGGGAAACAGAGAGGGAGAGAGATGGACAGCGTGAGAGCGAGCAGAGAGTGAGGGATAGAGTAAGAGAGTTGGATCGAGGGAGAGAGGGAGGTGGCAGCCATGGAAGCTCCGAGTAAGCTCGGCCATGGCCGCCGAGTAAGGCAGAGCAGCAGCTCGCGTGGGGAGGCAGCCATCGATGGTGGCCTTGCAGCGACGTGGAGCGCCGGTTCGTGGTGGCGTGAGGTAGCAGCCAGGAGCTACGGCGGTGGCGCGGCCGTAGCTGTTGCAGCCATAGAAGCTGGCTGAGGCGGTGGCTGGTAGCGGCTGTGCGCAGGGAGAGGAAGAAGAAGATGAGAAGAAAATAAGAAAAGAAAAGGAAAGAAAAGAAAATAAGTGAAATAAAATGATTTTGGAATTTTTCGGCATGGAAAGTGATCAGGTACGTGGGTAAAAATTAGTCGAAGCATGTCATGTTTAAATTATAAATTTTCTGCGATTAAAATTAATTAATTTGAGTCCCGGTTGTGTTATTTACTAGGAAATGATTTAATTTGCCTCGGGAGCTTGAGAGAGGTCGGAATCAGCTAGTTTCAGGCAAGTTCCTAATGCTTTCCTCGTATTCTTTAATTCCGGCTAGAAACCCTGTGATTTCTCATATTTTATACCCTCTCTTCGTCTGTTTCGATTCGTTTATTAATTATGAAAATTTGAGTCGTTTGATTTAAATTTAATTTATTAAGCTAGTTTCGAGGATTTTATTAACGTGATTTAATTTAAAATAAATATGAGACTCGTTGAGATTTTAATTATGGTGCGCTTACGTGGGATTTTAGACGGCTAAATTAATTATATTACACGGTAGATTTATTTAATTAAAGCTGCGATTTTATTTATTGCCAGCGAACGTTTTACTTCGCAGCGGGTGCGCAAGAAAAACAAGGAACGACCGTGTAGAGGCAAGATCTTAACCCTCTCTTCCTGATCTTTAATTCCCGTGAAAGACCCCATGATTTCTTGTACTTTATCCTCTCCCTTACTCTAATTCGACTCCTAACCTTATTTATTATTCTTATTCATTTGTTTTAATTTAAATTAAATCCAAGCCTTCTAGAGTTTTATTTGTTTTGAGCTTATGGGGGTTTGTACCGCCCCCACTCTCGTTGGGAATGATGCCGAACCAGCCTGGGAATTAGGTTCCTAGACGGGTGGGTTTATTTATGATTTTATCGGGTTTATTTACAATTTTTCTCGGATTTATTTATGGTTCGGTTAGAGTTATCGAGCAGTAGAGCAAGGGTCGATTGTTGGTGACGTTGGGGTAGACTATTGTTTGGCCCTGACGTGGACCGTCGGGTGGACACCTCTAGTCACTGGCCGTTGACCGGTGCCACGCACTGCTGACAAGCTCTGCCGGTATATGATTTACTGCATGATTAGATACATTGTATTACTGTTCATGATTTGATATGCACATAGGTACGAGATGCATGTTGAGATATTCATTTATTGAGAATGCTTGGACACGGACATTCTAGTTTGGTTAGGTTGCATCCAGCACGTCATATGCATGGTGTGTGGTTTACTATGTGGGCGGAGCATGGCCTGATGCCTGGATGTATGGGCGCCTTGTATCACGTTGATGCTCACTACGCCATTGCATTTTTATGTGCATTGCATGGCTACTGGTAGTTATTAGTTCTCGGACGAGAGTACCGTTTCGAGGGAGCCTATGGCTCGATTGTCGGGAGTACTGACGGGGACGGGCGACGGGAGTACCGTTTCGAGGGAGCCTATGGCTCGGTTGTCGGGAGTACCGACGGGGACGGGCGACGAGAGTACTGGCCCGGGATCGCGCGCGCAGGTTTGTTGCAGATATTTGTTGCCTTTCAGGGCAGCGGCAGGTTGGTATGGGACTTGGGTGCCATGTGTCTTGTGTGGGCCCCAATGACCGGTATGTGCTTTTATTATGCTCTACTATTGTATTGTAACGTCTCATGACTTGTGTGTACCTGGGGGTTTATTTTGGGAAGAGTTTTCTGGTTATGTTCAGCCTACAGCCTTTCTTTCCTTATGCTTGCTGAGTCTCTCGACTCACTTTGCTTTTCATCATTCCAGGTAGTGCTAGCGTGGGTCCGAGCAAGGGAGTCAGCGTCTAGCGGTAGAGTCGGTATGGTGTACAGGCAGTCCCGTCAATCCCCTGTCAACTCTGATATCTGAATAGGATTTACTCTATTATTTTCGTACTGTGCCAGGTCTTTCCTCAAGTCTCGTGTATGCCGGCACAGGAGTTTGTGTTTATTTATTTATCTTGCGACTGCTGTGTTAGCGGGGTACCCGTAGTGCATGCATGTGTTTAGCTTCGTTTCCGTTGTTCTTATTTTTGTGTATGCATGCCAGGGTGGTTTTGGTCTTGTGTTTTTTTCTTTTCTCCTTCTGTAGGCGCTCCCATTCGGGTAGTCCGGGTGGTTGGGGATATCCGGGCGGGGGTGCTTATATTGTTGGTATCAGAGCGTTGTTTGAGTCAGTTTTGAGGGACGAGTTCCTGTACACTAAGGTTGTCGGGTAGTTTTAGGGAGGTCAAGGTGAATCGAGTAGGGTCAGGCTGCGTCAAGATGAGTTGTTAATTTGTGTGAGAGATTGTGTCCCAATTAATATCGTGCAAAGGTGATAAGTGCACGTTAGAATGGGACTGTGAAGTGGTATAAATGGGATTTCTTTAGGACTTGTGCCTGCCCTAAGTGTTTGGGTAAGAGGTTGGAATATATTTGCCTGATATTTGGTGGTTTTTATAGATTTTGAGTATTCCCAATAGGACCCGAAGGCCTAGATCTCAGTGTACCCCTACCCAATTCGAATGCCTTCCCAGAATTGCATTGTTTATGGTGTCAGTGGGAACAGGAGTTTGCTTTAGGATGGGGAGGCGGGCGAGGCGAAAAAGGAATACCTAGTGAGTTATATATATCGGCTTGACAAGTTGTTTCAAGAGACGATCCACGAGATTTATGGGGATTGTCAGAGAGACAAGTCCTGTTCGCCCATGAACGCAAGAATGACGTGTGGAGGCGACTGACTGAAGCAATGATGAACGATGTGGGCTTTCGTTCTCATTATGATGTTTTTGCCATGGCTGTGAGGCAATAAGCTGCCATTTGGGAGCCTTACTAGGGATCGGTACAGAGTGTGCCCAGGATTGGAACACCACCTGACACCCAGTCAGTCTGAGCCACTGTGAGGGTGTCGTCATAGCCACTAGAGGGACCCGTTGGACCCAGTTCTAGCATAGCTAGCAATGAGGACTTAGCTTACCTGGTAGATGAAGTTTCCTCGGTTGCCAGAGGTGATGAGGGGAGTTCTAGATTGTATGAGTAGTAAGGGGCTGTAATGCAAATGTATGGTTGTAAATTGTGAGTTTGTAAGGATGAGTTTTGTAAGGATAAGAATTGTGTGAGAAACATCAGGTGCAATGTTTGAGGGTATTATGTAATGAGATGTATTAGGTAAACTTGTGAGCCTTGGGATCCTTAGGAATCGAGTAGTCATTGCTATTAGCAAAGAGTGACCTAGTGATCTGATGTGAAGAATCGTATGCACCTGGAAAGTCACAGGGTTGACCTGCGATAGACATTCGGTTGTGGACCGTTTTCGCTGAGACCGAGTGGACCGGACACCTGATTTGTGGTAGATTTGTCGGGTTCCTAACCATTGTCTATTGGCGATGTGGATTAGAGATGATGCATACCTCGTCTAAGGGAAGTGAATTAAGGGAACCTTTGAAACTGCATTTAGGGCGTACGTTCCTCATGATAAGGGTGTGTATGGCTGGATTCTTTTCCCGATTATGAATGAGCAGGGGATACTCTTGACTCTCTTGGAGATTTACTAGGGAGGTTGGCTTAGTAAAAGATTGACCCTGCAATTGAACCTGGCAGCCTTGAGGCATAGATGTCATTTCCCGAGCAGATGATTTGTCGGACTAACTCCGAGGTGTTTTCTAATGATTGCTTGTCGTACTCGTACAGCCTTTATGAGTTCGTGGCTATGCCATTTGGGGCTGATCGACGCCTTTGCAGTATTTATGGATTGATCGGGACCAGTGACAGAGATAGAGGTCTGGAGTTTCCTTGGTCTCGCTAGGTGTTGTAGACGCCTTATTAAGGCTTGCGTTAATCTCATGAGAGATGAGGTCGTGGTAGAATGTGATCTGGAGCTTCATGATTGAATTTTGCCAGGAGTGGCACGGGAAGGTCCCACCATGTGAAAATGTGCTATAGGAGTCCGGTGGTAAATGGTAGATTCGTAGCTATCGAGATGTGTACAAGGCGTACTGAGACGGGAAACTGAAGGTTGGGTAATGCGATAGCTTATGTGTAGTTGACAGTTAAACTATCGGTTCATATGCGGATGAGAGATGTGTTACGTGATGGGGTGTGAATGCAAATTGAGATTCTAAGGGATTTGTATCCTTTGGAGATTTAGAGCATCAACCATAAGTTGAATTGAATTTGGATGGATAAATCGGAACATCAATTCAAAGTCTCAAGAGAGATCTGTGATGGGAATTTATTGAGGGATTATTATGGACTTATGAACTTGGAGTTTACAGTGGTTATGCTGTTTGGAGATTTAGCATCACAACCTAAATAGGGTATAGGTCTTTAGTTTTCACAGGTGAAGCGAAGTTCAGGTGACGCCGTGATTGGCGTGACGAAGGACTAAGGTTGTGAGATTTGGTAATAAATAGGATTAAGCAAATGTGCTAGCAGACGTTTTGGGCCATCATGGAGCATATTTGGTAAATTGAATTAGGAATAAGAAGACCTGTAATATCCTAAAATTTGGGAAATAAATAATGATTACTAATTTGGTCGGAGCAATTAATAATTGTTAAATATTTGTGGGTTAAAAGGCAATATTAAATTGTTTAGGTATTTGGAGAATTAAGTAAAATGTTTATTTATGAGAAAATAATTATTTATTAAGGAATATTTAGGAAAAGATTAAAATAAAGTAATTTGGGAAAATTTCTAGAATGTTTGATGTATAAGTGCAATAAAGGAAATGAGAGTTAGGGGTGTATGTGTAGGTTTTTGGAAGTTATGGGTTTAAGTGTAGATTTTCGGAAGTGACAGGAAGTCATTATAAAATTAATTAAGTGTGTCTTTATTACCAAGGAAGCAGCCAGCCCAGTGGCCGCGTGCGCGCTGGTGCTGGCGTGAGGCGCGGGATCGAGCCAAGGGGCTGGCGCGCGCGCTGGGGAAGGAATTAATATTTTTGGGCAGCAAGGGAGCGCTGAAACGGCGCCGTTTTGGGGCGCCAGTACAGGCCCCTTGCGCAACCACGTGGCGCGCGCTGGCGCGTCCAAGCGGCTGCTCCCCCGCCCCACTTATTTTGCACGCTTTTTAAGGCCAAATTGGCCATGTTTTTCTGCCGACTTAGCTACTTTAAATTGCCTCAATTAAAGGTAAAATTGAGATTAAGTTGGGAGGAAATCAGTGAGCGAGCAGGAAGCATCTGGAAGAAGAAAATGGCGCGTTGAGGCTGGAAAGGGCGAGAAAAATTGGGAGAAGTTGGAAATTTAGTCAAGTTTAATTGTGATTTGATTACTCTGGTAAGTAGATGATTATGTATTATTAATTTGTATGATTAGAATTTAATTATAAGTTTAATTTTATTAAGTTTGGGTGATTAAGTTTGGTGTGTAGGTATATAAATTCACTGGCGTGAGAGTGTATAATATTTTGTCTATGAGCATGGGTGTAAGTATATGTATATATGTGGAGGGTGAATTTTGGTGACCATTTAATCGTGGAAAGTGAGCAGTACTTGAGTTGGGCTTGATGTGGTGATAAGCAAAGGAATATATATGTAGATAAATATGTTATGGTTGAGATAGCAGTGAATTGTGTGTGGTCGTGAATATAAGAGAATGGTTTTAATAATAAATATAAGTGGAGTATATGTTTGTTGATAATACATAATTGGAATTTATGATTTCATTAATTATCAGGAAACGCTATTTCGCAGTGGGAGGTCAGGAAAGGCAAGAAATAGCCGCATAAAGGCAAGCTCTTAACCCTCTTCTCACGTTATTTATTTCCCGTAAAAGTCTTTGAGGTTTCTTATACTCTAAACCCTCCCTCACCTTGACTCGGTTCTACGCATAAATAATAATAATCCGCGTAGTAATCATTTTACGACTTTTATTTTATTAATAAGTTTATTGTTAATGGGATAAGCTAAGTAATGATGTCATGGCGTCTTTTATTTCAACCGTCACGGAGCTTCGTATCGCTCCGCTTTCCTTGGGAATGATGCCGAACCCGTTGGGGTTAGGTTCTTAGAGAAATTGGTTATGGTTAGAATTAAGAAAATGTGTTAAAGAGTTTATTATGTATGTTGAGATGACTTTATGTGAATGAAAAGTAATAAGAATGGTATTACGATGTTATGTGGTTATGTACATGAGGAGTTATGAGTTATGGAAAAATGTTATGTAAAGTTAAGCTGGGAAGATATAAAGTCAATAATGTCAGTAAGTGTGTCTAAGGGTATGGGTACAAAGCCACTGACTGTTGATCGTGGGTCGTGGCAGTTGATGGCTGGATGTATGGGCGCCAGTCATCGGTTGTTACGATAAGCGCTAGACGGCCAGAAGAGCTGGTACTCCAGATTCCCGCCTTGGTTTGTGCATTTCATGATGTGTGTGCTACAAAGGGCTGGGTTGCATTCACGTGGGGACATGCTTTGTGTGTGACGGGATGTGTGAACATTTACATGACCCGGTTGGTCCAAGAGCCAACTTGGGTACCCTAGATGAGCATATGCATTTAGAGCATGTCGCATGTGTGAATTCTTATGTGTGGGCGTAGCAGGGCCTGATGTTTGGTTTATGGGGGCCTTGTCATCACGTTTATGCTACGGAAGCCCTTGCATTTCTTATGTGTTGCATCGCATGGTTCTAATGTTACTGTTATTCTGGACGGGAGTACCGTGCCAGGTGTCGGGAGTACCGACTCATGTGAGCTTCGGCTCGGCTTAGATTTTAGCTCGGGGTTGGCCCGAGGGAAGACCAAGATCGCGGAAGTATATGATTATGTGATGTATGACATGATGAACACATGAGAATATGATGGGAATCAGGAAAAGTATGTAACAAGTATCAGGAAAGGACAAAAGTTGAATGTCAGGAAAAGCCGACCATGTCAGGAAAAGGCTGGTCTAAGAGAATGATGATATGGTGGCCTATGTTAGGCTACAACAGGTTTGTATGTGGGACCCGGGTGCCAATGTTTGACTTATGTGGGCCCCTGGTTCCTTATGTGCAGTTTATTTTATGTTATGCATGTAGAAGTAAGGTACGTATAGCTCATGACATGGCGTGATTTCATTGACATGAATTGCATGGGGTGTCATGGGAAGAGTCCTATCCTAAACCCTCAGCCTTTCTTTCTAGAGCTTGCTGAGTCTCGCGACTCATGTTTGTTTTACATCATTCCAGGTCAGCATATCCTGAGACCGCAGGTGTGTTCATCGGGATTTGGGTCCAGGCCGTTAAGTCATGGTAGCAAGTGCAGAGCTCTCCCGAACCTAGATCCTGGGTGTCATCGTGTCTTAAAAAGGTTAATGTTTATGTTTTCAGAGTTTGTCGCATGTTATGTAAGCCCAGGTGGGGCCCAAGTGATGAATGGTTTGTAAAGATTATGATGAGATGTTATAATAAAGAAAAATTATGATTTCAAAAAGGGTTATGTGTGTGTCGTAGGTGCGTCATTGTTCGATATCATTTTTATAATGACCCTCTCACGGATCCTCTATCCGCGATAGGGGCTCCGGGAGGCGGGCCGTTACAGTTTGGTATCAGAGCAAGTTAGGTAAGGAAGGGGACTCTGCACACATAGGACGATCGAATAAGGTTTGGAGCGTGTCTTTAGTCGAGTAGTTAGGATCCTATCCTTATGTGTAAGTTAGGAAATAATACGGTTCTGTATGCATAGGTATCGGGTAAAGATTAAGGGATGTTTAGCTATTAGGCGCTAGTCTTGACTGAAAAGTATAAGAACCCTTAGGTTTGGAAGAATGGTTTCTTTCTCTAATAATGTGTTAAATGACATGGTGTGCAGATTGGAGATTACTATGGAGCCTGGAGAGCCGAGTCATAGAGTACCAGACACTGGCTTGGGAGCCCTGGATTTGTGGTGGCACCGCTGGGAGCATGAGCTGCTCACTCATATGGGAGGTGCCCAGCATCAAGATGAAATGATAGTCAGTTATCTGTGCCGGGTTAACCAAGTATTCAGATCCACAGTCTATGAGCAATTCTGGGGTCTATCTCAAAAATAGGTTTTATTTACTAAGAAATTTATGAATGACTTTTGGAAGCACATAGCAGAAATGCTCTTGGAAGATGTAAATCTTTTGTTCCAGTATGGCAAGTTCATTCGAGTTCTTGAGCGACATGCAAAATTTTGGGAGCCTAGTTGGAAGTTCCGGGAAGACCCGACCGGAATTGGACGATTCCCTAAGAACCTACCCTCGGTATTAGCAGCATGGGAGTGTGAGGATCGGGGTATGGAATCAGCCCGTTCCAGCGTAGGAGACAATGAAGACCTTGATGACCTTGAGAATGAAGCGACGTCCCGAGCCAAAGGGGACGAAGGGAGTGCTGCATAAGGAGGCGATATCTTGGGTAGTAGGGAAACATTGTAAAATAGGGGGTTAAGTAAAGGAAAGTATGTGTAATATATGTGGTTAGTAAGTGGTAAACGTATGTAAATTATGTGTGCGGAATAAAATGTGGGTTTGTGTACAGATGATGAAAGTTGCTAAGATAGCTTCCAAATGATATGTGAAGGAATGTGAGGGTAGCGCTATTTTAATGAATGGGACTAATGGTAGAAAGGAAAACAGGGGTAAGAAGGTATAGTGCGTTGACGAGTGACGGTGAGGAAACAGTCGGCCAGTCGCGAACGGTCGCCCGTACCCTTTAGTCTACCAACTATCCTACTTGAGCCCAATTTCCTAAGTTCCTAGTTTTAGTAAGTGTTTATGTGACGTTTGAGGATTGTTGCGATAAGGTTAAGTAGTCATAAGAGGCAAATACCCTCGGTGTTTGAGTACATTGAATGCGAATTTCGAGGACGAAATTCTATTAAGGAGGGGAGAATTGTAATATCCTAAAATTTGGGAAATAAATAATGATTACTAATTTGGTCGGAGCAATTAATAATTGTTAAATATTTGTGGGTTAAAAGGCAATATTAAATTGTTTAGGTATTTGGAGAATTAAGTAAAATGTTTATTTATGAGAAAATAATTATTTATTAAGGAATATTTAGGAAAAGATTAAAATAAAGTAATTTGGGAAAATTTCTAGAATGTTTGATGTATAAGTGCAATAAAGGAAATGAGAGTTAGGGGTGTATGTGTAGGTTTTTGGAAGTTATGGGTTTAAGTGTAGATTTTCGGAAGTGACAGGAAGTCATTATAAAATTAATTAAGTGTGTCTTTATTACCAAGGAAGCAGCCAGCCCAGTGGCCGCGTGCGCGCTGGTGCTGGCGTGAGGCGCGGGATCGAGCCAAGGGGCTGGCGCGCGCGCTGGGGAAGGAATTAATATTTTTGGGCAGCAAGGGAGCGCTGAAACGGCGCCGTTTTGGGGCGCCAGTACAGGCCCCTTGCGCAACCACGTGGCGCGCGCTGGCGCGTCCAAGCGGCTGCTCCCCCGCCCCACTTATTTTGCACGCTTTTTAAGGCCAAATTGGCCATGTTTTTCTGCCGACTTAGCTACTTTAAATTGCCTCAATTAAAGGTAAAATTGAGATTAAGTTGGGAGGAAATCAGTGAGCGAGCAGGAAGCATCTGGAAGAAGAAAATGGCGCGTTGAGGCTGGAAAGGGCGAGAAAAATTGGGAGAAGTTGGAAATTTAGTCAAGTTTAATTGTGATTTGATTACTCTGGTAAGTAGATGATTATGTATTATTAATTTGTATGATTAGAATTTAATTATAAGTTTAATTTTATTAAGTTTGGGTGATTAAGTTTGGTGTGTAGGTATATAAATTCACTGGCGTGAGAGTGTATAATATTTTGTCTATGAGCATGGGTGTAAGTATATGTATATATGTGGAGGGTGAATTTTGGTGACCATTTAATCGTGGAAAGTGAGCAGTACTTGAGTTGGGCTTGATGTGGTGATAAGCAAAGGAATATATATGTAGATAAATATGTTATGGTTGAGATAGCAGTGAATTGTGTGTGGTCGTGAATATAAGAGAATGGTTTTAATAATAAATATAAGTGGAGTATATGTTTGTTGATAATACATAATTGGAATTTATGATTTCATTAATTATCAGGAAACGCTATTTCGCAGTGGGAGGTCAGGAAAGGCAAGAAATAGCCGCATAAAGGCAAGCTCTTAACCCTCTTCTCACGTTATTTATTTCCCGTAAAAGTCTTTGAGGTTTCTTATACTCTAAACCCTCCCTCACCTTGACTCGGTTCTACGCATAAATAATAATAATCCGCGTAGTAATCATTTTACGACTTTTATTTTATTAATAAGTTTATTGTTAATGGGATAAGCTAAGTAATGATGTCATGGCGTCTTTTATTTCAACCGTCACGGAGCTTCGTATCGCTCCGCTTTCCTTGGGAATGATGCCGAACCCGTTGGGGTTAGGTTCTTAGAGAAATTGGTTATGGTTAGAATTAAGAAAATGTGTTAAAGAGTTTATTATGTATGTTGAGATGACTTTATGTGAATGAAAAGTAATAAGAATGGTATTACGATGTTATGTGGTTATGTACATGAGGAGTTATGAGTTATGGAAAAATGTTATGTAAAGTTAAGCTGGGAAGATATAAAGTCAATAATGTCAGTAAGTGTGTCTAAGGGTATGGGTACAAAGCCACTGACTGTTGATCGTGGGTCGTGGCAGTTGATGGCTGGATGTATGGGCGCCAGTCATCGGTTGTTACGATAAGCGCTAGACGGCCAGAAGAGCTGGTACTCCAGATTCCCGCCTTGGTTTGTGCATTTCATGATGTGTGTGCTACAAAGGGCTGGGTTGCATTCACGTGGGGACATGCTTTGTGTGTGACGGGATGTGTGAACATTTACATGACCCGGTTGGTCCAAGAGCCAACTTGGGTACCCTAGATGAGCATATGCATTTAGAGCATGTCGCATGTGTGAATTCTTATGTGTGGGCGTAGCAGGGCCTGATGTTTGGTTTATGGGGGCCTTGTCATCACGTTTATGCTACGGAAGCCCTTGCATTTCTTATGTGTTGCATCGCATGGTTCTAATGTTACTGTTATTCTGGACGGGAGTACCGTGCCAGGTGTCGGGAGTACCGACTCATGTGAGCTTCGGCTCGGCTTAGATTTTAGCTCGGGGTTGGCCCGAGGGAAGACCAAGATCGCGGAAGTATATGATTATGTGATGTATGACATGATGAACACATGAGAATATGATGGGAATCAGGAAAAGTATGTAACAAGTATCAGGAAAGGACAAAAGTTGAATGTCAGGAAAAGCCGACCATGTCAGGAAAAGGCTGGTCTAAGAGAATGATGATATGGTGGCCTATGTTAGGCTACAACAGGTTTGTATGTGGGACCCGGGTGCCAATGTTTGACTTATGTGGGCCCCTGGTTCCTTATGTGCAGTTTATTTTATGTTATGCATGTAGAAGTAAGGTACGTATAGCTCATGACATGGCGTGATTTCATTGACATGAATTGCATGGGGTGTCATGGGAAGAGTCCTATCCTAAACCCTCAGCCTTTCTTTCTAGAGCTTGCTGAGTCTCGCGACTCATGTTTGTTTTACATCATTCCAGGTCAGCATATCCTGAGACCGCAGGTGTGTTCATCGGGATTTGGGTCCAGGCCGTTAAGTCATGGTAGCAAGTGCAGAGCTCTCCCGAACCTAGATCCTGGGTGTCATCGTGTCTTAAAAAGGTTAATGTTTATGTTTTCAGAGTTTGTCGCATGTTATGTAAGCCCAGGTGGGGCCCAAGTGATGAATGGTTTGTAAAGATTATGATGAGATGTTATAATAAAGAAAAATTATGATTTCAAAAAGGGTTATGTGTGTGTCGTAGGTGCGTCATTGTTCGATATCATTTTTATAATGACCCTCTCACGGATCCTCTATCCGCGATAGGGGCTCCGGGAGGCGGGCCGTTACAAGACCCCTCTAAGATTATTGCTGTGGAAAATACCCAGCTGTATAGCCAAGGCCGAAATTGGATATAGGGTTAAGTAACTGTTGGGTTTTGCTATAAGGGTAGTGGTTGCTATGAGTACGCGCGGTACTAATCACGGACCACATGCCCTAGGGTCGGTTATTGACCGAGTGGGGAGATGAGACTCCTTTGGGTGCTGGTCAAGTGGTACATCGGTAGAAACATGAGATGACTTGTTATTCCAGTCAGAGGAACGCTTAACCATATCTTTAAGTTGTTTTTCGTTTGTGAGGAGACCTATGAGATGCCTAGTGGACTAGAATGACTACTGGTACGATGAGTTGCTTTTAGTCGAGCAGGCTTCAGAGCAGATAACACCGGTACTAAAGATCGAGTCCTAACTACCGTATAAAGTCTTGAGGAGGTCACGGTTAATAATTAATAATCAAGACGAGGTACGGCCCAATTAGCTATTGGGAGTTAAGATCAGTAACAAGGACAAGATTAAGGGTTGGTGATCACTGAATGAGTTATAATAGGAACCCCTAATTGGATGTGCCGATCCCTTTAAGGAGGGGAGACTATCAGGTGACATCTTAGACCTCGAGATGTATTGAGTGGAGAACGTCTATTTTTGATAGTCCTGATTAAATGGCTACCCGTATTTATTGACGAGACCCCGAGCATTCATGGCAAATTGTGAGAGAAAGTACTGTCGAGAAAATGCTGTGTATCTGGTTAAGAATCAGTTGAAAGAGTCAAACTAAAAGATATTGCTGTTGAATTCTTGATTGAGCATGTCATGTCATTTCCACGCTCCTATGGATCGTAAGTACGTGACAGGTTCCCGTCACGTTACGGAGTACTAACCTCTCGTCATGCAAGAGGATGGCCCCACTCCCATCGTTTTTGGTAGTACTTATAGTTAGCTGTCCTGGCATTGAGCTTCGGGCTGCGAATTAGGTTGTCATTGGGATTGAATACCTCTGGACTACGAGTTACCCTTTTGGTGGATATGTAGTCGCGATTGTATCTAATGGAAATGCAATGAGAATGCGAAATAGCTCTGGGGAATGGTTGAGTTATGATATTGTAATAGGCGAACCTTGTTGTTGTAGGTAATATGATTGATGAAATTCCTTAAGCGGGTTAAGGTGTTAGTGGTTCTATTGTGTTCTAATTGGGAAGATATGCTAGTATGTTAAGTCAAATCGGATCTGTAGTAGATTTTGACTTGCGAGAACTGGAAAATGATGATATGGAGGCTCTCGGAAGATGTATTAGGTAATATCATGAGAGTTGCGAGTTTATCTTGAGGATATGGGCTGAACGCGAATTTCGAGGACGAAATTCTATTAAGGAGGGGAGAATTGTAATATCTCAAGAAAAAAAAATTGAAAATGATAATAATGATAATAGGGATAATATTATACACATCAAAAAATAACAAAAGAGTAAATGAAAATTAATTTAGTTTAAATGAAATTGATTTAATTAAAAAGAATGGCGATGCGTGAGCTGAGCATCAAAAAAAAATTTGATATTATGTTTTGTCTCTCATTGAAGCTTCTGGAAGCTTCTGGCTGAGATGGGGAAACAGAGAGGGAGAGAGATGGAGAACGTGAGAGCGAGCAGAGAGTGAGGGATAGAGTAAGAGAGTTGGATCGAGGGAGAGAGGGAGATGGCAGCCATGGAAGCTCCGAGTAAGCTCGGCCATGGCCGCCGAGTAAGGCAAGGCAGCAGCTCGCGTGGGGAGGCAGCCATCGATGGTGGCCTTGCAGCGACGTGGAGGTAGCAGCCAGGAGCTACGGTGGTGGCGCGGTCACAGCTGTTGCAGCCATGGAAGCTGGCCGAGGCGGTGGCTGGTAGCGGCTGTGCGCAGGGAGAGGAAGAAGAAGAAGGAGGAGAAGAAGAAGAAGAAGAAGAATAAGAGGGAGAAGAAAATAAGAAAAGAAAAGAAAATAAGTGAAATAAAATGATTTTGGAATTTTTCGGCATGGAAAGTGATCAGGTACGTGGGTAAAAATTAGTCGAAGCATGTCATGTTTAAATTATAAATTTTCTGCGATTAAAATTAATTAATTTGAGTCCCGATTGTGTTATTTGCTAGAAAATGATTTAATTTACCTCGGGAGTTTGAGAGAGGTCGAAATCAGCTAGTTTCAGGCAAGTTCCTAATGCTTTCCTCGTATTCTTTAATTCCCGCGAGAAACCCTGTGATTTCTCGTATTTTATACCCTCCCTTCGTCTGTTTCGATTTGTTTATTAATTATGAAAATTTGAGTCGTTTGATTTAAATTTAATTTATTAAGCTGGCTTCGAGGATTTTATTAGCGTGATTTAATTTAAAATAAATATGAGACTCGTTGAGATTTTAATTGTGGTGCGCTTACGTGGGATTTTAGACGGCTAAATTAATTATATTACACGGTAGATTTATTTAATTAAAGCTGCGATTTTATTTATTGCCAGCGAACGTTTTACTTCGCAGCGGGTGAGCAAGAAAAGCAAGAAACGGCCATGTAGAGGCAAGCTCTTAACCCTCTCTTCCTGATCTTTAATTCCCGTGAAAGACCCCGTGATTTCCTGTACTTTATCCTCTCCCTTACTCTAATTCGACTCCTAACCTTATTTATTATTCTTATTCATTTGTTTTAATTTAAATTAAATCCGAGCCTTCTAGAGTTTTATTTGTTGTGAGCTTATGGGGGTTTGTACCGCCCCCACTCTCGTTGGGAATGATGCCAAACCAGCCTGGGAATTAGGTTCCTAGACGGGCGGATTTATTTATGATTTTATCGGGTTTATTTACAGTTTTTCTCGGATTTATTTATAGTTCGGTTAGAGTTATCTAGCAGTAGGGCAGGGGTCGATTGTTGGTGACGTTGGGGTAGACTATTGTTTGGCCCTGACGTGGACCGTCAGGTGGACACCCCTAGTCACTGGCCATTGACCGGTGCCACGCACTGCTGACAAGCTCTGCCAGTATATGATTTACTGCATGATTAGATACATTGTATTACTGTTCATGATTTGAAATGCACATGGGTACGGGATGCATGTTGGGATATTCATTTATTGAGAATGCTTGGACACGGACATTCTAGTTTGGTTAGGTTGCATCCAACACGATATATGCATGGTGTGTGGTTTACTATGTGGGCGGAGCATGGCCTGATGCCTGGATGTATAGGCGCCTTGTATCACGTTGATGCTCACTACGCCATTGCATTTTTATGTGCATTGCATGGCTACTGGTAGTTATTAGTTCTCGGACGGGAGTACCGTTTCGATGGAGCCTATGGCTCGGTTGTCGGGAGTACCGACGGGGACGGGCGACGGGAGTACCGGCCCGGGATCGCGCGCGCAGGTTTGTTGCAGATATTTGTTGCCTTTCAAGGCAGCGGCAGGTTGGTATGGGACTTGGGTGCCATGTGTCTTGTGTGGGCCCCAAGGACTGATATGTGCTTTTATTATGCTCTACTATTGTATTGTAGCGTCTCATGACTTGTGTGTACCTGGGAGTTTATTTTGGGAAGAGTTTTCTGGTTATGTTTAGCCTACAGCCTTTCTTTTCTTATGCTTGCTGAGTCTCTAAACTCACTTTGCTTTCCATCATTCCAGGTAGTGCCAGCGTGGGTCCGAGCAAGGGAGTCAGCGTCTAGCAGCAGAGTCGGTATGGTGTATAGGCAGTCCTGTCAATCCCCTATCAACTCTGATGTCTGAATAGGATTTACTCTATTATTTTCGTATTGTGCCAGGTCTTTCCTTGAGTCTCGTGTATGCCGGCATAGGAGTTTGTGTTTATTTATTTATCTTGCGACCGCTGTGTTAGTGGGGTACCCGTAGTGCATGCATGTGTTTAGCTTCGTTTCCGCTGTTCTTATTTTTGTGTATGCATGCCAGGGTGGTTTTGGTCTTGTGTTTTTTTCTTTTCTCCTTCTGTAGGCGCTCTCATTCGGGTAGTTCGGGTGATTGGGGATATCCGAGCGGGGGTGCTTACATAAGTTCACTAAGATCCCATAATTCTTCAAACTCTTTGTTGGAACACATATAAAAAATTTAAGTTTGAAATTGATCATTAAGTGCCATGAGCTCTATTTTTGAAAAATCTTTAGGATAATATTCAGCAAGATGAATTAAATTTTCTTTATCAAACGTAGAGAATGAAGGTACTTAGAATTTAGCTTTTGATCTGTTGAAAATACAGGGAATGGCTGAAGTCTTGTTTTTTACCCATTGATTTTCAAAATTTTGTGCTTAAATCTTGCAAAATTTACTTAACAATATAGAAAATACCAAGATTGAATATGGTCAACATTCTATAATAAGTTACAAGAAATAAATATGAAGGGGAAATGATCGAAGAAATAGAATTGGGCAAACAAGAAAAAAAAAAGTAAACAATGAGAAGGGATGGACCATTAGTGAGTTTTGCCTCGCTAGAGTGATATCAGTGACTCGGCGTTGCCGCCGTGCCGAAATTCTGCCAGAATAGCTTTTTGGATTCTTAAGTTTTTCAATTTTGCAGTCTGTAAATAAATTGGGTAAGAATTAAAAAAGAAAGTAAGAAATACGATAAATTTGAAAATGAAATGGATTAAGAATTGAGAGTTAGTGGATATGGACCATTTGACCTATTTGAACTAGGCTTTAATACAATAATTTTAGGTTAATTTTGAGAGTTGAGCTTGGGTTAAAAATAATACAAAATCAATTTTTTTTTTAAATTTAATCACATGACATGAGAGGTGAACATCCCATGCAATCATAGTTGATTAGTAATTGAAAAAATATTGATCAAGACATACACCATCAAAAAAGAGTTTTTGATATTAAAAAAAATTCTAACATATTATCCCGATTACACCATACTAAATTTTAGCATAATTATTGAATCTTGTGAATTTGATCATTTCATGACTCGTTTCTCGTTTCAGCTCACAGGAGTAGTTAATGCGCCTGTGCAATGATCAAAATGGGCAGTTGAGACGAGACAAAATGGCAATGGCAAAATTGAAATTATCAGAGAAGAAAATTAAAAAAAGTGGGAGGCAGGTTAGGTTAGGTTGGAAGAGATGAGGAGATTATCATTATTGATCCAAAATATTCTATAAGCATTTAAAATTTAATGTGTCTTAATTATTATACGCAAATTAGTAATATTGAGTTGGTTTAGTATCCTAATTTATTATTAATAATTAATAAAAATTAAATTATTATTAAAAGTTAACAATTGATTAAATTATCATTAATAGCTGATGATAATTTTAACAGGATAATATAAATCAGAAAATTTTTTCTATAGATAATTAATTTTTATATAATATTAATTGTATTATTATTATATATATTATATATTATATATAAGAATTAATTAATAATTACCTAAAACAAAAGGGATTAGATTGGTACTTTGAAAAGTCAAAATAGCGTGTCAAATGGAGAGAGAGCTTTGGCTTTGTCGGCACAGCTCACAGGCGCAATTAATGCGCTTGCGCAGCGGTCAAAATGGGCAATTGAGAAAGAGACAAAATGGCAATGGCAAAATTGAAATTACGAACAGTCTCTCCCTCTCACTCTCGACAATTTGTATATTAATATATATATATATATGATATATAAATATTAACATTAGCAGAGCGTCGAGAGTCCCAAAATCGTTCTATGTATATATATATATGAGATATATGTATATATTGTAGATAAATATAATAATGGATAATGATTAATTAATATTTAAAAGTGATTAAAATAAATTAATTTAATTAAAAATAAAAGAATAGATAAATTTTTATTTTTAAATAAAATTATAAAAAAATAATAGACACTCAAAAGAGACTCATTAAGCCGAAGACATTGTTGTATTTTATAAGGATAACGTTATAATATGTAATACAAGAGGAGGAGATATTTCTACTCTTAAGTGAGTGCATCAGTGTGTCCCGATCAAGATCAACTGTCCCAATCTACTCTAGGAGTGAGGTATTTGGAGTGTAATTTTGTTCATTTCCTATTACGGGGTGACCATCACCCCACTGATTTTGTGAGGATAAAAAATAACGGGACGATATTGAGTCATATGGCGTGTTGAAAACTTGACTTCAAATATTTAATGATGAATGAACTATTACTCGTTCAAGGATGGACCTTCCTAGGGATCTATGTGGCTTAAGCTTCCCCAATGCCAAAATTGAGAGGTAGTCTTAGTACCAACGATAAAGTTATTTATTTTTGGTTGAAATGTTACGAATTTAAAAAAATTATATATAAAAACGATTCTTTCTCAACTTTTATAGAATAATAAAGAGTGTCGTTATCTTGAAAAATCCCTTTTTTTTGGGTGGGTAGTGGAAGTTCAAACTTTGAATTATTGACATATTGTGGCAAGTGGAAATTCAAACGTAGCTAGACCTCTGAACATTCCATAGCTCTCTATCAAAGGCAACCCAACCAAAATAAAGCTAATTAAAGGCAATGGGGCTGTCTGTCTTCCTTTCCCTTTGTGTGGAGGATATGATTCTAATGTTGCTTTCACCACATTTTTCTTCCTATATAATATCACTCTCAGCCTGTCCCTCTCACTCTCGACAATTTGTATATTAATATATATATATATATAAATATTAATATTAGCAGTGCGCCTGAGAGCTCCAAAGTTGTTCTATGTATATATATATATATATGAGATATATATATGTATATATTGTAGATAAAACAGATAATATGAACCAGGTCAATGATTAGAGCGAGTCATGGGCAATTTGAGTTCTTAAGTTTAAAGTTATTTTCTGTGCAGTCACTATACTCAGAATTACTTTTCTTACTAAAAATTACGAGATCGAACAACTAGTGGCAGAGCCATGCTGATTTTTTTATATATATATATATATATTATTATAAATAATTATAATTTGACCAGGGCTAGAATTATAATTTGATCCTGATTAAAATTCATTTTTGGCTCTGCCACTGCAAGCAACGAAATTCTCATAAAAAAAAAAACAATATATAGTGGTGCCCTTATTTGGGGTCCAAACTTATGCCAACGTTTTCACCTTGGCCTTGGCCCCCTAAAAATACAAGATTCATGCTAAAACCAACACAAAATTCTTTCAATCATACTACATCATCAACTAATATCATTTGAAAAATCATGGAAAGTGAAGGAAAACAAAAGGAAGTAACCAAAAACACATATACCATTTACAGTTCATTTTAGAACAAAAGAAGAGTACTTTAGTCCCACTACCAGAAAGGAGCAAAACCTTATATAAATAGAGTCAGCATCTTTACACATCTATAGAAACATATTTTAAATAGTTTCTGTCATCACATATTCACATCAGACACTTGTTTTGATGAGAGCCAATATGTGTAATTTCATAACTCATATTTATTATAGGAAAATAAGTAAATGGACGGCCCTAGCCATACAACGATTGATCGGATGAGTAATATGTTGATATTAATTCAATAGGTTGCAAATTCAATATTCGCCTTATGTAAGCGTCAAAGGTCTAACCTGCGATTTACTTCTTCTGACATAATCGAAGACACGAATACTAAGGGTTGTACAAGAGCAATCATCCAAAAAGCAAAAATGGAGGTTAGAAGTCCACCAATTTAGGAATTAGTGTATTTTTAGAATTTCAGTCTAATTAAGAGTTTATTAGTTTCAAGCTTCTAACTTTCTTCAATTTTCTTTTCCTGCAGCTTCATATTATATGTTTCACATATAGGAAGACATGAGTGATTAAAACTGTAATTTTGAGAGACAAAAATTAGAGAATGTTCTGGAAATTTTCCCTCTCCCACTCGGCATTCCAGTGCTTGCGCTCCGTCAATTATTCTTATGCATATAATAATGATTAAACATGATCAATATTTTCATATAATCAAAACATATATAAACCTAGAGTAAGGGGACAAAATTAAAAATTCCCTCCTCGTGAATACAATTTTATGGAGAAGAGAATCGAAAGTACAATCTAGCTGATGCAAAGGAGTTGCCTCAAGAATTCAGGTAATTAGATGATTAGAAATACTTAATTTTGTGTTGTCTGCAATTTCATTGCAGTTTAACCCCAATGCATCTAAAGTAGTTTAGCTAGCTTTTCTAGCTCCTGCTCTGCTCTGCTCTCCCATCCAAGAAATTCAGCCTAAAGAACTGCAAGGGAAAAAGAAAAAAGACCACAAGGCCTACTCACCAAGTGACTAAATATATTACCCGTGGCCTCAAGATTTACACAACTCTTACAACATCCCTAACAGAACACTAAATTGGCGCCCAATATTAATTTGGTGTCAAAAAAACACTTTAATGAGTATATTAATTTGATGTTGGATACAAACTTTAATCATCAAATTTAGTGTTGAGTGAATACTATAACACTAAACACCAAATTTGTTTTTTGATTTTATTTTTAATTTTGCCTCTCTTTTTATAACTTTAAAATAAATTATTCCCTTTATATTCTTTATTATTTTTATTATATTTATATATTTTGATTAATAATTAAAAATATAAATTAAATTATTATAAATAATATATACCACTAAAAATATTTTATTAAAATTTATAAAATGAGTATAATATTGAATATATTTTAAAATATTTAATATATATTATAAATACCATATTAATATAAAATGAATTACCATTGTTTATGTATATAAAATTTTTTTATTTCAATAATTACTTGATAAAAAGATAATATTCTTAATACAAAAACTCAATAATATAATAAAAAGTAATAATATTCTTATTAACTTAAATTAAAAATACATGATGAAAATAGAAAAAAAGTTAAAAAAAAACATGATTTAAAAATAAAATATTCTCTATACTTAATTCTAAAATGACGTCAAATTTAATGTTAATGTTATACACAGAGATGCTCTTGGAGTTGGAGATGCAAATATTTTAATAACCCGTGGGTAAATATATTAAATAGATTAGAGAAATTTTTAGAAATCTATCATAAATGGAATTGAATAATCCGCAACTTACAGATCTTAAATGGACTAATCTAACCACAGCCACCCACCGCTGGTTCTTCATGATTATAACCTTTCACCCGCCCAATAGTGATGTCACCTAGACTCCTACTCCTAGCTAGCTAGCTAGCTCCCATTATAATAAGTAGCTTATCTAATAAAGTAGAATGCACTCAGTCAGCAACTATCAAGTCAAGTGAATCTGACAAACCTATATATATATATATATATATGCAATATCAGTATTATTATAACCACAATTACAAGAACGAGAAACGTACCGAACCGAAGAGTTCTATTTTGGGACGAGAAAGTCTACCGCGCGAGCTTTTAGAAAATACAAAAAAAAAAAAAAAAAAGAAAGTGAGAATCATGAGCTGCGCTTTCGTCAAATTCAGCCACTATCAGTCAATAGATTTCCATTCAAACACGGGAAAGAGATAGGAGACTCCGTAAGTCAAGGAAAATAGGTGGCGTACCGACTAGTAGTGACTACGACTTGGCCAGCCGCCCACACTAATCAGACAAGCAGGTGTCCTATCTATCAAGAAAAGACATACTTTCACATGTCAAGGAAAGTAGGTCGATTCAGCGACGCCATAGCCTAATTGAGGAGTAGAAGAAGAAGAAGAAGAACTAGATTTCTCCAAAGTAATGGCGTATTGCGTGGTAGATTCCGTGATCCTAACTTTGGCACCACTGATAATCAACGAAGCGAAGCTTTTGAGCAATGTTCGTCGAGATGTTGCGACCATCAAAGCTGAATTGGAGAGCATAAGGTCTTTCCTAAAAGACGTCGATCTTAGGGCAGAAACCGGAGATGAAATCGCCATGGTTTGGGTGAAGCAGGTCCGGGAAGTGGCGTACCGAATCGAGGATTTGATCGATGAATACCTGCTTGATCGAGGAAGAAGGCGTGGTTTCGGCAGTTTATTCCACAGAGTAAACATAGCCTCTCAGATTCAAGACATCAAACAGACGATTGGTGAGATCAAGGAAAGGGCTGACAGGTATGGATTCAGTGTGATACAGGGATCAGGGAGCGAAAGAATTGAACGGCCGTGGCATGATCCTCGAGTGGCTTCCCTCTTCGTCGAGGAAGATGAACTCGTGGGAATTGAATCCCGCGTAGATGAATTGACTGAGCAATTGACATCCAAAGAGTCGAAGAGAGTGGTGATTTCGGTGGTGGGGATGCCTGGTGTGGGCAAGACCACCCTTGCTAGCAAGGTCTATGGAAAGCAAACCGTGGCCGGACACTGTGATTGCTGCGCTTGGGTCCCTGTCTCTAGATCATACAAGTGGGAGGAGATACTCGGAACAATGCTGAAACAGTTTCACCAATCCGGATTAAGGGAGTCTACTACACCTCCAGAAATTGATGCAATGGGCCAGAATTCACTCGTTCACAAGCTGAGGGAATTTCTAACTCAGAACAGGTATCTAATTGTCTTTGATGATGTATGGACAACAAGCTTTTGGGAATTCATCAAACATGCTTTGCCCAGAAATGGGAAAGGCGGCAGGGTAATCATCACCACCCGCAGTGAGGAGGTTGCGGTTTTCTGCAAAGAATCGTCATGGGATCATATCCACTGGCTTCAGCCCCTGCCCGAACAGAAGGCTTGGGACCTCTTCTGCAAGAAGGCCTTCCAACGGGACTTCGGAGGCCGCTGTCCCCCTGAATTGAAGGACGTATCTCTTCGAATCGTTCAAAAATGTGAAGGATTGCCACTTGCTATTGTGGCAATAAGTGGTATTCTGTCCATCAAAAACAAGGTTGCATCAGAATGGAAGAGGTTCTACGATAGCCTAAGTTGTGAGTTACAAATGAAACCTGCCCTTGCAAGCATCTCAAAAATTGTGTTGCTTAGTTACCATGATTTGCCCTACTACCTCAGATCCTGTTTCTTGTACTTTGGCATAATACCTGAGGATTACTCTATTAATTGTGGAAGATTGATCCGATTGTGGATAGCAGAGGGCTTCATTGAAGAACAGAGAGGCAAAACTTTAGAAGAAGTTGCAGAAGAGTACCTGTCCGAGCTCATCCATAGAAGCTTGGTTCAAGTATCGAGTAAGAAATTTGATGGGAGAGTTAAAACCTGTAGGGTGCATGATGTAGTGCGAGAGATTATCATGACAAAGTCTATGGGGTTAAACTTTTGTCACGTTTTAGGAGCAGAGAATTCGAGTTTTAATGATATTACTCGAAGATTGTCTATACATATGGATTACAATTTGGACAACGTTCTTGAAAGGGGTAAGATATTCTGGATTCGTTCAATTTTTTTTTTTCAAGTGCCTAAGTTGCCAGAGAAATCCCTGATAAGTACACTGACAAGAAATTTCAAACTTCTGAAAATACTAGATCTTAATGATGCTCCTTTGGTCCAGATTCATAAAGAAGTGGGAAATCTATTTCATTTGAGGTACTTGAGTGTAAGGCATACAAAGGTGACAGTGATTCCCAAGTCAATTGGAAAGTTACACAATCTGCAAACTCTGGATTTGAAATATTGTCTTGTGCGTGAGCTACCTTCCCAAATCAACAGACTCCATAAGTTAAGGCATCTTTTGGCATTTAACTATGACAATTGGAATATTAGTTTAGATTCCGTAAAAGGGGTGAAGATGCGAGGAGGGATTGGTTGTTTATTGGAGTTGCATAAGTTATGGCTTGTGGAGGTAAATTATGATGCAGTCAACCTATTTAAAGAGCTTCAGAATTTGCAGAAGCTGAGGAAGTTAGGCATATGCAAATTGAGAACAGAAAATTGTAAAGATCTTTTTAACAGCATTCAGAATATGAAACACCTTAAATATTTGGCAATATGCACTATAAATGAACATGAGATTCTGGATTTGGATTCAGTTTCTGCTCCACCTGAATCTCTTGAGCGACTCGCCTTGGGTGGACGTTTGAAAAAGTTGCCATGCTGGATTGCTCAACTTCAAACTCTACAAGAACTAAGATTGAGTTGGTCAGGTTTGGTTGATGATCCACTACAAGGGCTTCAAGCTTTGCCTAACCTACTAATACTCGCTCTCATTGACGTGTGTTATGGAGATCAACTGTCTTTTAAGGCTGGATGGTTTCCAAAACTTAAGAGCCTATATCTTACTTCTAAGACGGGATTGCATTCAGTGATAATAGAGGAAGGGGCATTGACTCTTCTTGAAGAACTAATATTTGGGCCATGTCCGCAATTGGAAGAGGTTCCTTTAGGGATCTGTCACCTTAAGAAACTCACAACTCTGTTCTTTTTTCATATTCCTACAAAGCTCATAAATAGAATGCTACCAGACAAAGGCCAAGATCATTGGATTGTGGAGCATATACCAACTGTTAAGTTTGGTTTCAAACGTCAAGGATTGAATTACAAAGTCTCTGCTCATAGAGAATTCCAAAATTATGAAAGTGACCTAAAATTTAAGGGTCAATGAAGCTCAAA
This sequence comes from Diospyros lotus, assembly GCF_014633365.1. NCBI lineage: Eukaryota > Viridiplantae > Streptophyta > Magnoliopsida > Ericales > Ebenaceae > Diospyros > Diospyros lotus. The sequence goes on along the minus strand of NC_068347.1, from coordinate 34,744,766 downwards.
ATGGATCTCTTCACTGACAACCATCTCTTCTTCAGTTTGCAACTTTGACTTACATTGAGACCACAATTTTACTAAATTTGAGAGGTTGGCTTACTTTAACTTACACTAACAACCATCATTTGTTTTTTCATATGCCTACAAAGTTATGCAAAGTTGAAATGAGAAGTTGGCTTACTTTGACTTACATTGAGACCACAATTTTACTAAATTTGAGAGTTCGAATTATATCAGCTACATGAGAGAGAGAGAGAGAAAGAGAGAGATTTTCATGGGTCACCCCAGTTCAGATTCATGCCAGACATAAATGGGGTCTGATTTGCTCCCACTTTTTGGACCTAGAATCAAATTGATCAAGGGATAGAAGAAAACCCAACAAAACCCAGTTCATTAATTCTGGTTAGTTTAATTTGCTTCTTGTTCATATTTGAACTTACAAGTGCAATTAGTTGGCACGAATTCACATGGATCAAGTAAATGTGGCATTTGGTCTTCTAAACATCAAAGATTGAAACTGTTTACAAGTAAACCTCAGGGGTGCATTGTGAAGAGAATCTAATGAATCCACAAAAGTCTAGACTTGCCAAAAGAACCAAAAAGGAATCCTTCAAACAATGTCCACTTGCCCTTTAATCGAATTCAAGACAACAATGAAGTTTCAAACAGTGGTACTAGAATTCACACTTCTGCGTCCATGAATCAAACAGTTGGTGGGCAATTAGGCAACCTAGCAACGAATTCTCTACAGAAAACACAACCCAGGAATCCAAAGAAGGAGAAGTTGTTTTACCTACCCAAAATGCTGAAAACAAGTGGAGAGGAAGCCGTGCCCCTGAGTGAAAGAGCCTCCACCACCAAATAGTGTTTCTTCGCACAAATTCTCCCATTCTGTACATGTGATAGGAATGATTTTTAGGTACAAGTATTTGTAACAAAGGTCACACTCAAATGGAGAAGCATTTGAAGTCACTTCTCAAACAGACTTTCTCTAATCATTATATGGAAGTGAGCTCCATACTGAAAATCCATAAGCCATGAAACTAAATGCCTTGAAAGTTATTGCTATATAACTAAATGCTATTTAAATATTTAACTTAGATATTTATAATAATATTTTGTATTAGTATTTTATTTTTATGTTATATTAATATAAAATATCAATTAAAATAATAAATTTAAGTGTTTAAATAACATTTTCATAATATATATGCATATATATACACACACTATAGGTTTGCTCGTGTTATGTAACAAGTAAAAAAATAAAATGGACAAAAGTTCAACTCAGCCCTCCAACTATGTCAATTAGGTTTATTGAGTATAAAATTAAGTTTTTATCCTAATAAACCCAATCCTTTTATTTACGGGCCTATTGAGTCATATTTTTGTTTGACTCCTATGTGTGACTTACACAAGCTAAACGTAGCGCACAAGTAGAAAGAAAATTTCTAGAAAATGAAAAAAAATCAATGTGGTCATTGGGATTGACCTTGGAACTACATGAGAATAAAGGAAAAAAGTTAGGATTATCGATAAAAGATTTAAGATAGATATGAATTTAGGATTTTATCTCATTGAGTAAATTGGAAAATGCATCATCCCATTTTCATAAATCGTTGAATGTAAAAATTCTATTGCAAGTTAGACCCAACTTCAACACAATCACATTGTGGAAATGAGTAATGCTTCCTTTTTCTGTATTGTGATATTAGGCATATGTCTTTCTTGCAAGTTTGACTCAAATTCTATAACAAGTTAAATAATAATGTTTTTGGAAACAAATACCCTACCAGAGTAGAAATTTTTGCATGGATTGTTGATTCTCTAGATACCCATCTTAGTGTCTTTATACCACAATAACAACACCTAACACCCCCCCCCCCCCTAAGTTAAAGTTAGGCAGATTGTTATTCTGACATCGTCGTGATGCAGTGGAAACACTTGAAGACGATCTTGTTGGTAAGCCTATCAATTCTATGATCTTCGATTTTGGATGAAAGATGAAAGAAGTTAGGATTTTTGTTTTCTTTTTCCTTTTACCATTAAATAAGGAAAAGTTTTTTTTCTATGATGTGATTAGCAATGCCCGTAAGTCATGCATGGGAAGCAAGCAAAAATTGGACTCAATAGGCCCATAAATAAAAGAATTGGGTTTATTAGGCCGAAAACTTAATTTTATGCTCAATAGACCTAATTGAAATAGTTGGAAGGTCGATATAAACCTTTGTCAAAAATAAAATATTTCAAAAATTTAGGTAATAATTGATAATTATAGTTGAATATTATCGAATGATGTTTTGTGTTTTTGTTTATCAATTTTTGATAATAGATTAGAAAAATCTAAAACTCAGTTTTATTTTAATATTTTAATTGAAAATTAAAATTAAATAATAAAAAAAGATATAAAACAAAATATGAAAGCTTTCCACTTTTACGAAAATAAACGTTTTCTAAAAAGAGTCAAAGATTCAAAGAAACATCTGGTGAGTTCTTTTACGAAAATACTATTTGGACACCCATTTGTAACACTCATATGACATTTATGTATTAACTAACGTATACTCGTGCCTAAAGACACGGTTTAAATAATATTAAGATTTAAATGTAGTTATAATTTATATGTATTATGTTGTAATAATTTTGCTTGTATTAAACGTTCTACAAAACTCAAACTTGTAAGATTTATAATGTTCATTAATATTGCAAATCAAAATATAAGAGCAAGTAAAAAAAAAAAATTGTAAACATTAAACAAAAATTAAAATGATTGTATATTTGTTAACGTTTTATAATAAAAAAATTACTCAATCTATATAATAAAACATATTAGTAAATGTTCTACAATATGAACAAATTAAATTAAAAATTAAATATCAAACAATATATACTAATTATCGCCGATAGCGATGGTCGTGGCCATCAATAGGTGGGGGGGACTCTTGTTTGGGGTTGGAGAACCTTGGGTTATCGACTATGAGTGGTTGGGAACTCTTGTGTTCCCAAACCTTGGGTTCTCCGATCATGCGTGTTCAAGAATTCTTTAATTTTTATATTATTTTAATTTTAAAAAATTAAAAATAAAATTAATAAAATAAAAATAAAATTAAAAAAATAAATTCTTTTTGAATATTTGCATCTTTAAGTAACTCAATAGGATAGATTAACCAATTTCACATTTCTTTAAATATCAAATATTCAACACTTAAAGATAAAAATATTAAATTTTGAATTAAGCTTCCTACTTTGAATAAAATTTTACATTTGATCATCATTGATTTTAAAAAGATATTTTTATTTCTTTTAGATCATCTATGTCAAATTCTAAATATTAAATTCTTATACATTAAAACTTATACTGTTAGTATTTTTTTATTTAAAACTTACATGATATTTCAAAACTTACATTGTTGATATTTAGAATATTTAAAAATTAAGTATTAAATGCTTTTAAAATTAGAATATTTAAAATGATACTCTTTAAAAGAAATTAAAAAAAAAATCCGTCGTCTATGATACTCTTTATTTTATAGCGGTCGAGTAGACACAAACTACAATTATAATTCTATCTTATTAACAGATACATAAATAGACACAAATTATAAGTGTAATGTTTCTACTTTTAAATATCGATTAAGGTAATTTTATCTAATTTTTTTTTACTTTCTATTAATGTGACTAACTTTAAATATTTTTCTAAATTATTTTATCTAAAAATATTTTCACAAAAAATAAAAATAAAAAACAACGAAATGGACTCAACTCACAAAACCCGCCCATCAACAATTTCTAAACAATACCAACCAGAGATTTAAATAATTCAAAAATAATTATTTTTACATCAATCAATTTGAAGGAGAAACCAGCACACATTGACACCTGCATCGGCCCTTTAGCTATCTCCCTTGCACCAAAACACACCCATCAACAATGCCATTTCCCCCAATTTTTTTCTTTTTTTTCATATTTTTTATTTATTTTTTTCTTTCTTTTCTTTTTTTATTTTATTTTTTCCTTCCCATCTTCTTCTTCCTCCTGCTTCTCCTTCACGCACGCCCAAAACCCTTGTTTTTCTTTTTTTTTTTTCTATATTTTATATTTTCTTTTATTTTCTTTCCTTTTTTTTTCTTTTCTTTTATTTATTTTATTTTTTCCTTCCCATCTTCTTCTTCCTCCTGCTTCTCCTTTCTTTTTTGTGTGTGTGTGTATACGCGTATGTGTGTAGATGCATATGTGTGTGTATATATATGTATGCGCGTATGTGTGTGTATATATATGTATGTGTTACGAACTTAGGATTAATAAAACAAAAGATAAATTACATTTAAGGCATATATCCCAGTTCTTCTTCTAATAGCAATTCATGATTTACATTTTTCACATTTTAAGGCATTATAAGCTCTCTTATAGTCGTCACCCACCATCCCATGGTCTGTCTCAAACGTTTTTCAACTGCCAAGTGGATTGGTAAAGCATGGCCAGTAGGAACAGTGGGTGTGGGGTTATCTACTTTTCTAAAACACATGTATATATGCCTGTGTGTATATGCATCTGTGTGTGTATATATGTATGCGCGTATGTGTGTGTATATATGTGTATGTGTGTGTTTGGGGACGGGCAATGGCATGGGTGGGGGTCTCAGAGAGAGAGACAGTGAGGGAGGGAGTGGTTGGGTATGTGAGAGATAGGGAGAGAGATAGTGAGGGAGGATGGGATGGTTTTGTTTGGGGGGGGTGTATTTGATCTGAATCAATTAACATTCAAAATTCATCTCAACTATTAGATTAAAATATATGTTAGATATTTTTAAAAATTGCTCTATTTTATTATATAGATTTATTATATTTTATAATATATTAATATAAATATATAATACATCAATGTATAAAACGTTATTAAAAATGTCATAAATGAATATTCAAATATAGCATTTTTTATTTCTTTTTAAGTGCTTATTTTTTGAGTCCGAAGTGAAGTAAAATCACGATGGGTAAATAAATTTCATTAAGTAGGTCTGAACATAGTTCTAACAAATTCAAATAACATACCACTCATTCAAATGGAATAACATCTAAATAGTAGATTTTTCAAGTTTTCTATGGAGTGTTTGAATGGCTAATGGACTTGATTTAACTCAATTGGACCAATGAACAACCATGAAAATGACCCATAACTAGAAGTTCAAGGAGTCTAACTAAACATGTCATATTGAGCACATTCATGGAAGGTAGGAAACTTATTCACGAGCACTTCTTCAATCAAAACTCAAAAATCTAGATTATCTTGCTTTAGATTAAAGTTTCATTGCTTTCCTAGAAACTACTTCTATGTGCAATGATAGTCGCTGAGTGTGTTCCTCTATATACTTTGTTCCTAATAAGTAGTGGATCTTTTTTGCTCGCAATATAGCTCATTTGATAATTCTCAGATCCTGAGATCTTTTTCATCATGCTAAGTAGAATAGATGTGAAAAGCCTACTACAAAACAAAAAGATAATACACCTATCAATCACCTGATGTTCTAATGATGAATAGAAGACCCTATTGGTATATTCTTATGTTTCCCTTTTTTATCAACGAGCCCCCTTATAGAGAGCTTCAGCAGATATATGGATTATGCTGCCTAGCAGGTCTCCTACTTTGAACCAATATCAAGACTATGGTATATAGATTTCGGACAAACAAAGCTTGGGGGAAAAGAAGGCAAATAACTACCAAATGCTTTGCACTCAATAATGGGGAACTTTTGCAGCCTAAGCATTTTGCACAGTGTTCTAAAGACACTATTACACAAATCAATTTCTAAAATATATCTTGAAATTAGCATAATCCTATTATAGAATGATAGTTCAATTGAAATGCGATCTTAAGACATACCTCACAGAATGCAATCCTATGTGATCGTCGTGGTGGTATTTTGCTAGGATTGAGCTCATGATTATGCTCCTTGATATAACCATATATAACCCACTTTCCACCATCTTTTGCGCTATCCTTATGATTGCATTGCATCCCCCTCCGGTAGCTGCTGGTCTCAAGGGAAGAATGATCTGCTCCCTCCATTTGTATATTTATCCGCACGGAAACCTTCTTTGGAACAAACAAACTCCCGTCCTATTATTGACTTATCTTAAAGTGATCGACGTGTACGGTTATTCCGTATGGTAAAGCCCACAGGTTGCCCATATTCCTCGTAGAATTCCCTAGCATCCTCTGCTGATTCAAACACCATACCAATATATGGTTCTAAAGACTCTAAACTTTGAGGTACATTTTCAAAAGATGGTTTTATGATGTCAGCATTTCCATTTAGGTTATCTACTGCTGTTTCATGACCATCAAATGTTTCAGCTAACAAACGCCTGTAGCTCCTGTTTGAATCAAACCCTTGTCCAGAAGTGCTTGGCATTATGATCTAACAGTAGTAGATAAGAAATTGCATAGCATCTATCAAAATTCTGAAGTTAACAAATTAAGTATAAGCAACGTGACACTAATTCTCAATGATCATTCAAAAAGAAAACAATAGAAGCATTTATGATTAGAGTATATTCCATCTTCCAATCGGACATTTCAACGTGCAACAACAGTTACAAAGGAAAATTTACAATTATAGCATTTACGATTTCTTTTTTTAAGTACTTACAATTATAGCATTACTCCTTATTTTTTGCATCTTAATGCAACCGAACAAAGACGGAATGAGAGCGACACTTTGTGAAGTCAAGGAAAGCAGGTCGATTCAGCGACGCCATAGGCAAATTCAGGAGAAGAAGAAGAAGAAGAAGAACTGGATTCAGAGTAATGGCGTACAGCGTTGTAAATTCAGTGATTCAGACTTTGGCGCCATTGATAGTCAACGAAGCGAAGCTTTTGAGCAATGTCCGCCGAGATGTTGCGAGCATCAAAGCTGAATTGGAGAGCATAAAGTCTTTCTTAAAAGACGCCGATCTTAAGGCAGAAACCGGAGATGAAATCGCCCTGGTTTGGGTGAAGCAGGTCCGGGAAGTGGCGTACCGAATCGAGGATGTGATCGATGAATACATGCTTGATCAAGGAAGAAGGTGTCGTTTCGGCAGTTTATTCCGCAGAGTAAACGTAGCCTCTCAGATTCAAGACATCAAACGGACGATTGGTGAGATCAAGGAGAGGGCTGACAGGTATGGATTCAGTGTGATACAAGGATCAGGGAGCGAAAGAATTGAATGGCCGTGGCATGATCCTCGAGTGGCTTCCCTCTTCATCGAGGAAGATGAACTCATCCATAGAAGCTTGGTTCAAGTGTCAAGTAAGAAACCTGATGGGAGAGTTAAAAAGTGCAGGGTGCATGATGTGGTGCGAGAGATCATTGTGACAAAGTCTATGGAGTTGAACTTTTGTCACGTTTTAGGAGCAGAGAATTCGAGTTTCAATGATATTACTCGAAGATTGTCGATGCATATGGATTGCAATTTGGACAATGTTTTTGAAAGGGCTAAGATATCCTGGATTCATTCAATTTTTCTTTTTCGAGTGGCTAAGTTGCCAGAGAAACCCCTGATGAGTACATTGGCAAGAAATTTCAAGCTTCTGAAAATGCTAGATCTTAGTGATGCTCCTTTGTTTCAAATTCATAAAGAAGTGGGGAATCCATTTCATTTGAGGTACCTAAGTGTAAGGCATACAAAGGTCACGGTGATTCCCAAGTCAATTGGGAAGCTGCACAACCTGCAGACTCTGGATTTGAATTATTGTCTTGTGCGTGAGTTACCTTCTCAGATCAACAGGCTCCATAAGTTGAGACATCTTTTGGCACTTAACTATGACTGGCGGAATTTAAGTTTAGATTCCATAAAAGGGGTAAACATGCGAGGAGGGATTGGTTGTTTAGAGGAGTTGCAGAAGCTGTGGCTTGTGGAGGCAAATCATGATGCAACCAACCTATTTAAAGAGCTTCAGAATTTGCAGAAGCTTAGGAAGTTGGGCATCTGCAAATTGAGAACAGAAAATTGCAAGGATCTTTTCAATGGCATTCAGAATACGAAACATCTTAAATTTTTTACATTATGCGCTATAAGTGAACATGAGATTCTGGATTTGGATTCGGTTTCTCATCCACCTAAATCTCTTGAGCGACTTGCCTTGTGTGGACATTTGAAAAAGCTGCCATGCTGGATTGCTCAACTTCAAAATCTACAAGATCTATAACTGCATTGGTCAGGTTTGGTTGATGATCCACTACACAGGCTTCAAGCTTTTCCTAACCTACTAGTGCTCTCTCTCAATGAAGTGTGTTATGCAGAGCAACTGTCTTTTAAGGCTGGATGGTTTCCAAAACTCAAGGGGCTAAATCTTAGTTCTCAAAGGGGATTGCGTTCAGTGATAATAGAGGAAGGGGCAATGACTCTTCTTGAAGAGCTAATAATTGGGCGATGTCAGCAGCTGCAAGAGGTTCCTTCAGGGATCCGTCACCTTAGGAAACTCACAACTCTTTTCTTTTTTCTTATGCCTACAAAGTTCCTAAACAGAATGCTACCAGACAAAGGCCAAGATCATTGGATTGTGAAGCATATACCAACTGTTAAGTTTGGTTTCTGGCTTCAAGGATTGAAATACAAAGTCTATGCTCCTAGGGAATTCCAAACTTATGCAAGTGACCTACAATTTAAGGATCAATGAAGCTTAAAATGGATCTCTTAATTGACAACCATATCCTCTTCTGTTTGCAGCTAGACCTGAAGGAAAAACTCTCAAATCATTCATGCAATGTTACAGAATGGACTAACTAACTAGGTAGGAGATTATTCATTTCAAAAAAGGTGTATCTCTATTTTTGATAATGATGTAGAGAGTGGATTTGGAGATTTGTTGAGATAGTAATGCCCGCAGATTACACTATTAGATGGTACCATAGAGTACACTATCTCTGCAAGCAAAGACAGAAACTTCATATAACTAACCCTCAATGGCCATTAAATGGAGTTGCTATCCCCTTTACAGGCATGAATGAACCATCCTGCTTATGCAAGCTGTACATGAGGTAGATGAAATCCAAAAATCCCTCCAGACAAAGAAAAAGAGATTAATTGTCAGCACACTGCAAGCCTATTGACAAAGGATGAACCCCCAAATGATCAAATGAACTAGGGTAAGATGGTCAAACCACCTGCTTACATGTGCTCCTACCTAAGGTGAGTGGAATCATGAGACTCCAAATTGCTAGAGTTCCATATATTACACACTATGTTATATGTTCATACAACCAAAACATCGAAATTGTTCCTGCACTGTTGAATTGGCAGGAAACTCAACGGTGGAATGAAATATAGAGTTAGTCCCCAGAATACATGTACTTACAGTGCATTTGGCAGAAAAGTTTTCTTGCTGATGGCAGTCATTCTCTAGACCTTCATAGGGGTTAAGGGTATGCTTTTTGGGCAAATAAGTTCAAAGGAAGCTACATGTTCGAGGCCCATTAATCATAAATCTATCTCTAGTTCAGATACTAGCCATCCTCAAATTCAAGTTCCTTCATAATTTTTATTATATCTTCAACTCTAATAGACATGAATTCTGCGTGTTCCTCAAGATCTTTAAGTTTCCCATTTAACTGTTGCTGGAATGCTGAAGATCTTTCTCTTTCATGCTGCAATTCGTCATAAAGTTCCTCAAAACCTAGAACATCTATATACAGTTCAGAGCAAAAATGGATAACCCACAAATTTCTCAAGGATCAACAAAGGCCTAATCCAGAAAATACTATACTTGGAAGTTCAGGTTTTCTTGATATTCCACTGTACATCCAGATCGATGATCATGATTAATACAATCTATTGAGTCTAAATCGTCACTGCTGGAGCCCAAGTGATCTTGCATTTTTTCTTGTACTTCAAATGCTCAAAAAGAAACCATCTTAAGCTTGAATCCAGAGCACAAAAAACACATTCACAAGATGCTCACAACCTTAAGCAATTAGATGACAAAAACCCATAAAAAGCACAAATCTTCTGCAGTCTCTATCTCAAATTCAAAAACCCATAAATATCTATTGAGTTTATTTGTTTTAAGCTTCTAACTTTCTTTAATTCTTTTTATCCTGGTTCATATTATCTGTTTCATATATAGGAAGACATGGGGGATTAAAACTGTAATTTTGACAGACAAAAATTAGAGAATGTTCTGGAAATTTTCCCTCTCCCACTCAGCATTCTAATTCTTGTGCTCCGTCAATTATTCTTATGCATATAATGATTAAACATGATCAATATTTTCATATAATGAAAACATAAACCTAGAGTAAGGGGACAAAAGTAAAAATTGCCTCCTCATGAATACAATTTTATGGAGAACAGAATTGAAAGTACGCGCTAGCTGATCCAAAGGAGTTGCCTCAAGAATTCAGGATAGATGATTAGAAATACTTATTTTGTGTTGTCTGCAATTTCATTGCAGTTTAACCCCAATGCATCTAAAGTTTAGCTTTTCTAGCTTCTGCTCTTCCATCCAAGAAATTCAACCTAAAGAACTGCAAGGGAAAAAGAAAAAAGAGCACAAAGCCCACTCACCAAGTGACTAAACTAAATATATTACCCATGGCCTAGAGATGCACACAACTCTCAGAGCTCGAGATGCAAATATTTTAACCCGTGGGTAACAAAAATGGACTAGGAGAAATTTTTAGAAATTAATCATAAATGGAATTGAATTCTCCGCAACTGATCTTAGATGAACAAGTTGCAAACACATAAAGCATCCAGACAACTCTCATTAAAAGCGACTACTCTAACCACAGCCACCGCTGGTTCTTGATTATAACATTTCACCCAATAGTGATAAAGTATGCACTCAGCAACTATCAAGTGAATCTAACAAACCTATGCAATGGCAGTATAACTATAATTACAAGAATGAGAAACGTACCGAAGAGTTCAATTTTGGGACGAAAGTCTACCGAGCTTTCATGAGCTTTTCTCCCAAATTGATGGTCAACTGCGGGCACAAAGACGTTCAGAATCCAGAAAATACAAAACAGAGAGAGAATCATGAGCTGCGATTGGTCAAATTCAGCCAGTAGCAGTACATTTCCATTCAAGCGTATGCAAATGCTAGAGAGACAGACAGACAGACAGACCCTAACCTGAGGAACTGCGGGAAATGTAGAAGGAAAACAGGAGGTTTCTTCTCGGCTCCTTCGACGCCCATCGACGAAGAGAGAGAGAGAGAGTGTGTGTGTGTTGCGAATTGATTAAGGGAAGGGACGATGCCGAACGACATCGTTTTTATTTTCTTCTCATCCAATACAAATTGGACTTGAGTCTAATTTTAAACCTCTATTTATAAATAAATTGAGTTTAAATTCAATAAAACTTAATTTATTAAAATTCGTAACCATATTAAATTAAAAATTTGAGTTTGTTTGTTAATATAAATAAGTTGGACTTGAGTTTAATTTTAAACCTCTATTTATAAATAAATTGAGTTTGAATTCAATAAAACTTAATTTGTTAAAATTCGTGACCATATTAAATTAAAAACTTGTTAATATTAATAGACTATATAAAAAGCTTGTAAACATGCTCATTTAAAAAGTTTGTAAATATCTCATAAATAAACTCATTTATAAATATATAAATATATTATTTAGGTAGTGTTTGTTATCCAAGATATAAATTAAAAAAAAGTGAAATATAAAAAGTATTTCAAACAAAAGTATTTTTTATTCTATTTATTAAATTTATCTGGCTACCTTTGAAAAATAAGTCACGTAATTTTTTATCTTACACTTTTCAAATAAATTTATCTCTCTCCCTCTCCAAATAAATTTATCTGGGACTTTACAAATAAAAAAATGACATATATGTCCGCATTTCAAAAAATTTAACAAAGAGTTTAATAAGCTTTATCTTAATTATTATAAACTTATCTTAACTATTTCATATATAATCCGAAAAATATTCCAATCTTATGTTCATACAATCTAATTTTACTTATTTTAACAAACGCTATATTAACATAAAGTTATTAAACTTTAAATTATTATAATATAACTAAATTGAATATATTTAAAATTAATATATATTAATTTAATAATATAATATATGTATATACATAATAAAACAAAATAATAAATTAAATTTAAACAAAATAATAGATTCTGGCAAGGCGAGCTATTAGCAAGCTTAAGCTCAAGCTCAAGCTGACCAACAAGTGCTTGAGCTTGAGTTGAGTTTGAGCTCAGCGAAACTTGATTCAATTGCAACTTTAAAAATTCTTTTATTTTTTAGATTGAAATTTTTATTTGAATATTTAAATATGATACTTTGATAATATCTATATTTATATGTTATATTTTATATCACAATAAATGCATGAGTATCATCAAAAGTAGAGAATATTTTAAAAATACTATAAATTTTAAAATAAATTAACAAAATCACGAGAAAAGTGAAATGGACCATATAAATTTTAAATGTTCATTCAACTAAGCTCTTTACTTGATTTCAACATAATCACAGGAGAAGAGAGAAATATAATAATAATAATAATATTCACGAGCCTTAGTCCCATTAAAAAAGTCAATTACATAAATTTTAACTCCTCATTTATCTCTATACCCGTAAAAAATGATTACAAGAGGGATGATCATACAAAGAGGGCTAGTCATAGAAAGCTTGTGGCTACCATTCTCATCTTCCATCCCATTCACACAACATAAACATACGAGTACATGTAGTACGAGTGAAAGAGCCTCCCCCACCATAGAATGTTTCTTCACAAAATTTCTCAATTATGTATATCTAATACTAGCAATTTTTAGATACAAATATTTGCAACAAAGGTCACACTCAAATGGAGGAGCATTTGAAGATACTTTTGAAGTCAGTTCTCAAACAAAGACTTACTCGAATCATTGCATGGAAGTTGGCTCCATATAGAAAAACGAGCCATTAAACCAAATACCTTAGAAAGCAAAATAAATGTTCCAGCGCGTATACTTATACATTTTTTTTATTTAAACACTTAAATTTGTTGTTATTTCAACTACACATTTAAACTATCCATTTCGAGTTAATTATACCCCTAAACTTTTTGTTTTTTCAATTATACTCCTTAAATATGTTTAATTCATTGTTCTTAACAAATTTGTTAAGATGTGCAATTGACTTGAAATTGCATAGTTTAGAAGTATAATTAAAATAATAAAAAAATTAAGGGTGTATTTAATTAAAAATTACATAGTTCAATAGTATAATTAAAACAACAAAAAGCTCAAGTGTCTGAATGAAAAAAACATGCAATTGTACAAGGACCAAAATATATATTTTGCCAAAGTTATTACTATACAACTACATGTGATTTAAACATTTAACTTTGATATTTATGGTAGTATTTGGTATTAATATTTTATATCTTATGTCATATTAATATAAAATATCAATTAAAATGATAAAATTAAGTATTTAAATAATATTTTCGTAATATATTTATATATACTCGAGGTTTGTTTGTGTTATGTAGCATGTAAAAAAATAAAATATTTTGAAAGTTTATGTAGTATTTGGTAATTATAGCTAAATTTTTATTTTTAAGACAAAATTTAAATAAAAATATAATTTGATATAATGATAAAATTAATTTTATTTTAAGTTGAAAGTCAGGAGTTCAAATTTTGTTAATAGGGTTAGTTTTTTTTTTTTAAAATAAAATGTATAGAAAATATCTTGATAATTCATAGAAGTTAGGTTGCATGAAAATGAAAATTAGAAATGAATATGATACACAACGAAAATAGAGATACGACATTTTTCAAAAAAAATAGGAAATGAAAAAGTGGAGAAACGTGTAAATAAAAACATATAAGGGCCTTTTTATAAATATTGTTTTTAATATAGAAAATTATATATTAAAAATTAAAATATAATAAATGATTTTGATATTATATATTATGATATATAATATAAAAATTCTCATATATTTTTATATTGTCATTTTGTTTTTAATAAAATATTTTGATGATAAAAAACTTTTTTAGAATTTGAAAATGATCAATGAGATTAATTTATAAAATATCTAAAATAATTTTGATGATATTGTTGTTCAAAGACTTTATACATTCCAATGATGGCAAAAGTAAAAAATTTCTAAATTTCCTCTCAATATATATATATATATATTGAAAAATATTTCATCTTGGAAAATAACATCATGGCATCAAAGAAAAGTTATTTTGAAATCAAATGAATTGTTGCATGAAATATGTCAAAATTATTTAAAAAATCATACTCATCTTTTAAAAATATAAGGCAAAACTATCAACTATATTAAGATAATTGTCCATTGTTTTGTGTCTTAGTTCATGGGCTATTAAATCAAGTAAAAATTGTCAATTGTTTTTTTAAGTACCCCCGCCTGGATATCTCCAACCACCCGGACTACCGGAACGGGAGCGCCTACGAAAGAGAAAAAGAGTGAAACACAAGACCAAAAACCACCCTGGCATGCATTCACAAAAATAAGAATAACGGAAGCGAAGCTAAACACATGCATGCACTACAGGTACCCCGCTATCACAGCGGTCACATGATAAGTAAATAAATATAGACTCCTGTGCCGATATACACGAGACTCAAGAAATGACCTGGCACAGCAAAAATAATAGAGTAAATCCTACTCAACCATCAAAGTTGACCGGAACTGACGGGGTTGCCTGTACACCATACTGACTCTGCCGCTAAGAGATGACTCCCTTGCCATGGCCCACGCTGGCACTACCTGGAATGATGGAAAGTAAGGTAAGTCGAGAGACTCAGCAAGCATAAGAAAAGAAAGGCTAAAGGCTACACAAAACAAGAAATCGAAATCTCTCCCCAAAATAAATCTCCAAGCACACACAAGCTATGAGACGCTACAACACAATAGTATAGTATAATAAAAACACATACCGGTCATTGGGGCCCACACAAGACACCTGGCACCCAAGTCCCATACCAACTTGTCGCTGCCCTAAAATGCAACATGTATCTCCAACAAACCTAAGCGCGCTGTCCCAAATCGGTACTCCCGTCACCCGTCCATGTCGGTACTCCCGACATCCAAGCCAGAGGCTCCCTCAGAACGGTACTCCCGTCCGAGAGCTAAATACTATCAATAGCCATGCAATGCACATAGAAATGCAATAGCGTAGTGAGCATCAACGTGATACACTAGCGCCCATACATCCAGGCATCAGGTCATGCTCCGCCCACATAGTAAACCACACGCGATGTATATGCCCGTGCCGGATGCAACCTGACCAAGCTAGAATGTCTGTGTCCAAGCATAGTCAATAAATGAATATTCCAACATGTAACCCGTATCCATGTGCATATCAAATCATGAACGGTAATACAATGTATCTAATCATGCAATAAATCACATACCGGCAGAGCTAGTCAGCAGTGCCCGGCACCGGTCAACGACCAATGACTAGGAGTGTCCACCCGATGGTCCACTTTAGGGCCGTACAATAGTCTACCCCAACGTCATCAACAACCGACCCCTGCCCTACTGCTCGATCGCTCTAATCAAACCATAAATAAATCCGAGAAAAACTATAAATAAACCCAATAAAATCATAAATAAACCCGCACGTCTAGAAACCTAGTTCCCAGACTGGGTCAACATCATTCCCAAAAGGAGTGGGGGCAGTACAAACCCCCATAGGCTCACAACAAATAAAATTCTAGAAGTCTCGAATTTAATTTAAATTAAAACAGATGAATAATAATTTAACAAATAAGGCTAGGTGCCGAATTAAAGTAAGGGAGATGATAAAATACGAGGAATCACGGGGTCTTTTACGGGAATTGAAGAACACGAGGAGAGGGTTAGGATCTTGCTTGAAAATAGCTGCTTTCAATCTCTTTTGTGCTCTCGATGCGAATTAAATCATTTCCTAGCAAATAACACAACCGGAACTTAAATTAATTATTTCTAATCGCACAAAATTTATAATTTAAACATATTACGCTTCTGCTAATTTTTTACCCACGTACTTGATCACTTCCTTTGCCGAAAAATCCCAAAATTCTTTTATTTTTTCCTTATTTTCTTTTCTTTCCTTTATTTTCTTTTATTTCTTTCTTCTTCTTCTTCCTTTCTTCTCACGCGCTTCTGTTCCTACACGTCTTGCTTCTTCCTTTTCCTTCTTTCCTTCTTCTTCTCCCTTTCTTCTTTCTTTTCTTCTTCTTCTTCTTCTTCTTCTTCCCGCGGCCGAACCAGCACCGCCGCGGCCGAGCTCCTTCCTCCAGCCGCCGCCACCTTCAGCTCCGCCTCCCACGGTCGCGCGCGCCGCCGCTGCTACTACCTCGCATTGCTGTTGGTCCGCGTCGTCCATGGCCTCGGCTTCTTCAAGCCGTTGCTGCTCCTCGTCGGCCATGGCAGCGGCTGCCATGACCGACTGGCCTCCGAGCTCTCGAGCTCAATTGAGCTCTCTCTCCATCTCCCTCTCTTACTCTATCTCTCACTCTCTGCTCGCCCTCAAGTTTACCCTCTCCAACTCTCATTCTCTCCTTTATTAATTCTCTGGTTTCCATTTGAGAGAAAATGGCCACTTTGCTTAACCTCTAAGCACACGCGCACCGCCACACAAAATTATAACATATTAATTAATTAAATAAATTTAATTTAGATAAATTTAATTTACACTTTTATTATTTTTGGGATATTACAGTTCTCTCCTCCTTATTAGAATTTCGTCCTTGAAATTCGCGCTTAGTCCATGACCTCAAGATACGCTCACAATTCTCTTGATATTACTCAACATCTTCTCTAAGATATTCCATATCATCATTTTCCAGTTCTCACAAATCTGAGTCTACTACATATCCTACTTGACTTATTACACCAACATAACTCCCTAATCTATCACCTCTATTGGATCACGTTATGGCCACTGATACCTCAACCGACGTAAGGAACGTCATTAATCATAACTCAACATGGTTCGTCTATTACAATATCATAACTCAATCGTTCCCCAAGACTATCTCGCGTTCTCATCGCACTTCCATTTGGTACTATCTCAATTACATATCAACCTAAAGGAGATCCCAAAATTCAAAGATATTCAATCTCAATGATAAACTAACTCGCAGCACCAGGCTCAATGCAAATGCAGCTAATTCCAGATACAAGCAGTGGTGATAGGAGTAGAGCCACTCTCTTGCATGACGAGAGGCTAGTACTCGGTAACGTGATTGGGACCTGCCACGTACCTACGAGGCATAGGGACATGGAAACGATACCCCATACGCAATCAAGGATTAAGCAACAATATCCTTTAATTTGACTTTTTCAACTGATTCCTAACCAGGTACACAACATTTTCTCGGCAGTACTTTCTCCCACAATTTGTCGTGTACACTCGAGGTCCTGTCAATAAATATGGCTAATCATTTAATCAGAACTATTGAGGAATAAACGTTCTCCACTCAATATATCTCAAGAGCCAAAGGTCACCAGATCTCCCCTCCTTAAAGGAATCGACATACCTACGATGACTTATTCGATGACCACAGTCTTGACCTGCTGCTGATCTTAACTCCAAATAGCTAAATGACCATACCTCCTCTTAATCACTATATACTAACCTTGACCTCCTCAAAGTCTCTATAACTTAGCTAGAACACGATCTTTTAGAACTAGTGTTATCTGCCCTGAAGCCTACTCGACTGAAAACACCTCATCATATTAGTATCTGTTCTAATCCCCAGAGCATCTCATAAGTTTCCCCAACAACGAAAAGTAACTATCGTGGGTTAAGCATTCTACTGACTGGCATAACCGACCATCTCGTGCTTCCATCGATGTACCACTTGACCAGCACCCAGAGGAGTCTCATCTCCTCACTCGGTCAATAACCGACCTTAAGACGAGTGGTCTGCAATTAGTACCGAGCGTACTCATAGCAACTACTATCCTTACAATAAAATTCAACAATTACTTAGATATAGAACTAACTTCGGTTCTAGCCATACACCCGGATATCTCCTACAACATCAATCTAGGGTTCTTATTTCTTATTCACTTTATCAAATATGCTCCATGGTAGCGCAAAACGTCTACTACCACCTTTGCCTTACCCTATTTATTATTGAATCTCACAGCCTTAGTCCTTTACCACGCTAACCGCGGCGTCACCTGTACTCTACTCCACCTGTAAGAACTAAACACCCACACCCTATCCAGGTAGTGATGCCGAATCTCCAAGCAACATAACCGCTGTAAACTCCAAGTCTACAATTCCATAGTAGTCCTTTAGTTAATTCCCATCACAGATCTCTCTTGGAATAAGCTTGACTCTATCCAGATTCAATTAAACTTAGTGTTACTGTCCTAAACCTCCAAGGAATGTAAAACCCTTAGAACCTCAATTTGCCTTCACACCCTATCACATAACACATCTCCCAGCTTTCAGTTTCTTATCCTAATACACCCTGTACACATCTCGGTACCTACGGGTCTACCATTTACCATCGGACTCCTATAGCACATTTCCACCATGTGGGATATTTCCGTACCTCTCCTACAAAAATCCAATCATGGACCTCCAGCTCATATTCTACCATGACCTCATCTCTCAAGAAATTGACGCAAGCATTTATAGGGCGTCGGCAATGCCTGGCGAGACCAAGGAAACTCTAGACCTCTATCTCTGTCGCCGGCCCGACCAATCCATAAATACTGCAAAGGCATCGGTCAACCCCAAATGGCATGGCCACGAACTTATAGCGGTCGTACGAGTACGACAAGCAATCATTAGAAAACACATTGGAGTTAGCCCGACAAATCATTTACTCAGGAGAAAAGAACATTTATGCCTCAAGGCTGCCCGGTTTAATCATAGGGTCAATCCCTTACTAAAACAACTTCGTTGGTGAATCTTCAAGAAGGTTAAGAATATCCCTCGCTCATTCACAACCAGGGAGGAATCAAGCCATACATGCCTTTATCATGAGCAACGTACGCCCTAAATGCAGATTTAAAAGTTCCCTTAATTACTTTCCTTAGACAAGGTACGTGCTATCTCTAATCCGCATCACCAATAGACAATGATTAGGGACCCAACAAGTCCACCACAAATCAGGTATTCGGTCCACTTAGTCTTAGCGAAAACAATCCGCAACCAAATGTCCATCGCAGGGTTGGCCTATGACTTTCTAGGTCCATACCATTCATCACATCAGGTCACTAGGACACTCTTTGCTCATAGCAATGACTACTTGATTCCTAAGGATCCCAAGGCTCACAAGTTTACCTAATACATCTCATTACATAATACCTTCAAACATTGCACATGATGTTTCTCACACCATTCCCATCCTTACAAAATTCGTAATTTACAACCACACATTTGCATTGCAGCCCCCTAATACTCATACTAACTAGGGCTCCCCTCGTCACCCCTGGCAATCGAGGTAGCTTCCTCTGCCAGGTAAGCTAAGTCCTCATTGCTAGCTACGCTGGAGCTAGGTCCAACAAGTCCCTCTGGTGGCCATGACAGTACCCTCACGGTGGCTCGAACTGACTGGGTGTTAGGTAGTGCTCCAATCCTGGGCACATCTTGTACCGGTCCCTGGTAAGGCTCCCAAATGACAACTTGTTGCCTCACAGCCTTGGCAAAAGCATCATAATGGAACGGAGGCTCCCATCATTCATCATTACTTCAGTCAACCACCTCCACACGTCATTCATATGCTCATGGGGGAACATGACTTGTCTCTCTAACAATCACCAAAAGATCTTGTAAATCATCTCTTGAAATAACTCGTTAAGCCGATACATATAACTCACTAGGTATTCCTCTTCGTCTTGCCCGCCTCCCCATCTAGAAGCAAACTCTTGTTCCCACGGACACCATAAATGATCCAATTCTAGAAGGTTATTCGGATTAGGTAGGGGTACATCGGGATCTGGCCTCCGGGTTCCAATGGAAATACTCAAAATCTGCATACAACACTAAATATCAGGCAAATAAATTACGACTAAACCAACCTCTTACCTAAACACCTAGGGTAGGCACAAGTCCTGAATAAACCCCATTCATACCCTTCACAGTCCCATCCTAACGTGCACTTATCACCCCTGCATGAACATAAATTGGGACACAGTCTCTCACACGAATCAACAAAACTCAACGCAGCCTGACCCTATTTGATTCACCTAGACGTCCCTAACTCTACCTGACAACCTTGGTGTACAGGAACTTGTTCCCTAAAACTGACTCAAACTACGCTCTAATACCAACATTCAACATTGTAAGCACCCCCGCCCGGATATCCCCAACCACCCGGACTACAGGAACGGGAGCGCCTACGGAAGAGAAAAAGAGTGAAACACAAGACCAAAAACCACCCTGGCATGCATTCACAAAAATAAGAACAACGGAAGCGAAGCTAAACACATGCATGCACTATGGGTACCTCGCTATCACAGCGGTCACATGATAAGTAAATAAACATAGACTCTTGTGCCGACGTACACGAGACTCGAGAAATGACCTGGCACAACAAAAATAATAGAGTAAATCCTACTCAACCATCAAAGTTGACCGGGACTGACAGGGCTGCCTGTACACCATACCGACTCTGCCACTAAGAGATGACTCCCTTGCCATGGCCTACGCTAGCACTACCTGGAATGATGGAAAGCAAAGTGAGTCGAGAGACTCAACAAGCATAAGAAAAGAAAGGCTGAAGGCTACACAAAACCAGAAATCGAAATCTCTCCCCAGAATAAACCCCCAGGCACACACAAGCCATGAGACGCTACAACACAATAGCATAGCATAATAAAAATACATACCGGTCCTTGGGGCCCACACAAGACACCTGGCACCCAAGTCCCATACCAACCTGTCGCTGCCCTAAAAGGCAACATGTATCTCCAACAAACCTACGCGCGCTGTCCCAGGTCGGTACTCCCATCACCCGTCCATGTCGGTACTCCCGACATCCGAGCCAGAAGCTCCCTCAGAATGGTACTCCCGTCCAAGAACTAAATACTACCAGTAGCCATGCAATGCACATAGAAATGCAATGGCGTAGTGAGCATCAACGTGATACACCGACGCCCATACATCCAAGCATTAGGCCATGCTCCGCCCACATAGTAAACCACACGCGATGCATATGCCCGTGCCGGATGTAACCTGACCAAGCTAGAATGTCCGTGTCCAAGCATAGTTAATAAATGAATATCCCAACATGCAACCCGTACCCATGTGCATATCAAATCATGAACGGTAATACAATGTATCTAATCATGCAATAAATCACATACCGGCAGAGCTAGTCAGCAGTGCCCAGCACCGGTCAACGGCCAGTGACTAGGAGTGTCCACCCGACGGTCCACTTCAAGGCCGTACAATAGTCTACCCCAACGTCACCAACAACCGACCCCTGCCCTACTACTCGATCGCTCTAACCGAATCATAAATAAATCCGAGAAAAACTGTAAATAAACCCAATAAAATCGTAAATAAACCTGCATGTGTAGGAACCTAGTTCCCAGGCTGGGTCAACATCATTCCCAAAAGGAATGGGGGCGGTACAAACCCCCATAGGCTCACAACGAATAAAATTCTAGAAGTCTCGGATTTAATTTAAATTAAAACAGATGAATAATAATTCAACAAATAAGACTAGGTGCCGAATTAAAGTAAAGGAGATGATAAAATACGAGGAATCACGGGGTCTTTTACGGGAATTGAAGAACACGAGGAGAGGGTTAGGAGTTTGCCTGAAAATAGCTGCTTTCAGTCTCTTTTGTGCTCTCGATGCGAATTAAATCATTTCCTAGCAAATAACACAACCAGAACTTAAATTAATTATTTCTAATCGCGTAAAATTTATAATTTAAACAAATCGCACTTTTGCTAATTTTTTACCCACGTACCTGATCACTTCCTTTGCCGAAAAATCCCAAAATTCTTTTATTTTTTCCTTATTTTCTTTTCTTTCCTTTCTTTACTTTTCTTTTCTTTATTTTTTCTTCTTCTCTTCTTCTTCCTTTCTTCTCCCGCGCCCCTGCTCCTACGCGCCTTGCTTCTTCCTCTTCCTGCTTTCCCTCTTCTTCTCTCTTTCTTCTTTCCCTCTTCTTCTCTCTTTCTTCTTTCTTTTCTTCTTCTTCTTCTTCCCGCGGCCGAACCAGCACCAACGCAGCCGAGCTCCTTCCTCCAGCCGCCGCCTCCAACTCCGCCTCCCACGGCCGCGCGCGCTGATGTTGCTGCTACTACCTCACGTCGCCGCCGCCGCTGCTCCGCGTCGTCCATGGCCCCGACTTCTTCAAGACGCTACTGCTGCTCGTCGGCCATGGCAGCCGTTACCATGGCCGATTGGCCTCCAAGCTCTCTCTCTCAGTTGAGCTCTTTCTCCATCTCCCTCTCTTACTTTATCTCTCACTCTCTGCTCGCCCTCAAGTTCACCATCTCCAACTCTCCTTCTCTCCTCTGTTAATTCTCTGGTTTCCATTTGACAGAAAATGGCCACTTTGCTTAACCTTTAAGCACATGCGCACCGCCACACAAAATTATAACATATTAATTAATTAAATAAATTTAATTTAGATAAATTTAATTTACACTTTTATTATTTTTAGGATATTACAGTTTTTAAGTTTAAAAGCACAAACAGTTGACAGTTCATGTAATTAAATGTCGACAATGATTTTTTATACTCTTGATTGTTTGCACGTGAGTTCAAATTTGGTCGACATTGACTGTATAATGTCGACTTTCTTTCCAAATTATCGACTTATTAGCGAAAACTGTCAGCAATTCTATTGAAAATATTGACTCAATTAGAAAAGTCGACCATATGCTTGCATTTTAAATGTTTTCAAAAAATTGTCGATTGATTCTTTTGAACTATTGATCATTTCATATAAGAGAATATCAAATGGCTAGTTTTTTAGACATTAAATGTAGTCCAACGATCCCATTAACGGCTAATCAATGGTTAGACAACCTAGAAAGCTATAAATAAAGATTGAAGCTGCGTAAGAACTAGCTAATGAAGAAGTGCATGTATTCAAGTGTTTGATTCTTAAATTATTCAAGTGTTTTAAGTTTTCATTTTTCATTCAAAGCCAAGTTGTATATTTGTAATTCTTATTAATAAGCCTTTGAATTTGTATTCTAAGCTTTATTGTAATTAAGAGATTTAACCCTTAGATTCATTCAATTGTAATTTATTATTGGATTTAGTGCCATAATCCTATATTTAAATGATATATAATGTATGTGTTGGGTCTAATAATATGATCTTGCATATCAATAAATAATTATATCTTCATTAATACATCTCCAATAATATATGAATGAGTCTCTAAATATCCTGATGATTTAATTTTTAAGATGTTAAGAATGTGATAAAAATCTATAACACATGACTTCTTAAAGTAATTCTCGGTCCTTAGATTTCTTAGAAGAAAAATATGATTAATCGATTATAGATTGACACGTGGGTTATTACTATTGATTAGTATGGGATACTAATAATAATAGATGGTAAGTCACATGCCATATTTCATGAGATGCAAATAGTAGACATGTGGGTAGGTGTTGGTTGAATATCTGCGAAATGTAAGGCATATAACAAATCACATGACTGAGAGGATTAATGATTTGTTATTGATATTCAATTGTGTAATTAGTTCTCGAACAGGAGGTGGCACAATTGCCTTGTATGATAGTACAAAGATTTGTTGTTGCGCAAAATAACTCAAACATGAGGTGGGAATGTTATCTATGTAGTCTATGTTTAGTGGCGTATAGAGGCAGATGATCACTGATGGGATCCATTAACCTCCGGTGCAAGAGTAGAGCCAAGATTTTGATTTAGTAGGGGCAAACTTAAAGACAAAAAATAAAATTTTAAAAATAAGACAATAATGATAATATTAAAATATAAAAACTTTTTACAATTATTCCCTACGACCTTTCATACTTTGATAACGTTGTATAATGACATCATTATCAATTTTATTAAATACATCATTTTTAACATACACTACTAAACTATCATTCATTCATTAGTCTCCAATCCTATTACGCAATCAATTATTCACAATATTCATTGCAAAAAATATTCTTTCAACTATAGCAGTAGCAACCTAAAAAATTAATGTCAAAGTCACAAGCTTGTAAACTAATGGGTACACTATATTTTTTTTCGTCACAACTCACTTCTATACAAGTTCACTAAGTCCCCGTAATTTTTCAAACTTTTTGTTGGAACGCATATAAAAAATATAAGTTTGAAGTTTATCATCAAGTGCTATGAGTTCTACTCTTGAAAAATTTTCAAAATAATACTCAACAAAACGAATTAATTTTTTTTTATTAAAAGCGGAGAAAGAAGATATTTGGAATTTAGCTTTCGATGCTGTTGAAGATACAGAGAATGACTGAAGTCTTGTTGTTTACCTACTAATTTTCAAAATTTTGTGCTTAAATCTTGCACAATTTACTTAACAATACTGAAAATACCAAGATTAAATATGGTCTACATTCTATAATAAGATACAATAAATAAATATGAAGGGGAAATAATCAAAGAAATGAAATTGGGGAAACAAGACAAAGAAAAAAGTAAACAATGAGAAGGAATGGACCATTATCGAGTTTTGCCTTGCTAGAGTGATGTTGGTGACTCGATGTTAAATTCTGCCGGAATACCTTTTTGGATTTTTAGGTTTCTCAATTTTGAAGTTTGCAAATAAATTGAGTGAGAATTAGAAAAAAAAAAAAAAAGCAAAAAAATGGATAAATTTGGAAATGAAATGGATTAAGACTTGAGAGTTAGCGAATATGGGCCATTTGGCCTATTTGAACAAAACTGGGTTGATTTTGGGAGTTGAGTTTGGGTTAAAAATAATATAAAATTAATTTTTTTTTTCTTAAGATCTGGCTGTGTGAAGTGAGCATTCTATGCGATTTTAGTTAATTAGTAATTGAAAAAATCTTGGCCAAGGTATGCACGATCAGGAAAGAGTTTTCGATGTCAGAAAGAGTTTTAATGTATTATTTCGATCACATCATACTAAATTTTGGTATAATTATTAAGTCTTTTGAGTTTGATCAGTTTATGATTCTTATTTGGTCAAGATTTTATTGAAGAATTATAATATACAGTAATTGAAAACTCAAATAAATTTACTAAAAATATTGACTTCACTGTTAATAGAATCATCTTGATATAATATTAGTTATCACTCAAGATCTTTTGAGATATTTTGAAGAGATAGATAAATTTTCATTGCAGATCAAAATGTTTGATCAATGTTGAATAACTTGACCTGTCTCAATTGCTACTCAACTATCAATCTAGAATGTCACCCAAAAGTGGGCATAGCATCACAATTAGTGATATTGAGCAGTGTTGTAGTCTATTATTAATAATTAATGAAGATTAAATTATTATTAAGAATTAATGATTAATTAAATTATTATTAATAGTTGATGATAATCTTAACCGTATAATATAAGGAGTATACATATTATATATTTTGTATATAAGAATTAATAATTATCAATTAATGGGATGTCAAATTGAGAGAAAGCTTCGGCTTTCTCGGTACAGCTCCCAGGAGCAATTAATGCGCTTGTGCAAGGTTCAAAATGGGCAGTGGAGAAGGAGATCAAATGGCAATGACAAAATTGAAATTATCAAAGAAGAAAATTAAAAAAAGTAGGAGGCAGGTTAGGTTAGGTTAGGTTAGAAGAGATGAAGAGAGTATCATTATTGATCGAAATATTGGATTAGCATTCAAAGTGTGATGTGTCTTAATTATTATTTAATTATAAAATTAAAAAATTATACCCAAAAGTGTGCATAGCATGAAATTTGTAATATTGAGTTGGTTTAATATCTTAATTTATTATTAATTATTAATGAAAATTAAATTATAGTTAAAAGTTAATAATTAATTAAATTATCATTAATAGTTGATGATAATTTTAACAGGATAATATAAATAAGAAATTTTTTCTATAGATAATTAACTTTTATATAATATTAATTGTATTATTATTATTATTATTATTATTATTATTATTATTATTATATATATAAGAATTAATAATGACCTAAATCAAAAAGGGGTTATATTTGCTACTTTGAAAAGTCAATTATTCTTTAATTTTCTTTTCCTGCATGTTCATATTATCTGTTTTATATATAGGAAGACATGGGTGATTAAAAAATTAGTTGAAATAAAATATTTTGTAAAAAATTTAAAAAAAATAATGAGAGTAATTATTAAATTTTTTATAAAATGTGACTAATTATTTTTAATAATAATATTTTAAATTAATTAATATTAATTAAATATAAAATATTCTTTAAAGATGTCTTTTACACTAATTTTGTGATGAGGAGTGAACAAAAATTTGATGTAAATTACTGTTGATACTAAAATGACGTCAAATTTAATGTAATATATTAGAGATGCTCTTGGAATTGGAGATGCAAATATTTTAATAACCCGTGGGTAAATATATTAAATAGACTAGGAGAAATTTTTAGAAATCAATCATAAATGGAATTGAATTCTCCGCAACTACTGATCTTAAATATGAATAAGTTGCAAACACATAAAGTATTAAAAGTGACTAATCTAACCACAGCCACAGCTACAGCTGGTTCATGATTATAACATCTCACCCAAAGTGATGTCACCTAGACTCCTACTCCTACCTAGCTCCCATTAAGTAGCTTATATAACAAAGTATGCACTGAGTCAGCAACTATCATGTCAAGTGAATCTGACAAACCTATATATATATATATATATATGCAATAGCAGTATTATTATAATTACAATTACAAGAATGAGAAACGTACCGAAGACTAGAGGTCTCAAAAGGGCCGGGCAGCCCGGCCAGGCAGCCCGCGGGCTGCTCGGCCCAGCCCGTGATGGGCCGAGCTTTGGCCCGACCTGTTACTGTTCAAACGGGTCGGGCCAAGTCCGGCCCCCATTGGAGGCCGGGCTTGGCCAAAGAAATTGGGCCCACGGCCCGACCCAGCCCATCTAAGGGCCCAGCCCGGCCCGGCCCGTGGCCCTTATGGGCCGGGCCCATGAGGCCCTTATGGGCCAATAAGGCCCTTACTCATTTTTTTTTTTAATTTTGTTATTCTTTAGTAATTATTGATATTGGATACTAAAAAATTTAATTTCACAATATATATAAATAATAACCATCAATTTATTTAAAATTTTTAAGTTAAATTTTTTATATATTTAAATTATAAATAAACATTTATATGTACATTATTTTTCATATTAATTCACAAGAAAAATTATAAGGCATATAGAATTTTGAAATATAAAATAATGAAATAATATTTAAAACTTAAGAATTAAGATAGAAAATATTTTTAAAAGAAAAAAATTAATTTTTATATATGTATTATTTTGATATTTATATATGTATATATTATATGTATTATTTTAAAAAAATTATTTAAAAAAAAAAAAAAGGCCGGGCCTACTAGGCCCCGTGGGCTAAGGGCCCGGCCCGGCCCCTTTGTAGGGGGCCGTGGGCCGGGCCGGGCCCTATCCACGGCAAAAGGGCCCGGGCCCGGCCCGTTTAAAAAACCCGTGGGCCGACTCGGGCCGGACCGGGCTGGGCCGGACCGGCCCTTTTGACACCTATACCGAAGAGTTCAATTTTGCGACAAAAGTCTATCGAGCTTTCAGAAAATACAAAAAAGAAAGTGAGAATCGTGAGCTGCGATTTGTCAAATTCAGCCACTACCTGTAGATTTCCATTCAAACACGGGAAAGAGAGTGGAGACTCCGTGAAGTCAAGGAAAGTAGGTGGCGTGCCGACTAGTAGTGACTACTACTTGGCCAGCCACCCACTCTAATCAGACAAGTAGGTGTCCGTTTCTATCTGTCTTCAACTCTCAAGCCTGCAGTCACCACCTGGGGTCTGCACTTTACTTTGAGAACTCTAGACGAAAGCAGAGACAGACTTTGAGAAGTCAAGGAAAAACATACTTTCACATGTCAAGTAGGTCGATTCAACTATGCCATAGCCTAATTGAGGAGAAAAAAGAAGAACTAGATTTCTCCAGAGTAATGGCGTACTGCGTGGTAGACTCTGTGATCCAGACTTTGGCGCCACTCATAATCAACGAAGCGAAGCTTTTGAGCAATGTCCGCCGAGATGTTGCCAGCATCAAAGCTGAATTGGAGAGCATAAAGTCTTTCCTAAAAGACGCCGATCTTAGGGCAGAAATCGGAGATGAAATCGCCATGGTTTGGGTGAAGCAGGTCCGGGAAGTGGCGTATCGAATTGAGGATGTGATCGATGAATACCTACTTGATCGAGGAAGAAGGCGTCGTTTCGGCAGTTTATTCTGTAGAGTAAACATAGCCTCTCAGATTCAAGACATCAAACAGACTATTGGTGAGATCAAGGAGAGGGCTGACAGGTATGGATTCAGTGTGATGCAGGGATCAGGGAGCAAGAGAATTGAACGGCCGTGGCATGATCCTCGAGTGGCTTCCCTCTTCGTTGAGGAAGATGAACTCGTGGGAATTGAATCCAGCAGAGATGCATTGACCGGGCAATTGATATCCAAAGAGTCGAAGAGAGTGGTGATTTCGGTGGTGGGGATGCCTGGAGTGGGCAAGACCACCCTTGCTAGCAAGGTCTATGGAAAGCAAACCGTGGCTGGACACTTTGATTGCTGCGCTTGGGTCCCTGTCTCTAGATCATACAAGTGGGAGGAGATACTCGGAACAATGCTGAAACAGTTTTACCAATCCGAATTAAGGGAGTCTACTACACCTCCAGAAATTGATGTTATGGGCCAGAATTCACTCCTTCACAAGCTGAGGGAATTTCTAACTCAGAACAGGTATCTAATTGTCTTTGATGATGTATGGACAACAAGCTTTTGGGAATTCATCAACCATGCTTTGCCCAGAAATGGGAAAGGCGGTAGGGTAATCATCACCACCCGCAGTGAGGAGGTTGCGGTTTTCTGCAAAGAATCGCCATGGGATCATATCCACTGGCTTCAGCCCCTGCCCGAAGAGAAGGCTTGGGACCTCTTCTGCATGAAGGCCTTTCAAAGGGACTTCGAAGGCCGCTGTCCCCCTGAATTGAAGGACATATCTCTTCGAATAGTTCAAAAATGTGAAGGATTGCCACTTGCTATTGTGGCAATAAGTGGTATTCTGTCCATCAAAACAAAGGTTGCATCAGAATGGAAGAGGTTCTACGATAGCCTAGGCTCTGAGTTACAAATGAAACCTGCCCTTACAAGCATCTCAAAAATTGTGTTGCTTAGTTACCATGATTTGCCCTACTACCTCAAATCCTGTTTCTTGTACTTTGGCATAATACCTGAGGATTACTCTATTAATTGTGGAAGATTGATCCGATTGTGGATAGCAGAGGGCTTCATTGAAGAACACAGAGGCAAAACTTTAGAAGAAGTTGCAGAAGAGTACCTGACCGAGCTCATCCATAGAAGCTTGGTTCAAGTGTCAAGTAAGAAACCTGGTGGGAGAGTTAAAACCTGCAGGGTGCATGATGTGGTGCGAGAGATCATCGTGACAAAGTCTATGGAGTTGAACTTTTGTCATGTTTTAGGAGCAGAGAATTTGAGTTTTGATGATATTACTAGAAGATTGTCAATACATATGGATTGCAATTTGGACAACATTTTTGAAAGGGATAAGTTATCTTGGATTCGTTCAATTTTTCTTTTTCGAGTGGTTAAGTTGCCAGAGAAACGCCTGATGAGTATACTGGCAAGAAATTTTAAGCTTCTAAAAACGCTAGATCTTAGTGATTCACCTTTGATTCAGATTCATAAAGAAGTGGGAAATTTATTTCACTTGAAGTACCTGAGTGTAAGGCATACAAAGGTGACAGTGATTCCCAAGTCAATCGGCAAGCTGCACAACCTGCTGACTCTGGATTTAAAATATTGTCTTGTAAGTAAGCTACCTTCCCAGATCAACAGGCTCCACAAGTTGAGGCATCTTTTGGCATTTAACTTTGACACTAGGAATTTAAGTTTAGATTCCATAAAAGGGGTAAAGATGCGAGGAGGGATTGGTTGTTTAAAGGAGTTGCAGAAGCTATCGCTTGTGGGGGCAAATCATGATGCAGTCAGCCTATTTAAAGAGCTTCAGAATTTGCAAAAGCTGAGGAAGTTGGGCATCTACAAATTGAGAACAGAAAATTGCAGGGATCTTTTTAACAGCATTCAGAATATGAAACACCTTAAATTTTTTGCGGTATGCGCTATAAGTGAACATGAGATTCTGGATTTAGATTCAGTTTCTGTGCCACCTAAATCTCTTGAGCGACTCGCCTTGAATGGACGTTTGAAAAAGCTTCCATGCTGGATTGCTCAACTTCAAACTTTACAAGAGCTAAGACTGCGTTGGTCAGGTTTGGTTGATGATCCATTACAAGGGCTTCAAGCTTTGCCAAACCTACTAATGCTGACTCTCACTGACGTGTGTTATGGAGATCAATTGTCTTTTAAGGTTGGATGGTTTCCAAAACTTAAGAGCCTAACTCTTAGTTCTGAGACGGGATTGCATTCAGTGATAATAGAGGAAGGGGCATTGACTCTTCTTGAAGAACTAATATTTGGGCCATGTCCGCAATTGGAAGAGGTTCCTTTAGGGATCCGTCACCTTAGGAAACTCACAACTTTGTTCTTTTTCCATATACCTGCAAAGCTCATAAATAGAATGCTACCAAAGAAAGGCCAAGATCATTGGATTGTGGAGCATATACCAACTGTTAAGTTTGGTTTCAAGCGTCAAGCATTGAAATACAAACTCTGTGCTCCTAGAGATTTCCAAAATTATGAAAGTGACCTAAAATTTAAGGGTCAATGAAGCTCAAAATGGATTTCTTCATGACAACCATCTCGTCTTCTGTTTGCAACTTTGACTTACATCGAGACCACAATTTTACTAAATTTGAGAGGTTGGCCTACTTTAACTTACACTGATAACCATCTTTTGTTTTTTCATATGCCTACAAAGTTATGCAAAGTCGAAATGAGAAGTTGGCTTACTTTGACTTACATTGAGACCACAATTTTACTAAATTTGAGAGTTTGAATTATATCAGCTACATGAGAGAGAGAGAGAGAGAGAGAGAGAGAGAGAGAGGGTTTCATGGGTCACCCCAGTTCAGATTCATGCCAGACATAAATGGGGTCTGATTTGCTCCCACTTTTTGGACGTAGAATCAAACTGATCAAGGGATGGAAGAAAACCCAACAAAACCCAGTTCATTAATTCTGGTTAGTTAAATTTGCTTCTAGTTCATATTTGAACTTACGAGTGCAATTAGTTGGCACGAATTCACATGGATTAAGTAAATTTGGCATTTGGTCTTCTAAACATCAAAGATTGAAACTGTTTCCAAGTAAACCTCAAGGGTGCATTGTGAAGAAAATCTAATGAACCCACAAAAGTCTAGACTTGCCAAAAGAACCAAAAAGGAATCCTTCAAACAATGTCCGCTTGCCCTTTAATCTAATTCAAGACGACAATGAAGTTTCAAACAGTGGTACTAGAATTCACACTTCTGCGTCCATGAATCAAACAGTTGGGGGGCAATTAGGCAACCCAGCAACGAATTCTCTACAGAAAACACAAAACCCAGGAATCTAAAGAAGGAGAAGTTGTTTTACCTACCCAAAATGCTGAAAACAAAGGAAGAGGAAGCCGTGCCCCTGAGTGAAAGAGCCTCCACCACCAAATAGTGTTTCTTCGCACAAATTCTCCCATTCTGTACATGTGATAGGAACGATTTTTAGGTACAAGTATTTGTAACAAAGGTCACACTCAAATGGAGGAGCATTTGAAGATAGTTTTGAAGTCATTTCTCAAACAGAGACTTGCTCTAATCATTATATGGAAGTGAGCTCCATACTGAAAACCCATAAGCCATGAAACTAAATGCCTCGAAAGTTACTGCTATATAACTAAATGCTATTTAAATATTTAACTTAGATATTTATAGTAATATTTTGTATTAGTATTTTATTTTTTTATGTTATATTAATATAAAATATAAATTAAAATAATAAATTTAACTGTTTAAATAACATTTCCATAATATATATACACACTATAGGTTTGCTCGTGTTATGTAACAATTAAAAAAATAAAATGGACAAAAGTTCAACTTGACCCTCCAACTATGTCAATTAGGTTTATTGAGTACAAAATTAAGTTTTCATCCTAATAAACCCAATCTTTTTATTTACGGGCCTATTGAGTCCTGTTTTTGTTGGAATCCTATGTGTGACTTGCACATACTAAATGTAGCACATAAGTAGGAAGAAAATTTCTCGAAAATGAAAAAACAATCAATGTGGTCATTGGGATTGACCTTGGAACTACACGAGAAGATACAATAAAGGAAAAAAAGTTAGGATTATCAATAAAAAATTTAAGATATGGACGAATTTAGAATTTTATTTCACTGAATAAATTGGAGAATGCATCATCCTATTTTTATAAACTCTTGAATGTAAAAATTCTATTGCAAGTTAGACCCAACTTCAACACAATCACATTGTGGAAATGAGTTATGCTTTCTTTTTCTGTATTGTGATATTAGGCATACGTCTTTTGTAACGCCCCACTTTCTCGGCCGCATTATAATTTGGGACAATTATAAGATAGTAAATTTTTTTCCTTCAAACTAAAGTTAAACCATATCATTCTTCATATATATCCCAAAATTTTCATTAATTTATCTCGAAAGAGAATTATCATACACATCTATTGCGGAAGTTAGAATCGAACCTGATATCTTAACATTAATCATAAATCAGTTCTTACATCCTCATTAACCATAAGGTTATACATCATCATTCCTTAAAACGTTTAGATTTTAAAATAGTAGAACTTAAATACATGGGTTACATAACATACATTACATTAATCATGCACTCTGCTAAGTACTATTTCATGGTTTATTCATCTTCGTTTCTACTACTATCTCCATCTGGAATGTTTGAATATTCCAGGGGAAAAACTCAAGTTAAATGATGAATCATTTAAGTAAGGGAATAATAAATATATTTCGTGCATGAATGCAAAATGCAAAATGTCCTTTCCATATCATTTTGTTTTGAGTCGACCGCACCCAACTGCTACTCCCCATTTTTACAGCCTCCTTACTAGGCCAAGGTGTATGGGTGCACCCTTGGCAGAATAGCGGTGCCAGTCCATAATCCCAAACCCTTATGCATTGCATGATCAATAATATCATTGTGAACATATGCACATTTTACCATCAATACGTCTCCAATAATATATGAATGAGTTTTTAGATATCCTGATGATTTTATTCTTAAAATATTAAGAATATATGATAAAGATCTATAA
The DNA here is from genome assembly GCF_014633365.1 of Diospyros lotus. Classification (NCBI taxonomy): domain Eukaryota; kingdom Viridiplantae; phylum Streptophyta; class Magnoliopsida; order Ericales; family Ebenaceae; genus Diospyros; species Diospyros lotus. Next base: position 34,711,361 of record NC_068347.1, on the reverse strand, counting down.
CTCATGGCTTCTTTAAGTAATTCCAGGTCCTTAGATTTCTTAAAAGGAAAATATGATTAATCCATTACAGATTGACACGTGGGCTACTATCATTGATTAGTATGAGATGTTAATAATAATGGACGGTGAGTCACATTCCATATTGCATGAGATGCAGATAATAGACATGTGGGTAGGTATTGGTTGAACATCTACCGAATGTGACGCATGTAACATATCATATGGCTGAGAGGATTAATGATCTGTTATTGATATTCAATTGTGTAATTAGTCTTTGAATGAAAGGAGACACAGTTGTCTTGTACGTTGGTACAAAGATTTGTTGTTACATAGAATAACCCGAATATAAGGTGGGAATATTATCTATGGTCTATGTTCAGTGGCATATGGAGCAGGTGATCATTGATGGAATCCATTGACCTCCGACACAGGGGTAGAACAAAGATTTTGATTTAGTAGGGGTGAACTTAAATACAAAAAATGAAATTTAAAAAATAAGACAATAACGATAATATTAAAATGTAAAAACTTTTTATAATTGTTCCCTACAACTTTTAATACTTTGATAACACTGTATAATGACCTCATTATCAATTTTATTAAATACATCATTTTTAACATACACAATTAAGCTATTCCATTGGTTTTCAATCCTATTATGCAATCGATTATTCACAATGTTCATTGTAAAAAATACTCTTTCAACTGTAGCAGTAGCAACCTGAAGAGTTAATGCTAAAGTCATAAGTTTGTAAACTAATGGGTACACTATATATTTTTTTTTTGTCGCAACCAACTTCTGTATAAGTTCACTAAGTCCCTATAATTCTTCAAACTTTTTGTTGGAATGTATATAAAAAATATAAGTTTGAAATTGATCATCAAGTGCCATGAGCTCTGCTCTTGAAAAATCTTCAGGATAATATTTAGCAAGACGAATTAATTTTTCTTTATCAAAAGTAGAGAATAAAGATACTTAGAATTTAGCTTTCGATGCTGTTGAAGATATAGGGAATGGCTGAAGTCGTGTTTTTTATCACTGATTTTCAAAATTTTGTGCTTAAATCTTGCAAAATTTACTTAACAATACAGAAAATACCAAGATTAAATATGGTTTACATTCTATAATAAGATATAATAAATAAATATGAAGGGGAAATAATCAAAAAATGAAATTGGGCAAACAAGAAAAAAAAAAGAGTAAACAATGAGAAGGGATGGACCATTACTGAGTTTTGCCTTGCTAGAGTGATGTCGGTGACTCGGCGTTGTCGCTGTGCCGAAATTCCATCGGAATAGCCTTTTGGATTCTTAGGTTTTTCAATTTTGCAATTTGCAAATAAATTGGGTGAGAATTGAAAAAGAAAGTAAGAAATAAGATAAATTTGAAAATGAAATAGATTAGGACTTGGGAGTCAGTGGATATGGGCCATTTGGTCTATTTGAGTTAGGCTTTAATACAATAATTTTGGGTTGATTTTGGGAGTTGAGCTTGGGTTAAAAATAATATAAAACTAGATTATTTTTTTTTTTTAAAGATTTGGCCGCGTGAGGTGAGCATCCTATGCGATCTTAGTTGGTTAGTAATTGAAAAAACCTTGGCCAAGGCATGCACGATCAAGAAAGAGTTTTCAATGCCAGAAAGAGTTCTAATGTGTCATCTCAATCACACCATACTAGATCTTGACATAATTATTGAGTTTTGTGAGTTTGATCAAGTTATGACTCTTATTTGGTCAAGATGTTAGTTTATGGAAGGATTATAATGCACGATAATCGAATTGTCACTTAAGATCTTTTGTAATGTTTTGAAGAGATAAAAAGATCTTTATTGTAGATCAAAATATTTGATCGATGTTAAAAAATTTGACTTGTCTCGATTGTTACTCAACTATGAAACTTAAATGTCAAAGTCAAAAGTGAGCATAGCATCAGAATTAGTGACATTGAGCTGGTTCAGTGTTTTAATCTATTATTAATAATTAATGAAGATTAAATTATTGTTAAGAGTGAATAACTAATTAAATTGTTATTAATAGTTGATGATAATTTTAATGATATAATATAAGGAGTATACATATATCATATATATTGTATATAAGAACTAATAATTATAAAAAAAAATGATTGCCCCTTTAAAAGTCAAAATAGCATGTCAAATTGAGAGAAAGCTTTGGCTTTCTCGGTACAGCTCATAGGAGCACTTAATGGAGTGCAATTTTGTTCACCCCTTTAACGTGGTGAACATAATCTCCATGTATTTTGGGGGTTATGTTTAATGGAGGGGGCAACCCCCTCTATTACTTGTTGTCTCCTCTGTTAGACATAACTCCCAAAATACTCAGGGATTATGTTCACTCTCATTAAAGGGGTGAACAAAATTGCACTCCACTTAATGCGCCTGTGCAATGATCAAAATGGCCAGTTAAGAAGCGTTTAGGGCATAGATCGAGTGATCAAATGAGTAATATATCAATATTAATTTAGTAGGTTATAAGTTCAATTCTTACATTGTGTAAGAGTTAAAGGCTCAACTTACAATTTATCTCTTATGACGTAATCGAAAACACAAACACTGGGGACTGTGCAAGAGTAGTCATCCCAAAATAGACGGTTGAGAAGGAGACAAAATGGCAATGACAGAATTGAAATTATTAGAGAAGAAAATTAAAAAAAATGGGAGTCTAGTTAGGTTGGAAGAGATGAGGGGATTATCATATTATTAATCGAAATATTCTATAGCATTAAGAGTTTGATGTGTCTTAATTATTATTTAATTATGAAATTAAAAATTTATACTCAAAAGTACGCGTAGCATAAAATTAGTAATACTGAGTTGGTTTAATATCTTAATTTATTATTAATAATTAATAAAAATTAAATTATTGTTAAAAGTTAATAATTACTTAAATTAAAATTAATAATTGATGATAATTTTAACAGGATAACATAAATAAGAAAATATTTCTATAGATAATTAATTTTTATATAGTATTAATTGTATTATTATTTTATATATTATATATAAAAATTAATAATTACCTAAATTAAAAAGGGATTAGATTGTTACTTTAAAATTACATAGTTTAGGGATGTAATTAAAATAAAAAAATTTAAGAATGTATTTGACTTAAAATTACATAATTCAGTGATATAATTAAAATAATAAAAAACTCAAATATCTAAATGAAAAAAGCGTGCAAGTACAATAACTAAAATTTATATTTTGCCAAAGTTATAACTATATAGCTATATGTGATTTAAACATTTAACTTTGATATTTATGATAGTATTTTGTATTAATATTTTATATCTTATGTCATATTAATATAAAATATCAATTAAAATGATAAATTTAAGTATTAAAATAACATTTTCATAATATATATATACTCAAGGTTTGCTCGTGTTATGTAGCATGTAAAAAAATAAAAATTTTGAAAATTTATGTAGTATTTGGTAATTATAGCTAAATTTTTATTTTTAAGACAAAATTAAATAAAAATATAATTTGATATAATGATAAAATTAAGTTAATTTTAAGTTGAAAGCCACGAGTTCAAATTTTGTTGATAGGGTTAGTTTTTATTTTTTTGAAATAAAATATATAAAAAACATTTTGATAATTCATAGAAATTAGATTGCACAAAAATAAAAATGAGAAATGAATATAATAAGTAATGGAAACAGAAAAACAACATTTTAAAAAAAAAATAAGAAATGAAAAAGTGGAGACACGTATAAATAAAAACATATAAGAGCCTTTTTATAAATATTTTTTTAATATAGAAAATTATATATTAAAAATTAATATATAATAAATGATTTTGATATTATATATTATAATATAAAAATTCTCATATATTTTTATATTGTCATTTTGTTTTTAATAAAATGTTTTGATGATAAAAAACTTCTTTAGAATTTGAAAATGTTCATTGAGATTAATTTATAAAATATCTAAAATAATTTTGATGATATTGTTGTTCAAAACTTTTATATATTTCAATGATGCCAAAAGAAAAAAGTCTAAATTTCCTTTTAATATATATTGAAAAATATTTCACCTTGGAAAACAACATCATGATATCAAAAAAAAGTTATTTTGAAATCAAATGAATTGTTGTATTAAATGTGTCAATATTATTTCAAAAATCATACACATCTTTTAAAAATATAAGGCAAAATTATTGATGATATTAAGATAATTGTCAACCGTTTTGTGTCTTAGTTTATGGGCTATTAAATAAAGTAAAAATTATCAACCATTTTTAAGTTTAAAAGCAAAAAAAAGTTGACAGCTCATATAAAATGTCGATAAGAATTTTTTATACTTTTGATAAAAAATGGCTGAGTTTTTTATTAAACTCAGCCAGGCTCCAAATGACGTCGTTTCAAGGTGCCAGGCGGAACCCATGCGTTTGGCCTTGGCCACGCCATGTGGCAGTCACTGGGGCTGCCTCTGCCTTATCCGCCAAAGCCTATTTCCTTTCCCATTTTTTGATGTAATTGCCATGTGAAGATGAATGATGTTGTCAATTTAATGGGCTATCAAATGATGGGCTTTGAAATGAATAAACCAAGTGAATTTTGCAATGATCTGAGCTACAAATTGAGTATAAATATGAAGAGCCTGGCGATGAAGAATTGAAGGCAAGTGGAAGCAAAGGCAGAAATGAATTATAGAGGATTCAACAACTTGCAGAGAGGTGAATTTCATGGAAATTGTTTGTTTAAATTAGTTAATTTAGTAGATTATGTTTAAATAAGTTAATTTAGGGAATTAGTCAATTAATGAATTGGCTAATTTATTGGATTACACAACAAAGTAGTTTAGTGAATTTAGTTTATGGCTTGCTAAATTAGTTCCTTGATCTTACGTTACAAATATTTTGTTAAGGGAATTGTAGGTGCGTCGACGGTAAGTCTAACAAGTCATCAGGCGACACGTTTTTCAAAATAAGGGTTTAATATGTTCTATGTGTAAATTACTTTTGTCATAGTTTGCATAAGATGTTGAGAGAGTGTTTAGGCATGAAGCAATGGATTTCTAACCATAGAAATTTCGAGATAAGGTCTTAAAAAAAACCACTAAAGGCCACCAAGAGTCTAAGATAAGTAAGGGTTTATGATGTCATGCTTATTAATTTACTGCATTATATATTACATTTATTGAGTCTCAAGACTCACCTCTTCACTTCCATTAACCACACAAATGACTCGGGATTCGGTAAGAAAAAAATGGTGTATGTCGACAACCAACCGAATGATGAGAGTGGCAATCCATGATGGGAATGCGAGTTGAGTGGTTTGTAATTATTTTGTTTAATAGTTGTGTCGAACACCATCTGTACTTGTCAAATGTACTTTTTTTTTTTTAATAATAATGAACACTTCGTGTCTTTGTGTATGTGAGTTAAAATATATTTAATTTGCAATTTATTAGTCTGCCTATAGGGCATAGGTCAGATACGAGACTCGAGTGTCCTTCCACTGTTTATGAATCTTAGATCTCGAGTTCTTAATGACCAGAGACGGTGAACCCTGAATTCGACCCAGGAAGCCTACGTTATTTCATTTCCCTGCTATTAGGCATAGCCAGCCTCCAAAATAGGACCTCTTGATGTAACTTTGAGTTACGGTGACACTCGATAGTAGGGTTGGAGTGTCACATTGATAACATTTATAACGATCTCATTATTAATTTTATTAAATATATCATTTTCAACATACACAACTAAACTATTATTCATGTCTTCAATCATATTATGCAATTAATTATTCATAATGTTCATTGTAGAAAACATTCTTTCAATTATAGCAGTAACAACCTGAAAAGTTAATACCAAAGACACAAGCTTGTAAACTAATAGGTACATTATATTTTTTTTTTGTCATAATCAACTCATGTACAAGTTCACTAAGACCCCGTAATTCTTCAAACTCTTTGTTGGAACATATATAAAAAATATAAGTTTGAAGTTGATCATTAAGTGCTATGAGCTCTACTTTTAAAAAAATTTTGGGATAATACTCGGTAAAATGAATTAAATTTTCTTTATCAAAAGCAAAGAATGAAGACATTTAGAATTTAGCTTTCGATCCGTTGAAGATACAGGGAATGGCTGAAGTCTTGTTTTTTACCTATTGATTTTCAAAATTTTGTGCTTAAATCTTACAAAATTTACTTAACAATATAGAAAATACCAAGATTAAATATGGTCTACATTCTATAATAAGATACAAGAAATAAATATGAAGGGGAAATAATCAAAGAAATGGAAACAAAATTTACTTAACAATATAGAAAATACCAAGATTAAATATGGTCTACATTCTATAATAAGATACAAGAAATAAATATGAAGGGGAAATAATCAAAGAAATGGAATTGGGCAAACAAAAAAAAAAAAAGAAAGTAAACAATGAGAAGGGATGGACCATTACCGAGTTTTGCCTTACTAGAGTGATGTCAGTGACTTGGTGTTGTCGCCGTGTTAAAATTTTGCCGAAATAGCTTTTTGGATTCTTAGGTTTTACAATTTTACAGTCTACAAATAAATTGGGTGAGAATTAAAAAAGAAAATAAGAAATGAGATAAATTTGAAAATAAAATAGATTAGGACTTGAGAGTTAGTGGATATGGGCCATTTGGCCTATTTGAGTTAAGCTTTAATACAATAATTTTGGATTGATTTTGAGAGTTGAGCTTGGGTAAAAAATAATATAAAATTAATTTTTTTTAAGATTTAATTGCGTGAAGTAAACATCCTATACGATCTTAGTTGGTTAGTAATTAAAAAAATCTTGGCTAAGACACACACGATCGAGAAAGAGTTTTCGATATTAAAAAAAATTCTAATATATCATCTCCATCACACCATATTAAATTTTAACATAATTATCAAATGTTGTGAATTTGATCAATTCATGACTCCTTTCTCATTACAGCTTACAGGAGCAGTTAATGCGCCTGTGGAATGATCAAAATGGGCAGTTGAGAAGGGACAAAATGGCAATGGCAAAATTGAAATTATCACAGAAGAAAATTAAAAAAAAGTGGGAGGCAGGTAGTTAGCTTGGAAGAGATGAGGAGATTATCATTATTGATCGAAATATTCTATCAGCATTTAAAGTTTGACGTGTCTTAATTATTATACGCAAATTAGTAATATTGAGTTGATTTAGTATCCTAATTTATTATTAATAATTAATAAAAATTAAATTATTGTTAAAAGTTAACAATTAACTAAATTATCATTAATAGCTGATGATAATTTTAACAGGATAATATAAATAAGAAATTTTTTTCTATCGATAATTAATTTTTATATAATATTAATTGTATTATTATTATATATATTATATATAAAAATTAATAATTACATAAATCGAAAAAGGATTAGATTGGTACTTTGAAAAGTCAAAATAGCTTGTCAAATGGAGAGAAAGCTTTGGCTTCTCGGCACAGCTCACAGGCGCAATTAATGCGCTTGCGCAACGGTCAAAATGGGCAATGGCAAATTCAGCCCACAAATTTGCTCACTACATGGTACACCCCCCCCCCCCCCCCCCCCCCCCCCCCCCCAAATTCTTCAATAATTTTAAAATTTTTATTTTATTTTCACATCCCACTCCCTTATCAGGCCACCCCCAACTGCCAACCATAACCTCACCTCTCTTTCTTTCCCACACCATATACACACACAAACTCATACATATATATATATATATATACACATATGCAGCAACCATGGCGGCCAACCCATCACTATCGGGGAAACACACTCTCTCTTTCTTTCTCTTTCTCTTTCTATGCCATGATCACGAGATGGGTCCACCATGGCGACTGACCCACCACCATTGCCAAGGTGGGTCAGCCATGACAATCTACCTATCGCCATTGCCAAGATGGGTCGGTCATGGCAATTGACCCACTGCTATCATCACACCAGGTCGGTGCTTCGTGCGATCGTGGCCATCACCATTGCGGCTAATGGCGGCACGATGTCGCCATCGTCGTTGAGGGGACCCCCCTAACCCCGATATGTGGTGATTCCCCGAATCCCATCCCCTAATTGTGGTGGGTTGGGCACCATGGTTGACCCACCTTGGCAATGGCAGTGGGTCAGCTGCCATTACCGACCTACCTCGCGGTCGTCACACAGAGAGAGTGTGTCTGTGTGTGTGCGCATGCGTGCGTGTGGGTTGGCCGCCACGGTCGACCCAGTAATGGCAATGGGTTGGCAGCCATGGCCGACCATGGCTGTCTTGCACGTATGTATATATATGTATGTGTGTATGGTACGAGAAAGAAAAAGAGAGGTGAGGCGACGACCGATGATCGGGGGCGGTCAGATGAGAGAGTGAGCTATGAGCTGTGGGGGTAAAATAAAAATTTTAAAATTATTAAAAAATTTAACGAGGGTGTGGACTGTGAAGAGCAAATTTATGGGCTATAGATAGAATTTGCCAATGGCAATGGAAAAATTGAAATTACCAAGGAAATTAAAATGGTGGGAGGCAACTTTGCAGGCGTCAACTATCTTGTAGGGAAACGGCTCAAACGTTTTCAAAACATTTTTCATTTCAGATTTTGTCTATTATTTTTAAAAAATATTTATTTTTATATTTTCATTTTTGTATAATCTAAGACATTTCATTTTATATAAAAAAACGTTTACCATTTTTGTTTTCGTGTAACCTAGGGCATCAATTGTGCTTTCCGCGTAACCTATGGCATCAATTGCGCTGCGACATATCAAAAATCAGAAATGGGGCTTTGGGTGGGCCCACAAGATAAATATATATTATGTTATATATAGTATCATGCACAGCCTCTCCCTCTCACTCTCCCTCTCGACAATTTGTATATAGATATATATATATATGATATATAAATATTAATATTAGCAAAGGAGCCCTAAAATCTTTCTATGTATATATACATAGATGAGATACATGTATATATTGTAGATAAATATAATAATGGATAATGATTAATTAATATTTAAAAGTGATTAAAATAAATTAATTTAATTAAAATTAAAAAGATGAGATAAATTTTTATTTTAAAATAAAATTATAAAAAAATAAACATTCAAAAAAAAAATCACTAAATCGAAGATATTATTATATCTTGTAATGATAACGTCGTAATATGTAATACAAGAGGTGATATTTCTACCCTTAAAGTGAGTGCATGAGCGAGTCACAAGTCCCTATCTGCTCTTAAAGTGAGGTATTTGAGCCATGTGATGTGTTGGAGACTTGAATTCAAATATTTAATGATGAATGGACTATTTCTTCGTTCAAGCATGACCCTTTGTAGGGACCTATGTGGCTTAAGCTTACCCAATGCCAAAATTGAGAGGTAGTCTTTGTACCAACGATAAAGTTATTTATTTGTGGTTGAAATGTTACGAATTTAAAAAAATTATATACAAAAACAATTCTTTCTTAACTTTTATAGAATAATAAAGATTGTCGTTATCTTGAAAAATCCCTTTTTTTTGGGTGGGTAGTGGAAGTTCAAACTTTGAATTATTGACATATTGTGGCAAGTGGAAATTCAAACGTAGCTAGACCTCTGAACATTCCATACCTCTCTATCAAAGGCAACCCAACCAAAATAAAGCTAATTAAAGGCAATGGGGCTGTCTGTCTGTCTTCCTTTCCCTTTGTGTGGAGGATATGATTCTAATGTTGCTTTCACCACATTTTTCTTCCTATATAATGTCACGCACAGCCTCTCCCTTTCACTCTCGGCAATTTGTATATTAATATATATATATATGATATATAAATATTAATATTAGCAGAGCGCCTGGGAGCTCCAAAATCGTTCTATGCATATATACATATATGAGATATATATGCATATATTGTAGATAAAACAGATAATATGAACCAGGTCAGTGATTAGAGGGAGTCATGGGCGATTTGAGTCCTTAAGTTCAAAGTTATTTTCTGTGCAGCTACTATACTCAGATTTATTCTTTTTGTTAAAAATTATGAGATCAAGCGACGAAGTTCTCATAAAAAAAAATAAAAAAAAACAATATATATAGTGGTGCCCTTATTTGGTGTCCAAACTTATGCCAATGTCTTCACCTTGGCCTTGGCCCCCTAAAAATACAAGATTCATGCTAAAACCAACACTAATTTCTTTCAATCACACTACATCATCAACTAATATGATTTGAAAAATCATGAAAAGTGAAGGAGAACAAAAGGAAGTCAAAAACACAATTTTATGAAAAGGAGTTGCCTCAAGAATTCAGGTAATTAGATGATTAGAAATACTTATTTTGTGTTGTCTGCAATTTCATTGCAGTTTAACCCCATTGCATCTAAAGTTTACCTGTTCTAGCTCCTGTTCTTCCATCCAAGAAATTCAGCCTAAAGAACTGCAAGGGACTAAATATATTACCCGTGGCCTCAAGATGTACACAACTCTTAGACCTGGAGATGCAAATATTTTAACCCGTGGGTAAGACAAATAGACTAGGAGAAATTTTTAGAAATCAATCATAAATGGAATTGAATTCTCCGCAACTGATCTTAAATGGACAAGTTGCAAACACCTAAAGTATCCATACAACTCTCAATAGAAGTGACTAATCTAACAACAGCCACCGATGGTACATGATTATAACATTTCACCCAATTGTTATAATAAAGTAGCTTATATAATAAAGTATGCACTCAATCTGACAAACCTATATATCCAATAGCAGTATAACTACAATTACAAGAATGAGAAACGTACCGAACCGAAGAGTTCAATTTTGGGACGCGAAAGTCTACCGCGCGAGCTTTCAGAAAATACAAAAAAACAAAGTGAGCTGCGATTCGTCAAATTCAGCCACTACCAGTAGATTGATTTCCATTCAAACACGGGAAAGAGAGAGGAGGAGACTCCGTCAAGTCAAGGAAAGTAGTGACTACGACTTTGACCAACCGCCCACTCTAATCAGACAAGTAGGTGTCCGTCTCTATCTGTCTTCAACTCTCAAGCCTGCAGTCACCACCTGGGGTCTGCACTTTACTCTGAGAACTCTAGACGGAAGGAGAGACAGACTTTGAGAAGTCAAGCAAAGACATACTTTCTCATGTCAGGGAAAGTAGGTCGATTCAGCGACGCCATAGTCTAATTGAGAAGAAGAAGAAGAAGAACTAGATTTCTCCACAGTAATGGCGTACTGCGTGGTAGACTCCGTCATCCTGACTTTGGCACCACTGATAATCAACGAAGCGAAGCTTTTGAGCAATGTCCGCCGAGATGTTGCGAGCATCAAAGCTGAATTGGAGAGCATAAAGTCTTTCCTAAAAGACGCCGATCTTAGGGCAGAAACCGGAGATGAAATTGCCATGGTTTGGGTGAAGCAGGTTCGGGAACTGGCGTATCGAATCGAGGATGTGATCGATGAATACCTGCTTGATCGAGGAAGAAGGCGTCGTTTGGGCAGTTTATTCCGCAGAGTAAATATAGCCTCTCGTATTCAAGACATCAAACAGACGATTGGTGAGATCAAGGAGAGGGCTGACAGGTATGGATTCAGTGTGATTCAGGGATCAGGGAGCGAAAGAATTGAACGGCCGTGGCATGATCCTCGAGTGGCTTCCCTCTTCGTCGAGGAAGATGAACTCGTGGGAATTGAATCCCGCAGAGATGAATTGACCGCGCAATTGATATCCAAAGAGTCTAAACGAGTGGTGATTTCGGTAGTGGGGATGCCTGGAGTCGGCAAGACCACTCTTGCTGGCAAGGTCTATGGAAACCAAACCGTGGGCGGACACTTTGATTGCTGCGCTTGGGTCCCTGTCTCTAGATCATACAAGTCGGAGGAGATACTCGGAACAATGTTGAAGCAGTTTTACCAATCCGGATTAAGGGAGTCTACTACACCTCCAGAAATTGATGCAATGGGCCAGAATTCACTCGTTCACAAGCTGAGGGAATTTCTAACTCAGAACAGGTATCTAATTGTCTTTGATGATGTATGGACAACAAGCTTTTGGGAATTCATCAAACATGCTTTGCCCAGAAATGGGAAAGACAGCAGGGTAATCATCACCACCCGCAGTGAGGAGGTTGCAGTTTTCTGCAACGAATCGCCATGGGATCATATTCACTGGCTTCAGCCCCTGCCCGAGGAGAAGGCTTGGGACCTCTTCTGCAGGAAGGCCTTCCAAAGGGACTTCGAAGGCTGCTGTCCCCCTGAATTGAAGGACGTATCTCTTCGCATTGTTAAAAAATGTGAAGGATTGCCACTCGCTATTGTGGCAATAAGTGGTATACTGTCCATCAAAAACAAGGTTGCATCAGAATGGAAGAGGTTCTACGATAGCCTAAGCTGTGAGTTACAAATGAAACCTGCCCTTACAAGCATCTCAAAAATTGTGTTGCTTAGTTACCATGATTTGCCCTACTACCTCAAATCCTGTTTCTTGTACTTTGGCATAATACCTGAGGATTACTCTATTAATTGTGGAAGATTGATCCGGTTGTGGATAGCAGAGGGCTTCATTGAAGAACAGAGGGGCAAAACTTTAGAAGAAGTTGCAGAAGAGTACCTGATCGAGATCATCCATAGAAGCTTGGTTCAAGTGTCAAGTAAGAAACCTGATGGGAGAGTTAAAACCTGCAGGGTGCATGATGTGGTGCGAGAGATCATCATGACAAAGTCTATGGAGTTGAACTTCTGTCACGTTTTAGGGGCGGAGAAGTCGAGTTTCAATGATATTACTCGAAGATTGTCAATACATATGGATTATAATTTAGACAATGTTCTTGGATGGGCTAAGTTATCTTGGATTCGTTCAATTTTTCTTTTTCGAGTGGTTAAGTTGCCAAAAAAACCCCTGATGAGTATGCTGGCAAGAAATTTCAAGTTTCTGAAAACACTAGATCTTAGTGAGGCTCCTTTGGTTCAAATTCATAAAGAAGTGGGAAATCTATTTCATTTAAGATACCTGAGTGTAAGGCATACAAAGGTCACAGTGATTCCCAAGTCAATTGAGAAGTTGCACAACCTGCAGACTCTGGATTTGAAATATTGTCTTGTGCGTGAGTTATCTTTTCAGATCAACAAGCTCCATAAGTTAAGGTATCTTACGGCATTTAACCATGACATTAGGAATTTTAGTTTAGATTCCATGAAAGGGGTAAAGATGCAAGGAGGGATTGGATGTTTAGAGGAGTTGCAGAAGCTATCACGTGTGGAGGCAAATCATGATGCAGTCAGCCTATTTAAAGAGCTTCAGAATTTGCAGAAGCTGAGGAAGTTGGGCATATGCAAATTGAGAACAGAAAATTGTAGAGATCTTTTCACCACCATTCACAATATGAAACACCTTAATTTTTTTTCGGTATTTGCTATAAGTGAACATGAGATTTTGGATTTGGATTTGGTTCCTACTCCACCCGAATCTCTTGAAAGACTCAGCTTGGGTGGACGTTTGAAAAAGCTGCCATGCTGGATTGCTCAACTTCCAAATCTACAAGATCTAAAATTGCTCTGGTCAGGTTTGGTTGATGATCCACTACAGGAGCTTCAAGCTTTGCCTAACCTACTAGCGCTTACTCTTTCTGACGTGTATTATGGAGACCAACTGTCTTTTAAGGCTGGATGGTTTCCAAAACTCAAGAGGCTATATCTTAGGTCTCAAAAGGGATTGTGTTCAGTGATAATAGAGGAGGGGGCATTGACTCTTCTTGAAGAGCTAATATTTGGGCCATGTCAGCAATTGCAAGAGGTTCCTTCAGGGATCCGTCACCTTAGGAAACTCACAACTCTTTTCTTTTTTCATATTCCTACAAAGCTCAAAAATAGAATGCTACCAGACAAAGGCCAAGATCATTGGATTGTGGAGCATATACCCATTGTTAAGTTTGGTTTCAAGCGTCAAGTATTGAATTGCAAAGGCTCTGCTCATAGGGAATTCCAAAATTATGAAAGTGACCTAAAATTTAAGGGTCAATGAAGCTCAAAATGGATCTCTTCATTGACAACCATCTCTTCTTCTGTTTGCAACTTTGACTGATATTGCGACCACAATTTTACTAAATTTGAGAGGTTGGCTTACTTTAACTTACACTGACAACCATCTTTTGTTTTTTCATATGCCTACAAAGTTATGCAAAATCGAAATGAGAAGTTGGCTTACTTTGACTTACATTGAGACCACAATTTTACTAAATTTGAGAGTTCGAATTATATCAGCTACATGAGAGAGAAAGAGAGAGAGAGAGAGAGGTTTTCATGGGTCACCCCAGTTCAGATTCATGCCAGGCATAAATGGGGTCTGATTTGCTCCCACTTTTTGGACCTAGAATCAAACTGATCAAGGGATGGAAGAAAACCCAACAAAACCCAGTTCATTAATTCTGGTTAGTTTAATTTGCTTCTAGTTCATATTTGAACTTACAAGTGCAATTAGTTGGCACGAATTCACATGGATTAAGTAAATTTGGCATTTGGTCTTCTAAACATCAAAGATTGAAACTGTTTCCAAGTAAACCTCAAGGGTGCATTGTGAAGAGAATCTAATGAACCCACAAAAGTCTAGACTTGCCAAAAGAACCAAAAAGGAATCCTTCAAACAATGTCCACTTGCCCTTTAATCTAATTCAAGACAACAATGAAGTTTCAAACAGTGGTACTAGAATTCACACTTCTGCGTCCATGAATCAAACGGTTGGTGGGCAATTAGGCAACCCAGCAACGAATTCTCTACAGAAAACACAAAACCCAGGAATCTAAAGAAGGAGAAGTTGTTTTACCTACCCAAAATGCTGAAAACAAGTGGAGAGGAAGCCGTGGCCCTGAGTGAAAGAGCCTCCACCACCAAATAGTGTTTCTTCGCACAAATTCTCCCATTCTGTACATGTGATAGGAATGATTTTTAGGTACAAGTATTTGTAACAAGGGTCACACTCAAATGGAGAAGCATTTGAAGATAGTTTTGAAGTCACTTCTCAAACGGAGACTTGCTCTAATCATTATATGGAAGTGAGCTCCATACTGAAAACCCATAAGCCATGAAACTAAATGCCTTGAAAGTTATTGCTATATAACTAAATGCTATTTAAATATTTAACTTAGATATTTATAGTAATATTTTGTATTAGTATTTTATTTTTATGTTATATAAATATAAAATATCAATTAAATAATAAATTTAAGTGTTTAAATAATATTTTCATATTATATATACATATATATACAGACACTATAGGTTTGCTCGTGTTATGTAACAAGTAAAAAAATAAAATGGACAAAAGTTCAACTCGGCCCTCCAACTACGTCAATTAGGTTTATTTAGTATAAAATTAAGTTTTTATCCTAATAAACCCAATCCTTTTATTTACGGGCCTATTAAGTCATATTTTTGTTTGACTCCTATGCGTGACTTACACAAGTTAAATGTAGCACATAAGTAGAAAAAAAAAATTCTAGAAAATGAAAAAAAATCAATGTTGTCATTGGGATTGACCTTGGAACAACATGAGAAGATACAATAAAGGAAAAAAGTTAGGGTTATCGATAAAAGATTTAAGATAGGGATGAATTTATGATTTTATCTCACTAAGTAAATTGAAAAATGCATCATCCCATTTTTATAAACTGTTGAATGTAAAAATTCTATTGTAAGTTAGACCCAACTTCAACCCAATCACATTGTGGAAATGAGTTATGCTTCCTTTTTCTATATTGTGATATTAGGCATATGTCTTTCTTGCAAGTTTGACTCAAATTCTATAGCAAGTTAAACAATAATATTTTTGGAAATAAATACCCTACTAGTGTAGAATTTTTTTATATGGATTGTTGATTCTATAAGATACTCATCTTAGTGTCTTTATACCACAATGACAACACCTAACACACCTCTCGTAGTTAAAGTCAAACAAATTGTTATTCCAATATCGTCATGATACAATAGAACCACTTGAAGCGGATTTTGCTGGTGAGTCTATCGATTCTATGATCTTCGATTTTGGGTGGAAGATGAGAGAAGTTAGAGTTTTCATATTCTTTTTCCTTTTACCATTAAATAAGGGAAAAAAATTTTCTGGGGTTAGCAGCTCCTGTAAGTCATGCATAGGAAGCAAGAAAAAATTGGACTCAGTAGGCCCATAAATAAAAGAATTGGCTTTATCAGGCCGAAAACTTAATTTTATGCTCAATGGACCTAATTGAAATAGTTGGAAAGTCGATATAAATTTTTGCCAAAAATAAAATATTTCAAAAATTTAGACAATAATTGATAATTATAGTTGAATATTATCAAATGATGTTTTGTGTTTTTGTCTATCAATTTTTTATAATAGATCAGAAAAATCAAAAACTTGGTTTTATTTTAATATTGTAATTGAAAATTAAATTAAATAATAAGAAAAAGATATAAAACAAAATATGAAAGCTTTCCACTCTTACGAAAATAGACGTTTTTTAAAAAGAGTCAAAGATTCAAAGAAACACCTCGTGAGTTCTTTTACGAAAATATTATTTGGACACCCATTTATAACACTCCTACGACATTTATGTATTAATTTATTATACTTTATAATATATTAATATAAATATATAATACATCAATGCATAAAATGTCATTAAAAATGTCATGAGTGAATATTCAAATATCATTTTTGATTTCTTTTTAAGTGCTTATTTTTTGAGTCCGAAGTGAAGTAAAATCACAATGAGTAAGCAAATTCTATTAGGTGAGTCTGAACACAGTTTTAACAAATTCAAACAAGATACCACTCATTCAAATGGGATAACATATAAATAGTAGATTTTTCAAGTTTTCTATGGAGTGTTTGAATGACTAATGGACTTGATTCAACTCAATTGGACCAATGAGCAACCATGAAAATGACCCATAACTAGAAGTTCAAGGAGTCTTAACTAAACATGTCATATTGAGCACATTAATTATGCATATTAGGGTGAACAAGAGGTGTTGCTTATTCATGGAAGGTAGGGAACTTGTTCACAAGCACTTTTTCAGTCAAAACTCAAAAATCTAGATTATCTTGTTCTTTAAATTTATGTTTCCTTGCTTTCCTAGAAACTACTTTTATGTGCAATGATAGTCAGTGAGTGTGTTGCTCTATATACTTCAGAACCATCTGTAGTTGTTCCTGATAAGTAGTAAATCTGTTTTGCTCGCAATATAGCTTATTTGATAATTCCCAGATCCTGAGATCTTTCTCATCCTGCCAAGTTGAATAGATGTGAAAAGCCTACTACAAAACAAGAAGATAATACACCTATCATTCACATGATGTTCTAATGATGAATAGAATACCCTATTAGTATATTCTTATGTTTCCCCTTTTTATGGACAAGCCCCTTTCTAGAGAACTTCAACAGATATATGGATTCATGCTGCATAGCAGGTCTCCTACTTTCAACCAATATCAAGACTGGTATATAGATTTCAGACAAAGAAAATGTGCCGGGGGGGGGGGGGGGCGCCGGGGAGGGGGAAGGAGGCAAATAACTACCAAATACTTTGCACTCAATAATGGGCTCTTTTGCAGCCTAAGCATTTTGCTTCCCCAAAAACAAGTATGCATCAACTCTCAGTGATGTGACATCAACTAAAATTACTAGAATACCCCTACGCATGAATAGTTTCATTTGCCACGCGGATCACCTGAGAGACCGACACGTGGCAAGTCAACACTCCGGAGCGGAGCCCGAGAAATCCGGGCCGAACCGCAAGACCCGTTCCAACTTGACCGGGATTCTCGGGGGTCGTGCCCGCTCATCTCGGGTACCCCAAAACGGTTTCGCCTATAAAAGACAAGAACTCTCGCCAGGTATATACAAGCTCTACAGCTCTCTCACTTACTACTACTTGCTTTACTCTACTGATTTGAGCGTCGGAGTCCACCCCGGGGGATCCAAGCCCCGGCCCTCCATTGTCTTGCAGGTCCTACACCCGAGGTCCGACATCCCCAAGTCCGAGGTTCCATTCCCGAGGTCCAATTGCAGAGGTGGCACGTGGTGGTCGGTCCCAAAAACCATCATCATTTGGCGCCCACCGTGGGGCCGACGTCCATTCTCGCTAACCTCTTAATTCCCTACCTCGCGCTTCGGACTTCAACTCCTCACCTCGGACCTCAGTCTTTTCGCGAGTGTCAAACGACTTTCACTCCTCGCCACAACTAACCACATGGCTCCCCGAAAAGACGTGACTCGCAGCCAGGTCGGAGCCAATCTAGAAGCCCCGCAACAAGGAGAGAATCCACCACCTCCAGCCAATCCCATGCCGGAGGACCGACTCACCAGGTTGGAAAACCAGGTCCAACAGCTAACTGAGTTGTTGACTGGTTATCTACACCAGACCGAACAGCATCGTTCGCATGTGCCCTCTCAGCGGGCGGAGCATCAGTCACCTCCTCCTGCTCGGGAGCCTCGTCAATCCCGCCAGACGGGTCAGGAAATCCACTCCTCGGAGGCGACAGGATCCACTTCTGCCCCCTCGCGAGAAAGAGGGACTTCGCAGGAGAGACGATTGCGTTTCTTAGAGAAGCAAGTCCACGAACTCAAGAAGGGAAAGGAAGAGTTGCTCCACCTCGGCTCTAACCAACCCTTGAGTAAGGGCATCATGGCAGAGGTTCCACCGGAAAGGTTTCGTATCCCCTCCATCAAGCTCTATGATGGAAGCACAAATCCCTATGATCACGTCGAGCTTTTCTCCTCTCACATGCTGGTGCAATCGGGGTCGGACGCGATGTGGTGCCGGGCATTTTCGGCCACTTTGGGAGGACATGCCCGGACCTGGTACTCCTGCCTTCCCCATCGTTCCATCAACCGCTGGGAAGAGTTGAAGACCTGTTTCTTAGCCCACTACGCTCCCTTGAAGCGCCACCGGAAGTCTTCCATGGCTCTGGTGAACATCAAGCAGAACCAGGGTGAATCCCTAAGAGATTTCGTAGCTAGGTTCAACGAAGAGGCATTAAGTATCGATGAGTTTGACCAGCGAATCGCAATGGTGGCTCTTCAGAATGGCTTGAGAGCTGGGCCATTTGCTCAGTCCTTAGCCAAGACTCCACCTCGTACTTTCACAGAGGCCTTAGCCCGGGCTAATAAGTACATCAACCCCGAAGAGGTGATGAAGGTGAAGCGGGCGGAACAACTTGACAGGAAAGAAAGAGAAAAAGAGAAGAAAAAATCGGCCCCAGAGCAGAAGACGGACTATCGTCCCTCCCGAGCTCCCAATCGCCCGAGTTTTGGGGGTGCACGTGGAAGCCCGGTGAATTACACTCCCCTCAATACAAGTCGAGCAGAGATTCTCCTGGCATTGGAGGATAAGAATTATTTACGGCGTCCTCCCCCGCTGAAATCTCCACCCAACACTCGAGGCAAAAAGAAGTATTGTCGTTTTCACCGCGACCACGGCCATGATACTGAGGATTGCATCCAACTGAAAGAAGAAATACAAGAGCTTATCAACCGAGGATACCTTCGGGATTTCGTGGGTCGAGGAGGTACGAGCTCGGGCAAGGTAGAACCCAAGTCGGAGCATCGAGGGAGGTCTCCTACTCGAGATCGCTTTCGAGAGCGAAGTCGAACACCCCCCCGGAGAGAAGGAAAGCAGCCCGTCGAGGAGGGAGGACAGAAGTTTATCTTGTACACGCTGGCGGCAGGGACAGTTCCAGGGTCCCACTCAACTGCTCCCAAGAGCACGGTAAAGGAAGGGGTGGTCATCACATTCTCTGAGGAGGATCTTCCGAGTTATCCCAGCTATTCGGATCCTCTGGTGATCACTGCTCAAGTGGGAGAGTGGGAGATGAGGCGAATCCTCGTGGACCCAGGTAGCTCTTCAGAGATTCTCTACAAGAGGGCATTCCTAGGGATGGGGTTCACGCTCGATCAGCTAAGGCCAGTCCGTGTCCCATTGGTGGGTTTTGATGGAATGGTGATCCATTCTGAAGGTTTGATCCGGTTGCCCCTGACGGTCGGTAGTGGTCCTCATAAATCCCGAGTGACGTTGGATTTTTTGGTGGCAGATGTGCCCTCGGCGTATAATATGATCCTTGGTAGGTCTGGGCTTAGTGCTCTGAGGGCAGTACCGAGTACGTATCACATGGTGTTGAAATTCCCTACTTCGGGAGGGATTGGCAAGGTAAGAGGAGACCAGCGGCAGGCTAGGGAATGCTACGTGGCCTCTTTGAGTGCCACTATGGCCAAGGGGTCAGAGTTAGACTCAGGACCGAATCGGGAGGCGGTCCCTCAAGCTGGTCAGGGTCAGATGGAGACGGAACAAGTGAGAAACCCAAGTATTGGAGCAGGTCAGAGGTCAGTAAGGGAGGAGGGACAGAATTTCGCTGCCCCTCCCACTGTGGTTACTAGTTTCATCTTGGAAGGTCCGGAAGAGCCTAAGACTTCAGAGCCAGTGGATGAGCTCGAGGAAGTCCCACTGGGGGAAGAGCTCGATCGGACGGTGCGAATCAGTGCCAAGTTACAGGAGCCCTTGAGGTCCGAGATCCTTTTACTCCTACGCCGATATCAAGATGTGTTTGCATGGTCTACCCTAGATATGCCGGGGATAGACCCAACGATCATGACACACCGCTTGGGGCTCTATCCGGATTGTGTGCCGGTAAGACAAAAGAAGAGTAAGTTTGCCTCGGAGCGGGCTAAAGCTATAGAGGCGGAGGTGGAAAAGCTTATGGAGGCTAATCATATTCGGGAAGTCAATTACCCAGAGTGGTTAGCTAACGTGGTTCTTGTCTCCAAGGGATCGGGAAAATTGAGGCTTTGTATTGATTTTAAAGATCTTAACAAGGCTTGCCCGAAAGACAGTTACCCCCTGCCCAGGATTGATGCGTTGATTGACGGAACAGCGGGGTGTCAGCTAATGAGCTTCCTGGATGCATTCCAGGGGTACCACCAAATCCCAATACACCCTGAAGATCAGGAAAAGACGGCCTTCATCACGGATAAGGCTACCTATTGTTACCGAGTTATGCCCTTTGGGCTGAAGAACGCTGGAGCTACATATCAGAGGTTAGTCAACAAACTGTTCAAAGCTCAACTCGGTCGAAACATGGAGGCTTACGTGGATGACATGTTAGTCAAGAGTCTATTGGCTGAACAACATCCGGACAACTTGGAGGAGTGCCTCAGAACCTTACGCCAGTATCAGATGAAGCTCAACCCGGCCAAGTGTGCCTTCGGGGTTACAGCTGGTAAATTCTTGGGGTTCATGGTGCATTACCGGGGAATTGAGGCTAACCCTTCGAAGATAAAAGCCATACTCGAGATGCCTCCCCCTCGAAGTATCAAGGAAGTGCAGAGGCTAACCGGGAGGATAGCAGCTTTAAGGAGGTTCTTGTCAAGATCTGCGGAAAGACAGTTGCCATTCTTTAAGGCCTTGACTCGAGTCCAGAATTTTGCATGGACAGAGGAATGCCAGGAGGCATTTGAGCAGCTGAAACAATGTCTAGTCTCCCCCCCAGTCCTGGCAAAACCACAGCCAGGAGAGTCACTATATATTTACCTAGCTGCCTCGGATGAAGCTGTCAGTTCGGTTTTGGTACGGGAGGAGGACAAAATCCAAAAGCCAGTCTATTATGTGAGCAAAAGGTTGGCTGGCGCTGAGATTCGTTACACTCCAACAGAAAAGTTGGCCTATGCTCTAGTCATCTCTGCTCGAAAGTTGAGGCCCTACTTTGAGGCACACCACATTATCGTCCTATCAAGTCAGCCGCTGAGGCATGTGCTGGGAAAGCCGGACTTGTCGGGGAGGATGCTCAAATGGGCAGTAGAGCTGAGTGCTTTCGACATCGACTATCGACCTCGGCCGGCCATCAAGGCGCAGGCTCTTGCCGACTTCATCGTGGAAGGCACCCTACCAGAGGAAGCAGACGAAGGGATTTCCCAGACTTGGACTCTCTCTGTAGATGGCAGCTCAAGTGTCGGAGGCAGTGGCGCTGGATTACTACTGCAGGGCCCCGATGGCCAAGCTTGGCCGTATGCCCTCCACTTCGAGTTCAATGCCTCTAACAATGAGGCCGAGTATGAGGCGCTCATTGCCGGGCTCAGACTAGCGGAACAGATGGGAGTCAGGGATCTGGAGGTATATTCTGACTCAAATTTGATTGTGCAGCAGGTCACAGGAGAGTTCGAGGCTCGAGAGGACGTCATGGCCCAATACTTGGCGATAGCCAAGGATCTTATGGCACGATTTCGGATAGTGAAAATCAATCATGTCCCACGAGCGCAGAATGCAGTGGCGGATGCTCTCTCGAGGATAGCTGCTTCTTCCTTCCCTAGGAATTCCCGAGCTGTTTACATGGAGTCGTTGCCCCAGAAGAGCATAGAGACTGAGGCAGAGCAGCTTTGCGTAGAAGGGGTTGAAAGTTGGATGGATCCCATCGTAGCACATTTGACCAAGGGATGGCTACCTGAGGAGAAACTGGAAAGTCGAAAACTCAAGCGCCAGGCTGCCAAGTTTCTACTGGTGGGATCAGACCTTTATAAGAAATCCTTCACTCAGCCGCTACTGAAGTGTGTGGGGCCGGTCGAGGCCGACTACATCCTAAGGGAAATCTACGAGGGGATTTGCGACAGTCACATCGGAGCTCGGTCTCTCTCCCAGAAGGCACTTCGGCAGGGGTATTACTGGCCGACAATGATGAGCGACGCTGGGCATTTGGTCCAGACTTGTGAGAGATGCCAAAAAACCTCCAACCTGGTTCACACCCCGGCAGCCGAACTCACCCACCTGGCTTCACCTTGTCCGTTTGCCAGGTGGGGAGTCGATATCCTCGGGCCTTTTCCACTAGCGGCTGGACAGAACAAATACTTGATAGCAGCCATCGACTACTTCACTAAGTGGGTGGAGGCCGAGCCTGTGGCGACTATTACAGGTCGGAGGGTAAAACAGTTCCTTTGGAAATCCATCGTCTGCCGGTTTGGTATTCCAAGGGTGCTAATAACTGACAACGGCACCCAATTCGAAGACCGATCTGTGCAAGAATGGTGCCGAGAGTTGGGGATTAAGCAACATTTTACCTCAATCGCCCATCCTCAAGCTAATGGGCAAGTAGAGCTTACGAACAGGACCATTCTACAAGGACTCCGAGCTCGGGTTGAGAAGGCAGACGGTCAATGGGTAGATGAGCTCCCCAGTATACTATGGTCTTATCGAACCACACCGCGAACGGCTACAGGAGAATGCCCTTTTACATTGTGCTATGGCTCGGAGGCTCTCATCCCTGTCGAGATTGGGGTGAGGAGCTATCGAGTGGAGCATTTCGATCCCGAGATTAACGAGCAAGGGCTAAGGTGCAACTTGGATTTGATGGATGAGCTCCGAGACCTGGCACGAATTCGACAAGCCGCATATAACCGGCGCATTGCTAGGTACTACAATCGACGAGTCCACGCTAGGAGCTTCATGCCAGGAGACCTTGTCCTACGACGGTTCGACGTGAGCCATCCTCGGGACATGAATAAACTAACTCCGAATTGGGAAGGGCCGTACCGGGTGGTGGAATCCCTAAGTCCGGGGGCATATCGACTAGAAGACATGGAAGGCAAGCCCCTGAAGCATACTTGGAATGTGCAGAACTTAAGGAAGTTTTATCAATGAGTAGGGGAATTCCCTGAATCTCTTTGTACTCTTTTTCTTTATGACTAATGGCAAGGCTTCTCTTCATCTAATAGCAATTGTCCAAAGGATCATACTTCGTCGAAGAAAAATCCAAGGGTCACGAGCCCTAAGCCGTTCTCAAAAGAGGACTAAGGGCCATGGAAAAAACTCTAGCTAACACCTTCCTTCGCGTGGGAGTGGCTAAAAACCAAGGGTCACGAGCCCTAGGCCGTTCTCAAAAGAGGACTAAGGGCCATGGAAAAACCCTAGCTAACACCCTCCTTCACGTGGGAGTGGCTAAAAACCAAGGGTCACGAGCCCTAGGCCGTTCTCAAAAGAGGACTAAGGGCCATGGAAAAACCCTAGCTAACACCCTCTTTCGCGTGGGAGTGGCTAAAAACCAAGGGTCACGAGCCCTAGGCCGTTCTCAAAAGAGGACTAAGGGCCATGGAAAAACTCTAGCTAACACCCTCCTTCGTGTGGGAGTGGCTAAAAACCAAGGGTCACGAGCCCTAGGCCGTTCCCAAAAGAGGACTAAGGGCCATGGAAAAACCCTAGCTAACACCATCCTTCACGTGGGAATGGCTAAAACTCAAGGGTCACGAGCCTTAGGCCGTCCTTAAAAGTGGACCAAGGGCCATGGAAAAACTCTGGCTAACACCCTCCTTCGCGTGGGAGTCGCTAGAATCCAAGAGTCACGAGCCCTAGGCTGTCCCCAACGGTGGACTAATGGCCAAGGAAAAATTACAACACAGAACCCCCATGATTGTTGACCTAGGGAGAACCAAGAGTCAAATTCACCCTCGTCAACTATGGAAGGGATCGAGGCTCAACTAGTCTCAGTCCATATGTTCGCAAGCAAAAGATGAACAGTCAAAGTGAAGCACTATATAAAAACCAGAGGATCCAATACATGATAATAGGGGAAGTACAAAAAGGCCCTAGCTAAAAAAAAAAAAAGAAGAAGAAGAGCTCAAGCATCAGGAGGCGCATCACCATCGTTAGCCATCTCCGAGTCCTCCATCCCGGCCACAATCTCCGCAACAGACCGAACAGTGGACATGTCCAAGTCTGGATGAGCTCGTAATACCTCTGTCTCATGAGCTTGGAATCCCTTTGTCCAAGCGTCCTGCAGGTTCTTCTGGAGGAACTCCTCTACCTCAGGAAGCTTGATGGGCTCGGCATACTTGCGCTCGTATTGGCGAATGACTGAGTTCGCCCGAGATAGCTTGGAGCTCGTCCGAGATAGCTCTGCCTCTAGCCCCTGAATACGTAGGTCTGAAGCCTGCCGCTGGGAGGATAACTCATCCAAGTTCTTCCTGTGGCTCTCCAGTAACTCGTCCCTCTCCTGCAGCTGGGTGTCTAGTTCCAAGGTCTTCTTGGAAGCTTGAGAGAAACGTCCGGAAAAGTTCGAAATGAGTGTGACCACCTACAATAGGCAAGGCAAGTAAGGACAACATAGATGAGACTAGAGGATGTTGATAAAGTATAGATGATTACCTGGGCCAGATACTTGCACAATGTGGCTTCTATGTCCTCCGAGGACTGCTCGGCCAACACCTGACGATCGGCGGGAGTGGCAAAGTGGTGAATCATACGTCTGGCCACCTGAGTGTTCCGGCTGAGATCGCTTACCTTCACTCCCCAATCGGGAACATGGTCTGGACTATGGGAAGGAGACTCCGGGGCTGGCATGAGCTCTCTCGGAGAATGGGAAGTCCTCTTCCTTTTAGCACGACTAGGCTCTCCTTCCTCAGCAGGAAGAGCATTCAAGGCAGCCTTTCCCCCCGTAAGAGCTGGGCCACCCTAGTCCTCCACGGGTCTCCGTTTGTTCTTCCCCCAGATGAAAGCTGTGCTCACCATTTCAGCTGCAAATGTGCAAACAAGATATTAAGGGCAAGAAAAGCAAGGTAGAAAAGTATGAAAATAGTGGGAAAATGACTACCCAAAGTGACATCAGGCTCGAAGCAAGTGTGAGTGGATAAACCCCCCAGGTACAAGGTGCGATCACATATCAGGACCCGAGCGCTGATAGGGTTCAGCTCTCTCAAAATCTGAATATTGTGAAGCTCGTCCTGCGTGATCTTGTGACTACGGACCTTTGAGGGCTGGAAAGCCCACTCAACTGGCACCCCGAAGCTGACCCCCCGGTCTTTCAAGCCAGCAAAGAAAAATCTACTCTTCCATCGTTTTACCGATGTGGGGTTATCGACTACGAACTGACGCTGGTTGAGGGGGGAAAAAGCAAATCGAGGCTCAGTTTTGCTAATGGAAATTACTTTGAACATCCTAAAGAAAAGTTGAGCAGTGGGCTCAATGTCCCGAGCTCGACAGCAGAGAATGAAGGTAGATAGGCACCTCCAGCCATTGGGAGTCAACTGAGAGGGGCATAACCCCACGATAGCGAACACCTCAACTACAGGAGTCGCGAGAGGAAATCTAAGGCCGGCAGCCAAGGCCTGCTCGTAGACGGTGATACAGCCATAGGGGGCCTGGTGAGCTTTCAGACCTCGGGGTTCACTATACCAATACTCATCATGAATGAGACGGTATTTTCGGAGGAGGGGAAACAACTCCCTCTCGGTTATGGTAGAATGGTCCGTGGTTAGATCCTCGGGTAAGCTTCCTAAGTTGGGATCACTACTCACATGAGACTCCGAAGTGGGATGAGGTGAAACTCTCTCAGGCCTCCTAAGTTTCCCAGGCCTACGAAGGGGGCCGTGAGGGGGGCTGGATAACTCGGTGTGTGATTCCTCACTACTTGAGCTGGTACTAGAGTTCTCGGAATCGGAGGAAGAAGAAGAAGAAGAAGAAGACATGCTAAAAAACGAGCAGAAGTAGTTAAGAGAAGGTCACTGACCAGGAGAGTAAAGGCTGAGGTCAAGGAAAAACAACCACGACTGGGCTAGAGCCTCGGAGAGCTCAGTAGGCGCGATTTAGCTTGGGAAAACCTCGAGTCACGCCTGCAAAAAAAGAAGAGACAAGGAAACAGGTTAGTAAAGTTGCCTTGTTTTAAAGATCGTTTTGTTATTATTAACAAAGGAAAAGCCCAAGGACTTTGTCAAAGCCCAAGGGTCGGCTATGGCTAACCCAAAAAAAAAAAAAAAAAAATAAATAAATAAATAAATAAATAACAAATAAGGAAAAATAAAAGCAAAGGAGGATGTGAAAGACTAACCTCAAGGAGATGAATGCTTGTCTTGAAATAATAAGTGTGGGGTGGGGCCTTAGGGCTTATATAGAGGGGACCCAAAGGAAGAAAAATTCAAAATGACAATGTTTCCCTCCAAACGAATTCTTCCCTCTAACCAAAACTCATCCCTATAATTTCAGGGTAGTAAATGAGGTTTTTAAGCACTAATCTCAATTTTAAAAACACTCTCGTGCGCCTTGGTAAAAATCAACAGTCAGGCAACCTACTCCTCGACCCAGCATGGTTTTCAGCTCGACCCAAGGAGTGGGGGGCAAGTGATGTGGCATCAACTGAAATTACTAGAATACCCCTACGCATTGATAGTCTCACCTGCCACGCGGATCACCTGAGAGACCGACACGTGGCAAGTCAACACTCCGGAGCGGAGCCCGGGAAATCCGGGCCGAACCGCAAGACCCGTTCCAACTTGACCGGGATTCTCGGGGGTCGTGCCCGCTCATCTCGGGTACCCCAAAACGGTTTCGCCTATAAAAGACAAGGACTCTCGCCAGGTATATACAAGCTCTACAGCTCTCTCACTTACTACTACTTACTTTACTCTATTGATTTGAGCGTCGGAGTCCACCCCGGGGGATCCAAGCCCCGGCCCTCCATTGTCTTGCAGGTCCTACACCCGAGGTCCGACATCCCCAAGTCCGAGGTTCCATTCCCGAGGTCCAGTCGCAGAGGTGGCACGTGGTGGTCGGTCCCAAAAACCATCATCACCCAGCTACCTAATTTTATGTATTATTATGTGTTTCTTGCTTGACAAAAATTTTCAAATATATAAATGCAAAATATTTAATCATAGTGAAGTTTAGCATCACAAGTTCGTAAACCAAGCAAATTCCACAACTCAAAACTTTCATAAACATGAAGCTACTAGTATCCATGGCTAACTTACTAGGTGGGTTTGATTATATGAATTCTAAACCTTCAATTATCTCTACGTGTGGTCTTATCCTCTATATTAGAAGCTACTATTATTAAAATATAATATAATAATGCATCTTTTTTTTTACATATGTAGACATTTCAACACAAAAAATGCTCCAATTTATCTTTTTCAAAACTGAAAAAGACAAGAAGATCAATAGTTGAATTGTACGTATCGTGAAACTTGAAACAAGGGGAGAATCAAGAGCATTTTTCTTTCTAGTCCACAGGCTGCATCATTAACAGAGAGAACAAAGAGTAGGAGTGCAGGTTCAATGGAGTTGAGACATCAATTCCTCTACTCAATGGTAGTAGAGCAACAGCCAACAGTGATTTTATAGATTTTGAAAGATGTTCCACAACTGATCTTCAATGGACAAGTTGCAGAAGACGTAGTGGCCTAGGAAATTCTTGAGGAGAAGGTGGGCTTTATGACGAGTTACAAGAATAGATTTTTGGTATTTAATTGGTCTGTTCGGATGAAATTTTTGAGTTAATAAAAGATATTTTTATGTATTATATATTATTCTAAATTAAGTACGACACTTCTGAGATTACCTCCCCCTTGTGCAAGCTATGAACTAATTTATTCGGGAGAAGTTACACTGCTACTAGAAAGACATATAACTTAATTAGTTCCTCCTCCTCCTCTAGTTTAGTTAATTTTATGTAGTTTTAGGGTAGGGTGGCTGAAGACCCTACTAATAATGAGGGGTAATTCAAAAAAAAAAAATTGTAAAAAATAATAATACAGTGCGCGAGACCCGCTGGGCATTATTGCTTGAGGGAGGAAATGGCGAGAATTAGGGTAGATGGTGGCGTCCATGTGCAACCCAATGGAAGGCAGGCAGGAGGAAGACTTTTGAGAGCCAGTGGCAGAGATAAGACTTTTAAAAATTAGGAAGACTTCTTTTTTAATATTTATTTAGTATTATAAAATATTTTTAAAAATTAATTAATAATTATCAAAATCAAAAAGGATTTGATTGCTCCCTTTAAAAAGTCAAAATAGCATGTGAAAGTGAAAGCTGCGGCTTTGGCGGCACAGCTTTAATGCGCCTGGGATAGGGTGAATTGAGAAAGAGACAAAATGGCAAGGGAATCTATTATTAAAAGACAAATTGGGGGTGCTTCCCAAGCCTTCTCTTCGGGTGCAATGATGGCGGCCGTGAGAAACGTCGATAGGAGAGAGAGAGAGGGAAGGGAAATGGATTTGGTGGGGGCAACGTTGACGAGAGAGAGAGAGAGAGAGAGAGAGAGTGTGGGAGGTGGGAGCTGATGGCGACCGTCGGTGGAAGCCTAGGCTGCTGGGCTTGTTAATACCACCTGTACTAGATAGATCAAAATCACATACTCGATTACTAATTTTTGAATCATGTGTAGTCTCTTAATTATTTGCATGGCTATTTAATATTTGATTGATCTGTGTGCCACTGAATAGTAAAATATATATTACTCTACCGATAAAAAAACAGCATATTCCCCATCATCCAAACCATAATTTATTTTCCTAAAATAAAAAAATATAGCTAAATTATTTTTTCATGTTTAAAATTTTCGAGAATAAATTAAAATATGAAAATAACATTTTCACAACTTTTCCTTCATACTCTATGGGCTCTGGGAATTATGTGAACCATTCTAATTTACCCACTTCCCCTAATGTTTACAATCCTTGAATAAAATTGTCCATTTTTTTTGTGTAACATGTTGAATGGGTGAGTGATTAGAGTAAGGTTTTAATCTTGTTTGTTTGTTGTTTTTACTAAAATTTAACAAAATACATATGTAGTCTCTTCGTCGCGCGACGTCACCTATCTCTATCTTTGTTGCGCCCTATCTCTCTCAGCCTTTGCTTATGCCGCCATCTCCATCGAGCTTGCCTCTTTCAATCTCTGCTTGCCTTTGCTTATGCCGCCGTCTCCATCGAGCTTGCCTCTTTCAATCTCTGCTTGCAACACCAACGTCGTGTGCGCTTGCATCGCTGTTGTCGTCTGCATCTGTGTTGCAATCTCTATCTCACTCACTCTGCTTCTCAATAGCCACTCCCCATTCTCTCTTTCCTCCAAACAAATAGTCTTATTTAGTATATTATTTGTTTTTCATTCAATTTTATATAACTTGATGCCTTCTCATGCGCACTTTCTAAAAAACAAAAAATGTTAATAAAATTAGAAATCCGAAGGATTTTATTTATCAAAATATCATTTGAAAATAAGAGTTGTACTAATTCAAAGTTTTGACCAATCAGAAGAAAGTCTTCCATCTGGAGACAGACTTTCATAAGCCAAGGAAAGACATACTTTCAGAAGTCAAGGAAAGTAGCTCGATTCAGTGACGAGAAGAAGAAGAAGAAGAAGAAAAAGAAGTGGATTCAGAGTAATGGCGTACAGCGTGGTAAACGCCGCGATCCAGACTTTGGCGCCATTGATAGTCAACGAAGCGAAGCTTTTGAGCAATGTCCGCCGAGATGTTGCGAGCATCAAAGCTGAATTGGAGAGCATACAGTCTTTCCTAAAAGACGCCGATCTTAGGGCAGAAACCGGAGATGATGCCGCCATGTTTTGGGTGAAGCAGGTCCGGGAAGTGGCGTACCGAATCGAGGATGTGATCGAAGAATACATGCTTGATCGAGGAAGGCGGCGTCGTTTCGGCAGTTTACTCCGTAGAGTAAACATAGCCTCTCAGATTCAAGACATCAATCGGACGATTGGTGAGATCAAGGAGAGGGCTGACAGGTATAGAGTCAGTGTGATACAAGGATCAGGGAGTGAAAGAATTGAACGGCCGTGTTATGATCCTCCAGTGGCTTCCCTCTTCGTCGAGGAAGATGAACTCGTGGGAATTGAATCCCTCAGAGATGAATTGACCCGGCAATTGATATCCAAAGAGTCAAAACGAGTGGTGATTTCGGTAGTGGGGATGCCTGGAGTTGGCAAGACCACTCTTGCTAGCAACGTTTATGGAAAAAAAACGGTGACCGGACACTTTGATTGCTGCGCTTGGGTCCCTGTCTCTAGATCATACAAGTTGGAGGAGATACTCAGAACAACGCTGAAACAGTTTTACCAATCTGAAGGAATTGATACAATGGGCCAGAATTCACTCGTTCACAACCTGAGGGAATTTCTAACTCAGAACAGGTATCTAATTGTCTTTGATGATGTATGGACAACAAGCTTTTGGGAATTCATCAAACATGCTTTTCCCAGAAATGGGAAAGACGGCAGGGTAATCATCACCACCCGCAGTGACGAGGTTGCAGATTTCTGCAAAGAATCGCCAGGGGATCATTTCCACCGTCTTCAGCCCCTGCCCGAAGAGAAGGCTTGGGACCTCTTCTGCATAAGGGCCTTCCAAAGGGACTTCGAGGGCCGCTGTCCCCCTGAATTGAAGGACGTATCTCTTCGAATCGTTCAAAAATGTGAAGGATTGCCACTTGCTATTGTGGCAATAAGTGGTATTCTGTCCATCAAAAACAAGGTTGCATCAGAATGGAAGAGGTTCTACGATAGCCTAGGCTCTGAGTTACAAAGGAAACCTGCCCTTACAAGCATCTCAAAAATTGTGTTGCTTAGTTACCATGATTTGCCCTACTACCTCAGATCCTGTTTCTTGTACTTTGGCATAATACCTGAGGATTACTCTATTAATTGTGGAAGATTGATCCGGTTGTGGATAGCAGAGGGCTTCATTGAAGAACAGAGAGGCAAAACTTTGGAAGAAGTTGCAGAAGAGTACCTGTCCGAGCTCATCCATAGAAGCTTGGTTCAAGTGTCAAGTAAGAAATCTGATGGGAGAGTTAAAACCTGCAGGGTGCATGATGTGGTGCGAGAGATCATCGTGACAAAGTCTATGGAGTTGAACTTTTGTCAGGTTTTAGGAGCAGAGAATTCGAGTTTCAATGACATTACTCGAAGATTGTCAATACATATGGATTACAATTTGAACAACATTCTTGAAAGGGGTAAGATATCCTGGATTCGTTCAATTTTGCTTTTTCAAGTGGTTAAGTTGCCAGAGAAACCCCTTATGAGTACACTGGCAATAAATTTCAAACTTCTGAAAACGCTAGATCTTAGTGATTCTCCTTTGATTCAGATTCATAAAGAAGTGGGAAAGCTACGTCATTTGAGATACCTAAGTGTAAGGCATACAAAGGTCACAGTGATTCCCAAGTCAATTAGGAAGCTGCACAACCTGCAGACTCTGGATTTGAAATATTGTCTTGTGCGTGAGCTACCTTTTCAGATCAACAGGCTCCATAAGTTGAGGCATCTTTTGGCATTTAACCATCACCATTGGAGTTTTCGTTTAGATACCGTAAAAGGGGTAAAGATACGAGGAGGGATTGGTTGTTTAGAGGAGTTGCAGAAGCTATGGCTTGTGGAGGCAAATCATGATGCAGTTAGCCTATTTAAAGAGCTTCAGAATTTGCAGAAGTTGAGGAAGTTGGGCATCTGCAAATTGAGAACAAAAAATTGCAGGGATCTTTTTAACAGCATTCAGAATATGAAACATCTTAAATTTTTGGCGGTATGCACTATAAGTGAACATGAAATTCTGGATTTGGATTCGGTTTCTGCTCCACCTAAATCTCTTGAGCGGCTCGTCTTGTGTGGACGTTTGAAAAAGCTACCATGTTGGATTGCTCAACTTCAAACTCTACGAGAACTAAAACTGCTCTTGTCAGGTTTGGTTGATGATCCACTGCAGGGGCTTCAAGCGTTGTCTAACCTACTAGCGCTCACTCTCACTAACGTGTGTTATGGAGACCAAATGTCTTTTAAGGCTGGATGGTTTCCAAAACTCAAGAGGTTAAGTCTTTGTTCTGAGGAGGGATTGCGTTCAGTGATAATAGAGGAAGGGGCATTGACTCTTCTTGAAGAGCTAATATTTGGGCCATGTCAGCAATTACAAGAGGTTCCTTCAGGGATCCGCCACCTGAAGAAACTCAAAACTCTTTTCTTTTCTCATATGCATACAAATTTATTAAGCAGAATGCTACCAGACAAAGGCCAAGATCGTTGGATTGTGGAGCATATACCAACTGTTAGGTTTGGTTTTAAGCATGAAGGATTGAGAAACAATGTCTCTGCTCCTATGGAATTTCAAAATTATGCAAGTGACTTAAAATTTGAGGATCAGTGAAGCTCAAAATGGATCTCCTCACTGACAACCATCTCTTCCTCTGTTTGCAGCTGAAGCCTAAAGGAAAAACTCTCATATCATTCATGCAATGTTAGAGAATGGACTCACTAACTAGCTAGGAGATTATTCAGTTCAAAAGAGGTGTATATTTGTTTTTGATAATGTTGTAGAGAGTGGATTTGAAGATCTGTTTTGATAATAATGTCCGCAGATTACACTGTTAGATGGTACCATAGAGCATATTATCTCTGATCTCTGCAAGTAAAGGCAAAAACTTCATATACCTAACCCTCATGATGCAGATGAAATCTAAACACACACACCCCCCCCCCCCCCCCCCGAAAAAAAAAAAAAACAAAAAACAAAAAACTAAAAGAGATTAATTGTCAACACACTGCAAGCCTATTTTGAGCCCCAAAATGATCAAATGAACTCGTAAGATGGTGAGTGGAATCAAGTCCATGGGCTGCGATTCATCAAATTCAGCCTCCCACCCCCTCCAGAAAATACAAAAAAAAAGAAAGAGAGAATCATGAGCTGCGATTCGTCAAATTCAGCCACTACCAGTAGATTTCCATTCAAGCATACGCAAATGCTAGAGAGTGAGAGAGAGAGACCCTAACCTGAGGAACTGAGGGAAATGTAGACGGAGAACAGGAGGCTTCTCCTCGGCTCCTTCGACGCCCATCGACGAGGGGAGAGAGAGAGAGAAGACTGTTGCGAATTGAGAAGGTAAGGAACGATGTCGAACGATGTCGTTTTTATTTTTGTCTCATCCAATACAAATTGGCGAGAACAAATAGGGAATTTTGGAAAGAAATTTTTAGGATCGCAATTGCGTTGAATGGTTCTAGTCGTGTGTTGGATTTGAAAATAATTATCTTGAATTTGTTGGATCAGATAAATGAACTGAATTTGAGTATAATTTTGAACCTCTATTTATTCACAAATTAAATTTAAATTCAATAAAATTCCATCCATTAAAAATCATGAATATATTAAATTAAAAACTCTTAAATATTAATAAACTCTATTAAAGACTCACACATATGTTCAATTAAAAAGTTTGCAAATATCTCTTAAACAAACTCATTTATAAATGTATTAATATATTTTTTTATAAATTTATAAATATATTATTTAACATATTTTTTTTAAAATTTAAATTATTATAATATAATTAAATTAAATATATTTAAAATTAATATATATTAATTTAATTATTTAATATCATAAAATATATATAATAAAATAAAATAACAAATTAATTTAAATAAAATAATAGCTCAAGCTCACCAACAAGCATCTGAGCTTATGTTGAGCTAAGTCAAGATTGAACTCAACAAAATTCAGTTTGACTTTTTGATTACAACCTTTGAAAAAAAATTTATTTTTTGAATCAAATTTTTATTTAAATATTTAAATATAATACCTTGATAATATCTATATTGATAAGTTATATTTTATGTCATAATAAATATATAAATATCATCAAAAGTGGATAATATTTTAAAAATATTATAAATTTTAAAATAAATTAACAAAATCATGAAAGAAGTGGAGTAACTATATAAATTTTATACTTTCATCCAACTAACCTCTTTACCCGATTTCAACATAATCGTGAGAAAAAAGATAAATCTAATAATAATAATTACGAGATTTAGTCCCACAAGAAAAGTCAATTACATAAATTTTAACTCTCGATTATCTCTATACCCACCAAAAACGATTACAAAAGAGATGGTCATACACAGAGGGGTAGTCATAGAAGGCTTGTGGCTGCCATTCTCATCTTCCATCCCATTCACACGACAGAAACAATACCAGTACAAATGACCAGATGGAGGACCAGGCTGTACTAAATTAGCTACATAATAAGCATTCCTAGCTCTTCATTGTGTTCAATCTCTATAAGCATTCCGAGCTCTTCCATCAGCCAACCAGACGGGGCGGCGATGATGCCGGGAATCGGAGCGGCTGCCGGGATGTTCTTCCTATGGAAAGAATCTGGGTGATCCCTAGGAGAGATGGAGTTCATGCACAGGATGTCTGGAGCCATTGCTGTTCCTAGGAAGGGTGTGAAAGTTCTTGATCTTCGGATTCCACTTCTTTCACGCTGCTCACTATGCCCTCGACGGTTCTTGATAGATACTGCGCATGTTCCTCGATATGTTCCATAATGGTTCGAAGCTGTTCTCGACAAGCTGCCAACCGCTGATTTGTCTGGTACAGCTTGGACGACAGCTCTCTAATTCTCCGGTCTTTGTCATCCTGTGACACAAAAACAAACACGGTTGGCCCAACATTCGCCTTAATATAACAAAGCCAAGTATGTTCGCGCTGCTGATGGAAACTAAAGCACAGTATTTGCTGATGAATACGGCTAGTTTTTAGTAAGCAGCATGCTAGATTTCATTCTTCTTCATAGGTAACATCAGGAATACAGCAGCACCAACCATGGTTCCTTTAATTCTTTCATGCCTCTTAAGTTTTCTGACATTCTAAATGGTCTAAAACTACGAGTAATGACTAACAAGATAAAGAATTTGGCATGCACATTCTACTTGCATCAAGACATAAATTTTAACAGAAACCGCCAGTAAGTGAAAAGCAGGAATATTAGCCAATGACACTTGAAATATCACACGAAAAATACAAAAGCCTTTTTTCCTTCAAGAAATGCCCTTTCACATTGGTATATACATCAATATGGTTGTCTACATCTGACCCAACCAGTGGTAATACAATATATGGTCCAACATGATTGGATGGTATGGTGGTATCCAATTTGAAAGTCCCTGTTTGACAAACTGCTGGAAAGATGAGAGCAAACAGGGATGAGAATTTGTTGATTCGATTCAAGGAAGAACAGCCCAAGCCCTCAGCGAATACTATCACCTTATTGGTCCAAGGTAACTTCGGGAAAAATGGAATACCATACCCCAAGCACTAATAGGTTTGAAGCAACGTCTACTGAACATACACAACTTAACATTTCACAAGCTGAAAAACATAGCCAAAGAATCACGTGGTGCTTCATACCTATCAGTGCTTGCAAAAAATATAACTAGTTAAAAGCTAGGATTCTGGCCTCAATACTAGAGAGGAAATGGCACCTTAAAGGATGCCCAACTTTGTTAAAACCTGAACTTAAGGTAACTTATGGTTATTTGGCTTTGAATTTGAGCTAGTTCCAATATGTTCTACAACACTATGGTCCGGTGACTTCTATTTTTCTTCCCACCACTATAAATCAATTTAGTTCCTTCCTTTTAATACTTCCTTTGACTTCAATTGTTTATTATGATTAAAAGGCCGTAATCAATAAGCTTGACAAACAATGTGGAAATGTGAAGTGTTAACTGCTTTAGAAAATAGACGTAGTTATAACTAAGAAGAAACCGCCAAAAAAGAAAAAAATAGGCTAATCATTCAGAATATGAAAGCAAAATAATATCACAAATTTGTAGAAGTTAGAACTGACTTGTGTATTTATGATTGCTGAGATGTAAGGGCAAATGCCCAACCTAAGGTTGGAAGTCTCTTCTAATTCCTCTGATGCCGTAATTATGATAGGATCTTGCTTTGATTTTTTTTATAGTATCAAGGGAGAAACAACCTTGTGACATCTTTTATTCTTTCGTTGCATGACAAAGGGATATCCACACACTATCTCCCATAAATCATCATCTCTAATATAATTACAGAGTAGAGGGAGATAAAAACTGATACATGTATATATATATATATATATATATAGAGAGAGAGAGAGAGAGAGAGAAAGCACTGAATAAGAAATTTAAAGATACGAAAATGAGCTGAACTTACTGGACTTGGACGGTCTTTTCCTGAGGAAACTACTAGTGGATGATTATGTTCCTTAACAAATTTTGTCACAACCCATTTCCCAGGCTTCTCCCTCTTCACAAGAATCATTGCCATGCAGCCTTCTCTCTTGCTCTCTCGCTTGCGAATTCGGACACGCCCAGTCTTTTGGCTGCTGAGGTTATATCCTTCCTTATTACATGCCAGTCGCCGAGAAATAATTGATCCATCACACTCAGACTTACGTGATGATACGATTCGTGTAAAAAATCCAATCCCCCTGGCATACGCATCATAGAATGTTTTGGCAGCTTCATCTGATTCAAATAACATACCCTCATATGGTTCTAGATTTCTAGCAACATCAAGTAAACCCGATTCTAGTCCCACTAAACTTTCATCTGGTACAAATTTATCCTCAATAGTTGTCTCCATAAGGACTACAAGAAAACAAATATACCAATCATCTCTAGAGCATCATCTTAAAGAAAAACAGTAAATTTTCAGAAAAAGAATAGTCACTAATAGTATGAATACCCTTCATCAATAGTAAGAATCAACTAAGCGCTTATTCGCATAGGTCATTTGAAAGGCATATTTTCAGAAAATTTTGAGCAAATTTGTATGATAATACCAGTTCACCCATTTGAGGGGGAACAACAAAAATTACATACATTCGAGCAATATGTCATACATTCAAAAATCAAAATCCTTCAGCAAACTGTTGTAAACAAATTTTTTTTTTTTTTTTTACTTTTTTCCCCTTTCTAATGGTCTTGTAACCCTTTTAAGAGAATGTCATACAGTGAATGGGAAACACTCTATTCACTGCCATGTATCTTACAGTGGACCTAATCAAACAAATTCTCTGTTTCTTCTCAGCCACCACTTAGCATCTTCATCATTTGTTTGACGGCATTCCACCAAGAAAACAATCAAATTATCTCGTACTGGTTTGGCTGAAACCACAAGAAACAAGAGATATGGGAGGAAGTGATAAATTTTAAAAAGATAACCGCAGGGGTCAAATTCGGTAAAGTATGAACTAAAAGCAAACAAATAACCTAATGAGTAGACGAAATGAAAAGAGAAGGTGAAAACCCTAACCCTGGAATTGGCAGCGATACGATGCTGTACTGGTTGCCAATAGTACGTTGTAGTGGTTGACTAGTGTGTGCTGTGGTGGTCAGCCGTTAAAAAGTAGAGACGAGATAACGAGAGAGAAGGGATGGCTTCCGGCGGCGGCGGAGACGGTGGTTACAGCCTAGAGAAGACGGTTCACTGCCTCTTCAGGAGCCTGCTTTCTCAGCCACACTTTTCGGCCGGTTTTTACCCGGCCGCTCACGTCACAATATAATTTGTGAGTACAATGTTTCTTTTTTAATTTTTTTCATTTATTGGACTGAATTGACTGAGGGTCAGTATAGTTTCGATCAAATCTAAATAACTGAATCAAATTAATCCAAATTAGTGGTTCACTTCTGTATTTGGGTTTGATTCAGTTTTTCAATTTGAGTGTTTTGCTTATTGTGATTTAGGTCGATTTTTATATTAAAATAAAATAAGTAAATCAACCAAAATATAAAAAAATAATATCATTTTGACTAAAATTTAGGTTTTTTTTTATTTTTCCCGTTGGTTCAATTTTTTAATTTTTTTCAAAATTTTAATTTATTTAATTTGAGTATTTACTTGATAGATTCAATTCAACTTTTTGAAAAACTTGATTTCATTTGATTTAAACAATTTATTGAATCGATGAAATGTTCAATTTTAAATTTAATAAGAAAAATAAGCGAAAAGTTCATACGATTTCAATATTATCATGTACCTATCAAGTGTTTTTTTTTTAAATGAGTTCAAATCAAAAATAAAAAAAATAAAAATTTGGTTCATTGATGAGAGGAGAGATCATTTTCACCTAGTGAATCTAAGTTATTTTTTTAATATAAATTTAATATATATATATAAGATTCAAACAAAATCACCATCTCAATCCTTTCGAGTATTAGACTAAAGGCAAACCAATAAGTGTTCAATCTTAGATCAAATTAGTTATTTTAATCTAATACTCATTTTATCGTGGTCTAATATTTTATTATATAAAAAATCGTCTAACATAAAAAATAGTATTGATATTTCGATTGTAGTATTAATATAAAAGCTTTTGGCGCATACATATCGCTATTAGGATGTTTATTTCTAAAACCAAAGGATATATTGTTAATTGTAAGTAGATCTACCGTTAATTTTTTAATTTTGAATAATACTATTATAAATTTTGTGCATATCATGTCGGTTTGTGAAGCTAATTTGCGAGTGTGGCATTTTTCGGAAGAAATAATTTTTTTGTCATACGCAAATGGTAGCCCACGGAGTGAAACGCGAAGGCCCAAAGTTCGGCCCAATAGGCCCACCAACATGCAACCTCCCCCCCCCCCCCCCCCCCCCCCCCGGGTCCCTTTTGGCGGTTATCTTCTTGCCCTATAAACCCTGGTTCTCCTCTCTCTCTCTCTCTATCTCTCTATCTCTCTCTCTATATATATAAAGCAGAGCCGCGGCAGCGACGGAGCAAGTGGAGTACGCCACCGAGGAGGCGGTGTAGCGAGAAAGAGAATGGGAAGCCGGAAACAGAAGGAGAAGCGGCGTTCGGACAGAAAGGAGGCTTTAGCTCCCAAGAAAGCCAAGACGAAATCTAGTAAACCGAAAGCAATCAAATCTGATAGCATTAGCGAAGAAGAAGAAGCCAATGAAGCCACCGAAAGTCAAACCGGCATTATTGTTCCGGCAGAAGACCAGCTGAGGTTCTTCGTCGATCTGTACCAATCGGCCAATGCCGTTCGTCTCTCCTCCCTCGAGCTCAATTCTATCGACGGTGCTTCCCCCCCCCCCCCCCCCCCCCCCCCTCCCTCTTTCGTTTGCTTTTTACGATTTATTTACAAGATTAATTTCTTAACTGAGAGCAGGTTGGGAATTTCGCTGAATAGAAAAACAAGAAAAGAAAAAGAAATAGGATCGTCTGTAAAGGCAAAGAATCCTGGTGGGTGTAAGATTGGAGACTGGGACTGGAACCCTACGTGAATTTAGTTCTTGTAACTGCAGAAGTCTGCTGATTTTTTGTTTTTAGTAACTATAAACTGATTTTGGATGAATGACTTAGAAAGACATGATGAAACCTTTCTCAAATCAGTTATAGCATTGTGTCAAATAGCTTCTACCAGATGTTTCGTCGAAAAGGGGCAAAAATAAATACCAATGTTAGTAGCAAAATATGGAGTCGGATGGGAATGTACTTAGTACTTACTAACCATGTCAAAATTGTATAAAAATATGTTTTTTTTTTCTTTATTTTTGATGTTGTACTATGAGAACTGTATGATATACTGATAAATATGTTTATGTGGGAGTAAGACTTGGATTGAACAATGCAGATAGATGCATTCTTGAGCTATCTCAAGGCCTGGATCAAAGTGCTAGCAATTTGGGAGAGCATATGAAAACTGCTTTTGGATCTTCCTGGAAAGAGGTGCTTTGTGAAAAGCAGCTATTGGAAGGAAAAATTGATCCTGGGAATCCAGCTCTTCTTGTAATTAGTATATCTGCTTTGAGATCATTAGAACTTCTCAGGTATGGTGTTGTTTCCCGTATTTGATTATTGAAGTATTTTATCCTTCCACCATCTGTGGTGGCCAATGCCTTATTGTTATTACTAGTTTTTGTCTCATCACACTATAGTGAGGATAGTTTTCAGTGACACGGCATAATTTGTTTAAATAATCATGACTGAAGAATATATTATACTGATGTAGGGGTTTGCGGTCTTTGACAAGAGAATGCCCTGCTGCAAAGCTATTTTCAAAACATATGAAGATTGAGGATCAGGTTCTATTTCTGTGTCTGACTTATTTGCAAATCTTTAGTATTACATACTAGACCAAAGCTTGGGTAGCCAACTTTTTTGTCAGAGACACAATAAGCGTGCCTTCATGCAGACCCTTTAAATTCTCAGAGAGTATCAAGGTGACTTGTTGAAGTTTCTTTATTGTGTAATTGATGCAGGTGTCTTTTTTGAAGAACCGAGTTAATTTTGCTTGTGGCACCCCAAGCAGGTAAGTGCTGCCCCCTTCATTGGATATTTTATGAATTTTCAAGCCTAATAAGACATCCTTGGCTGCAAAACTAGCCACCATTTGGTCAAGTTTCCTTAATACTGATTTTGGGCTTGGAGATAGGCAAATCCTCAGTATAAACTGGTCTTTGTTATTGCTACAAAAATTTATGATTTAACCATTGTAATATGAATAAAGGGGAGAAGAAGTGAGACTAATAGAATGAGCTGGTCCTTGTTTTTCTCGTTGAATTTAAAGAGCTAATTGATGTAGATTGAATAAAGGGGGAAAAAAGTGACACTAATAAAATGATAGTCAACAGAGCAAGTTTTTAACCTGCTGCCTTCTGAGTGGAGATTCTTTCCTCAATTAACTTATTTTGTTTCATACAATTTGATTAATAGCATCTGCAATGTGCCATATAAATAGGTTTTTAACAAGTTCAAGGGATCTTCAGAACAGGTAGTACGAATTATGAGTTTGAATGCCATTATCATCTTTAAGGTATAGATGTGTGTACATCTGTAACGTGGAAGAGGATTGTGAACAATCAGATGTTAAATTTATAAAGAAGGGGTGCAATGTCATTTTCTGTAGAATGGCTAATGTGCAAAGATAAGGCGACCATCTTTCTTCCTTGTTTATTGTCAATTTTTCCTTCTTCAACCATCCAAGGAAGCTTGTCTTTTCTTTAAAAAAATATCCTTTCCGTTTTGCACCTTTTTTCATGTAAATTTTGTCCATTTAATTTTGTTTACTATTTGTTTATGTTATTGTGGTTCCAAGTGAATGCCATATGTTCTTTTGTTCATTTAATAATTCATTTTCTTTTGTGGTTTTCTTTTTCCTATCAAGTTGTAAGTCTTACAGATGGTTCCCAATTTGTCATTAGGATCAAGAAGTTGATTGACATGGAGGCACTGGGGCTAACACGATTGGCTGCAATTGTACTTGACATGCATACAGATGTTAAGGGTTATTCCTTGTTCACACTTCCGCAAGTCAGGTTGGTCTCCGACCTGAAAATATGTCTGTTCTCGCCAACAAATGTCCTCTTTTCTACTATTTCTTTACTCTAGGATTTTCCTTTGAGTTGAATTTTTTAAAAATATTATAAATTTTCAGACTATTTTACTTTAAAACCATTTAACAAACTACTATAAATCATCCACGTCACATTCCAACATGGAATTCATGCGAGTAGAACTCGCTACTGACATTAGCGAGTTTCAAATTTTAGAAAAAATTTGGTTATCAACTCACTACTCCCAGTATTGAGTTCCCTAAATTTTACACTGAACAAAAGTGCCCTGGGAACTTGCTACTGGCAGTAGCGAGTTCTTCTGAAACTCGCTATTCGCTTGCGTGAATTCCATGCTGGAACCCTCTTTCATGTGGATGATTTGTGATAGTTTGTTAAATTATTTGAAAAGTGTATTATTTCATCAAATAATTTAAAATTTTATGGTATTTTAAAAAAATTCTTGTGCTTTGAGGCCTCTGAAGTTTCATACCATTGTAGATTTTGGTTTGACATACGAACATGATTCTTGTCCATGATAGAGCAGATGGTTTGGTGGCATTTCTATTGGTCTTTTCTTTCTTTCCTTCTTCTTCTGCTTGTCTATTGTCTTCCTATTTTAGTTTTTTAAAAAATTTTCCCAAACTACGCATTTTGTTTATTAAACATTTCAGAATGCACAGAGATGTTAACAACACATGTTGCTTGGACCCATTCCCCCGTGCCCTGATCAAATTTTGTTTCTCTTGATGTGTTTTCTATGGCAGGCATGAGTTTTGGGATTTATACCAGAGTTATTTTCACCAAAAACTAGTTCAAGGCAATCTCCGTATGTGTCTCTACGGTCCATTACCTGATATCTCAAGGTCAAAGAAAAAGGATTCCTGATGATAACAGCATCCACCCATTCCTCGGACCAACCTTTGTGCATGTCTCCATTCTAGTTTTTGTCTTTAATTTGTAAGAGTGTTACATATTGAGCTTTTTGTTCTTTGTATCTGAACTATTATTCAGTTACCCAATGTCTTGGTGGCAGGGATACTTACTAGATG
This sequence comes from Diospyros lotus, assembly GCF_014633365.1. Classification (NCBI taxonomy): domain Eukaryota; kingdom Viridiplantae; phylum Streptophyta; class Magnoliopsida; order Ericales; family Ebenaceae; genus Diospyros; species Diospyros lotus. The sequence continues at coordinate 34,668,446 of NC_068347.1, read as the reverse complement.
AGAACTGGTCCTTAACTATATGCTTTTGGAGGTTGTAAAGTACATGTTGTAGCTTAACTATTTGAGAGGATTACAAGTCTATAGGTGCCTTCCTAAGTTGAATTATACTTTTGAACACAAAAACATTTAATTGTACACTTCTTGGTGTGTTGGTATGTTGTATTGTCGCTTGGCACACTTGTTTTAATTTTCTTTGAAATAATTAAAGTAATCAAATTATTCAATAAAGATGTATTGAATATGCCATCTTGAAAAATCACTTGCAAAACAAGATGATACAATTTTATCATTTACAAGAACATAATATGTAGAACTACAAACAATACAATAACATAACAAGGTTTAATATATTTACTTAAAATCATAAATTTAAAAAAAAATTATTTATTAAACCAATAAATAGACAAGCCTAAATCCAATACAGAGCCCGAGTGAGACCTAAGCACGATCATAATAAGTTATGTTTGTTAATATATTTTTATATATTTTTTTTAATTTAAGATATAATAAAAATTTGATTTATTTGAACCAATCGAATCTTTCATTAGTTATGTTAGAGTTAAATTAAGAACCTAATCGAAACAACGAAAAATTTCAATGATCACACGATAAAACAAAAAATGTAAAAGTATTGAAACAAAAATATAAGTTTGGCCTTCTTTTTTTCATTTTTGAACCTTTTAGACTTTGTTTTTGCCCTTAATATAGGAAAACAATCAAATACTTGTAATCTCCCTGCCAATGGAGGAAACCACAAATCTTTGTTATTACAAAGAAATAGTAATAAAAGACTGATTGTTGCCTAGACCTTTAGCCACCACGAGGGATGGGGACATGTCCCTATTAGCATAATATGGCCCTGTGCCATATTGCAGAGTACCAAAAGAAAAAAGGAAATAGAAAAACCCTGAATCATCAGCAAAGCAACAATGAGAAACCCTGAGAGAAGACCTCATCTTTTATGCCCTCCAATTAATACTACTGGAATAACAGTTCTAGGATATGTTGAACAGATTAGGAGAGAGGGAAGTAACCCTCCTAGAGACTCTAGATGGTTAAAACAAATGACAAGATCTGTGCTCCTCATTTTAGGGTAGTTCAGAATGACCATCCCAAGAACAAAGGCAAGTTAATCAGGAAATGCTGTAGATGCACCCATTCTACTTGGTCAAATTTGAACAGAACTATACCTTAACCAGCTTCATATTCTCAATAAAATGATCATATCATATGAGCAATTAACACATTGCCAGTGATTTGCATTCTGATTGCTTGAGGTGATCTGAGGCACACTAGGTTTACAGCACTGTACAGAGACTAATTGGGCAAAAATGTGCCAATTTTCAAGATCGCCACCATTTTAACATAGAAGTACCACAAAAAGGCAACACCTGTGATAATGAATAGCACATCTAACAGCTTTTATAAAATGCAACAATTGACAAACACCCCAATGTAACATGGGACCTTAGAGCAACGCAAATTTTCTAAAGCAGCATCAGTATGAAGTTACTTCAAATTTCAGGTCCATGCGCGTATAAAAACTAAGGGCACCATGCACCAGCTCGGGAGGGTATCACCATTACTAATACCCAATGTGAAGAGGTGGCTTCCCAAGCGCTCAAAGGGGGCTTTACCAACACCCTCAGAAGAGAGGCAATGAACAAGGAACTCCAGTAACCATGAAAGCAAAAGTAACTAGCAGGCCCACCTTAGTTCAGGTACTATGCATGAATAATAAAGGTTGTCCCCAGGACATGAGGGGTCCTGAGTTGCAAGGGTATGCAGCTTTACCCTTGCTTTGCAAAGAGGCGGTTTCCATATCGTAAACTAGGGACCTTCTATTCGCAAAGGAGCAAGCTTATAGTTGCTACAAGGCTCGCCCTCAGGTACTATTCATGAATGATATGAATGTTTACTGACCAGGCTTGGCCAGCATCAACACCAGAAGACAGCAAATTGAAGAAAATAAAATAAGAGAATTAAAGAGCATTATTAAATTGATAGTATATTTTTTAGCTTATTCTTTATTTATTTATCTTCACTAGGTCTCACTTACAAGTATAGGTTGTTCAATGGGTTTACATCAGAACATCATAATATAGCAACATAAGGCCTACTCAGTCAAAGGTGTTGCTGACATCTACTCCAAATATTCGATCCAATTAAGGTACTAGGTTACCACCATGTTCATGTTAAGTACACTTGTTAATGTGCAAGTGTCAGACTAGGCACTGTCATTTCTCACAGAATCAACTGTGGTGGCACAATAAATTTGCCAAGAAATGGAACATAAAGCTAATATATGTGATTTATAGTTTCAAAGCAATCCAAAAAAGAAAAATATTAAGAGTGTAGATAGCTAGAAACCAATGAAAACAACCTACATACCTAATTTTGATAATTGCTACTGATACAAAGAGTTGAGGAACAGCACAAGAATATTAAAATGTTATTAACTATGATGAACACTAGCATATATACAAATAGCATGTACATTTCAGTAAACAACATATATTGCCTCCGGCGGTAAAAAATCTTGTTTCTAAATAATCACCTATACTTATAGAAACTTAAACCAAAATTACCTCCGGAAAGAAGGGAAAAAAAATAAATAAACAAACAAAAAGGAGGCTGAATTTGCATGTTTAATACCATGATGGTAGCCTAGCATGTCTTGGTTGTCAGGAAAATACTATACATGCAACCATAGTCAATCACCCACTTATCATGTATTTTAATGACTTTCTTTCATTGTTTGATATGCTTCTTTTGATTATTTTGCAACTGGTATTACCCATTACTGGCAGTGCTTCACTAAACTAAATCATGCAGCAGAGCAGTTATCAACAAGAAGATTATAGCCCTTTGGGAGCTCTGACTCCAAGCAGATGACAGGTAATGAGCACCTACTAGATGTACTGATCCAGTCATTTCATCTTGTAATTTGATACTTGAAGAGCCTGAAATCAATGATAAAGAAGTCAAAAGTGAAGAAAAACAACAAAAGGAAAAAAGAAATGAAGCAAAGATAAACACCTTGTTTTAAGCAGTTTTCAGATTGTCATAAACTTCAATTTATTTTACAACATTTTAAGATGCAAACAGGAGTTAAAATCTGTCATTTTGATGATAAATGTATGAATTGAAAATAATCAAGAAATTTCATGTAAAAATGGATAAAAAAGAGGATCAATGCACAGATTGAAATAATTAAAAGCTACAGTCAAAATTAACAATTCATAGAAATCCAAGCAACTTACATATTTGGAAAGATCAGAAAGATTATTTAATATACAGGGAAAAGGAAAAAGATGAAAATGCTCATAATTACATTATTTGGGAGTAGAAACAAATATCAGGAAGATTATTTAATATACAGGGAAAATGAAAAAGATGAAAATGCTCACAGTTGTATTCAGTCCATCCAATGGCCTGATTCTCAAGATCATACAAGATCAACTTACTTGACAGAACTAAATCTGCAGAAATCAAGTAAATGATGAAGGTTTTAGAAGGACTAAATGAGTCTCTGTTCTGAAAGGAGAAATATCATCAATCAGGTGCACTACTCAACCATGTTTTCAGCTTGAATGACATCATGTAATTTGCGTTAAGACTAGAAAAAATAATGAGCTACAAGAAAAGTGAGATACAGTATTACAAGAGAAGTAAGATACAGAATCTCACGATAACTAAGATGAAAAAGCTAGAGTTCAAGGTTCAGAACATAATATTTACCAACAGCAGGTTGCTAAATCAGGAGTTAACAAGTAAATGTCTCTTGTAAAGATTACAATACTGGGGAGCATTTTTTGCCTCTATTGTTATTCTCATGAATGTTATTATTTTTGGATACTCATTCATATATATTTTGGAGTTTCTTTCCTTCTGAGTTTCCTGCAACTAGCATATCATCAATTTCATGTTCCATTGAACAGCTGTCAATCTAACTTGAATACCAATATGAATGCAGGACAAGACCTTATTATCTTTATTGTCTTGCTAGAGCAAGAAGCAACAATGCAAGCATCTAACTCAAAATGCATTCATCTGGAAGGTCACTATCACCTTTTGGAGGTGGTGCTACGACTGGACTTTGTGGCCTGTAACTCTACTGTCCTAATTTTCTCTATTTCTTTTGCATTATTACAAAGACTTGGTAGCAACAGTAATGTTACTCCTTCATGACTAGATGGTCAGAGGTTCATGTCGTGGCAACAGCCTTTTTACAAAACAAGAATATGATTTATTTAATTCACTTATTTCCTACCAAAGTACTGCCTGTCATGACCCCAAGGAACCCCAAGGATATATTAGTAATGCATGTCATGTGTTTTCCTTATTAGTTGCATTAGTTGCATTTTATGTTGTTGTTGTTATCATCTTCAATTGTAAGCCTATAAATAGGCTTGAGTAGTTAGAGGAAGGAAGCTCAATGAATGATTTGAATCTCAATTCCCTCTCTCAATACTCCCCCACGGCTATTCTCTCTCTCCCTCAATTCTGTTCTGTTCATCCTTGCCCTATCTTCCTCAAACTCTTATCCAAATTCCTTCCTAGACCCTAGCTAAACCTTAGGGTCATGTCAATTGGTATCAGAGCCAATCATTCCTCGGCTGTGATTGTGGAGACTTTAATAGTTGAATTCAGATTCGGAGCAGCAAATTCCGATGGAGGTTGATTCTCAGAATTTGAAGCCTATTACAGAATCCGGTAGCAGCAGGCGAGTCAGACACTAGGCTGCGGAATCTGATCGAGGCTACTTCGTGAGTTCCAATGACGAAACTAGGGTAAAGTTGGAAGAGGAAGTAACGATCGTTGAACAATGTGGTTCGGTCTGGGGAAATTTCCAGCTGACTTAATTGAGTTAATCAAGTCCAAAATTGGAGGCAAAGTGGATCCAGATCTCAGTGGATCTAAGTGAAGCAAATTTTGACAATTGTGAGCCAAGGCAGAGATAAGTGAAATTCCGGTGATTACGAAGCTAGTGGACGGTGATTGGGCGAGTAGTTAAGGCACGACTGAAGTAGACTAAGGCATCAAAAAGAAGCAGATTGAAGCGATCGAAGGCTACAACGATCGCGGTCGAGTCTGCGCAATCTTGAATCTGTTGTGAATCGAACACGGAACAGGAGGACCGTGATCTGCATGCGGCCATAGGCTATTTCTCTCAGTGACGAAAACAAATCAAGTAAGGAGGAGTTACGCAGCGGAAGTTGCTTTCAAAAGCAAGACGTTGGACGGTGATTGGGTGCCGACTCCGTTGGGGCTAGCCTAAATCAGTTTGATTCCAGCAAACTCGCTGCATGTGATCGAGGCGAAAGGCAGGAGCAGTAGGGTTCAGAAATAGTAGGTGAAGCAGATTATTAGAAGGCGGAATTGTAGCAACTAATTCTCAGCTACTGCATCATTACTCAAGCTTTGCAGCTCGGAATTGGGATGGTCAAACCACCGCAGGTGACGAAATGGATTGGGCAATGATTCTTGAAATTCCGACAAATTCAAGAAGTTCGACGAAGAAGAATCGAACCAGAAGATTATTCTTGGTGGCAATTAATATCACGTGACTATCGAAGGCAGCAGCAACAGCTGAATTTTGGAGGTTGGTCTGAATCAGAGATTAAGGAAGATTGTACAGAACAATAACCTATGAAAAATCAATTTTATGAGGCTGTTGATCATTTTAAGAGGTGGAATTCTGAAGCTAGGGAATATAAGGTCACGCAGAAGGCAATGACCCACAGCTGGGAGGATAATGCAACCAGCAAAGCAAACATGCGTTGGGGACTAGCTGCCTCTCAAGAAAGAGTGCAGAAAGACTTGGAGAGGCATTAGAAGATGATGGAGCAACATGTCCAACGGATCAACAGCATGTTCAACATGCTGTCACCATATTTTCCTCCCCAGGCTGCTGATCCAAGTCTACCCAAACATGGCACCCTCCCTATGACCTATGGCTTGCAAGAGACAGAGGAACTGCCAGCCTTGAGACTGCAAATTTAGGTAAGAGGTTCATCTTCCCTCACTCCCCGTCATGCCCCAATGCCTAGAGAAGGGAAGGCCAAGGAGACTAATCTTGCTGGAAATTTACATGACCAATTAGAGAAGAAGAAGAAGAAGAAGAAGAACGCAATTAAGATGACTGAGGAGTTCAACAAATTAAGTTAGGAGGGATCGGTGGCAAATTATTGGAAAAGATTTGAGGAGTTAAGGTCCCTATTGTGGAGTGATCAGTCAGCTCTGACGAAGCACTATTTTATATCAAGATTTGTTAGTGGTTTGAAGGGCAAACTGAGGTTAATGGTCAACATGATGATGCCTGCAACCGTGAAAGAGGCAGCCGAGAAAGCAAGGTTGCAGGAACTCACCTTGGAAGCCATCTTTAGGAAGCATGGGCTGCAGCCTATTGAATCTACGGAGAGCAGCAAACAGATTAAAGGAGCCCCTAAGAATGCAAATTATGACCAGCAGGAATCTGAGAAAAATATGGAGCTGGACCAGCCAATTATAACTGAAAACTCTAGCAATAACGAGAGATCGGACATGGATATCAGCAAAAATCACAGCTTATATTTGCAGGAAGCTGATGGAGTAGCTTCGGAAGATGAGGTTGTCGTCACAGATAGGTTCCATGCCAATGATGAAAGACAGCCATGCAACGAGGACTTGGCCCAAAGGAAGAAGCAGGAGGCTGAGGACTTGCACAATCTTGCAGTTGCTGTGAGTGATAATCTTCTTGTTACTTCAAAGGGTGTAGATCATTTACAGGTGTTAATTCTAGTAGAAAATGAGCAATTGAAACTAACTAAGCAGGAGAACAACCATGTGGTTCAAAAGAAGAGGGAAAAGGAGGCTGCTACCACACGGTTCAAAAGTTCAGCTATTGGCGAAGGGATAGTTGACATGGAGGTCCAAGAAGTCTCTATTGAAGATAAGGAAGGAGAAGAGGCTGTGAAGAAGGGAGAGGATATGACTACACCAACCTCGGAGTTTGAAGATTACAATGGTGAGAGAATCGGTGCTTTAATTAAAGTGAATGCCCATTGGAGTACAATTCAAGGTTGGTTAGAGATTAACGGAGGTTGCTTGTGCTTGGAAGAAATTTTTGTTGAGGGGAACAAAACTCTTGCTGTTTTGTTTATTCCTCTTTCAGTTGGAGAGTTGCAATGCCGAATCCGATTTTGGCCTACAACGAAGTTGGAATTCATTTCTATGATTGGAAATGATATGGTTGCAGCTATAACGGATCGATTGGAACCATTCTCAATGGAAATCAGGAAGAGGGGGATGGCTGGACTTGCTGTTGCAGCAAGTCATAGAACTGATGTTGTTGAAGAAAAAGACATAGTAAGGCAAAAGAAAAGGAAGGTACGAGATAAGCACAAGAAAATGCGAAAAAGAAACCAGATTGTTAAGGCTGGAATCGGCTGAAGAATGGGGTCAACAGCTGTCAATTCTTGGGGACAAGAATTGTTTGAAGGTGTGGAGATTGTCACGACCCCAAGAAACCCCAAGGATATATTAGTAATGCATGTCATATGTTTTCCTTATTAGTTGCATTTTATGTTGTTGTTGTTAGCATCTTCAATTGTAAGCCTATAAATAGGCTTGAGTAGTTAGAGAAATGAAGCTCAATGAATGATTTGAATCTCAATTCCCTCTCTCAATACTCCCCACGGCTATTATCTCTCTCCCTCAATTCTATTATGTTCATCCTTGCCCTCTTCTTCGCTCTATCTTCCTCAAACTCTTATCCAAATTCCTTCCTAGACCCTAGCTAAACCCTAGGGTCATGTCACTGCCCTAGAGGGTCACATTAGGAAGAGCATCCGACATAAAATTTTGTTAAATTGTCCTTTTTGCAGGGATTGGTAATGTTCATGTAATTTTTAAAAGTCGATTGATATTATGAATGCTGTGTCACTAACCCTAACTTGGTTAGGATAAAATGTAGTCGATGATGATAATAAGTAACTCATAGTGAGAGTTGAGTGAAACATACAGGTTGGTAGAATGAAAAAAGAAAAACTTTAATATCCAGGGATAGGAGAAGCCCTATCAAACAATAAGCCTTGTTTTTCCAAACCCCAATTTGATTTATACTAAATGAGTCAAAGTTCAATTAAGAATAATTTGCAAATTTTACAGGCATTTTAACCTACCATCTTTCCCAGGTATTTTTAGACTTTTAAAAAGAAAGGGTAGCAAGCTTGTAAATAGATTTGCATACCTCCCAAAAGAGTCAGGTTCTTCCAATCTCTGGATTGCGTTCCACTATTTTGCCAACCGATACACCATAAACCTTCCTGCAAATATCACGATAGTTTCAAAATGCTATGAACAGTAACAGATGCAGGACCTGGTGAGTAAATTCGTGAAATGATTGAGACAGTTTAATTGATAAATTTAATGAGACAAAGGCAAGACGTTTGGCCATGTCCAACAAAGGTCAATTTCTCAGCCATTGAGGACAAAAAAAAAAAAATCTCAAGGCTAAAGAATCTGCAAAGAGGGAAATAACACCAACAAGAATGCTTTTCCACACAAATTAGCCTCAGGTTCAAAATAATGGCTGGACCATTATGGAAGAGTGACAAAGATTTCCGAAGGCAATCCATATTCAGCTGTTAATCACAAAATATGGAAAATGAACAAGTGATGGAGGTAGAATTTTTTTCAATAATTTATTTAATTTCCCTCCTGACAATAGAGGTAATTTAACCCAACCAAGCCATCTCTGAATTCTTCAACCATTAACTTGGTTAAGTTAGCAATTTAACTCTAAACTCTAGTCAGCAGAACCCTTAAATTTCATTCTGATTATTCACTACTTAATTTAAGGGTGTTTGAATTTATTTTCGAAGCATATGATCAAACCTTATTTCTTTTCCATACTTAGAAGAACCCCATTTAGTCTATGAAAGCCCCTTCCTAAGGTTGCAAGACTAATTTTATCATTCAGGTCAATTGTGGCTTGTTACTTGTTACACAGTCCCAAAAACACTCCTTCATGATTTAATTAATTGACCAATCAAATATCTTCTCCAAAAATTACAAATTATGTCACCACATTCATCTTTCAAAGCGCTGCAGCATATCAAAATTCAGGTTATTTTGACTTTGTTTGACCCCTTAAATAATTTCTCAAAGTTGATGGATTTTTTGGAAAATTTCATTTTTCTGCACACTAACTATTTATTTGAAATAGGTTTCCTTTACTTCGAAATAAATCTCCTGGACACTATTTTGAAATATTTAAACTCTATTTCAAAATCTGACCTTTCTGGTTCACATTTTTTATTTCTATTTCAAGATGGGACTATTTTTATTTCATAATAAGCCCCTTTTTAGTCTGATTTTCCACTTCTGTTTTGAAATAGAACACCCTTATTTTCAAATAAATCCGCTGGAACTGAAAAACAGAAAATGTTTTCTTGAAAAATCTTGTATTCTTCTGGTGTTTAACCCTTGATTCTTGATCTAAAATGTGTTATAAACATTCTAAAATATTTATAAACATCTCACTATAGTTTAAACACAACTTCTCATCCTTCCAAACCCATTTCAAACCATTTTTTCCAAGACATGTAACAATGTACAAACATAGTCAAGATACATTATTCTTTGCTCAAAATTAGTCCACTTTAACAGTATATAGCCCTTCATTTTTGTGTTCCACATACCCAAAATGAAAGTTATTCTTGTGTTACTTTGGGAAACTTATCCAAAGTCCACTTTAAGGGTATATAGCCCTTCATTTTTGTGTTCCACATACCCAAAATGAAGGTTATTCTTGTGTTACTTTGAGAAATTTATCCGACACCACAACAACATAGTTTGTCGTTTTTCTTTTCTTCTTACACAATCATCAATTGCACCTTATCCTAACTAAGTTAAGGTCGGTGGCACGACATTCATAATGTCAATTGATTTCTAAGAATCAAATGGATAATACAAATCCATGCAAAAAAACGATGTGACAAAATTTTATGCCAGATGTCCTTCATGACACAACCCTATAGCAAGGGAATGATTTTTTTCCTTCTTACACAAAGTAAAATTTCTTCCTAATGAAACTCCATTAATCATTAGAGTTGGGTCTTCTTTTCTTTTCTTTTTTTGGCAAGGTGAAGTTAATTCCTTTGAACCATTACTCCTACTCCTGTTTGCTACATTCCCATCCAAATAAGGGTGTTAACTTGGTGCTTATCAGTTAAAGGTAACAATCAGTGACAGCATAAGAAAATAGTCACTGCACATAAGCTGGTGGACTTGTAAAAATTTTTAACTCATATTCTTGGCATCATAAATAAAAAGAAGCATAATGATATTTTAGAAATAAGTATACTCAAAGCATAGTGAAAAGAAATTAAAAAACAATAACTATGCCAATAGGAAACTTATGTAGCACACAGTACTTACAAAGGCGAATAGATACTCATGCGGATAAACCTTCAACAAAAGGGAACTTCCAAAATGCAGAGTGACATTGGGAAAACCATCATCAATGCTGCAGTATATTGTAGGAAAAATTTTAATATAATACTTCCAGTAAGAGAGAGCTTCCAACAACTGCTAGATTTCAGAATAGCACAGAACTCCAAGCAATATTTTTTGCAATAAGCATATTAGTGCTTCAGTATCCAATTTCATTCCCCACTCTATTTCCTGGATTTTTTCCATGGATGGTCCGTCAAACAGAGGATATAATCTTTAAAGAGATATGGAGGACCCCTTAAGAGAGTCAGGTACAAGGAAAAGAAGAAAAAATAAAAAAAGAAACAGAAGGAACAAAAAATAAAAAAAATAAAGCAAGAACAAGCTTCCACCATAAGTGGCGCAAAAAAGACATTCAACATCCTCAACCAAATGAAGCCACCGCAATAACACTATCATAGCAACTTTTGTAAATAAAAAACATAATGATTATCAAAATGATCCAATATGAGCATAGAATTGACAATGCTGTAAAATAAGGCTATTAGGCATTAGACTATAAGATATGTGAAGTTTTGTTTAGTCTTGAAGTCACTGCAAAATCCACTTCATTTCCCAGACTTTGTTAACGAATGGTATACACACACACACATATATGTATGTATGTATGTATGTATGTATGTATGTATGTATGCATGTATTTTCTTTTTCCTTTTGGAATGCACAAATGAAGGCATACTCCTCATAAACTCCAAACTTCCACCACAGGTAGCCCCTCTTTAGAAACCTAGGAACCTTCTTTGAAGAGCACTAAAAGAGTCTAAGAGACCCTCAAGGTGGCAGCTAGTGGGGCCAAAACAAGCAGCCAATTCAGCCACATAGCTCTCATTCAAAATTTCCATCTTTAGTCCAGCCATTTAAGCAACATGATGGGTACAATTTGGCTAGGTTTTAATGTCAGGATCAAAAGAGGAGTGTTCTCCAATAGATTAGGAAGATTTTAAGTAAGAGGAGACTTTGACAACAAATCTAGCATAGAGTTGAATCTTTCCTTGTATAGAAGTAGAGCACAGTTATCTAAATCATCAAGGGTTCATAGTTTCATTTTAAACATACTAGGAAACAAAATATAAAAGGAGAATTCAGAAAAGATATAAAACATTCCATGCAAAGGTTGATCCAATGGTTCAAAATAGTTGAGCTAGTAATACTTTACAGAAAAACAGAACAAAAGTATAAGTACGTACAGTTGGCCACACAAATAAAATTGCCCATATTACATAGTTTCCCAGAAGTGGCAATAAAATTTTTCTAATACTTAAAGCAGAAGTTAAAATGAGTAAAATCTCAAGTTGGAAAATTCTCGTTGCATGGCCTTTCAAAGATAGGAGTATGTCACGTTAAATTTCGTTATATGTATAACAATTACAGTGTACAAACAAGCAACCAACTATTGCATCCTGGAGGAATACCACCAGATATGAACAAAAATACCCTGCATAACTGATTAATCAGCAATACATTGCGAGATTCATCATGGATAAAGTGTTCATTTCATTGTCTTATAAGAGAAGATAAGTATCCCTCTTGCTTTCCAGGAGAAATGATCAGCATTGTGAGACACTAAATAGAGGAGTGGAGCTAATCAATGATGCAATCTCCCCATAAGAGGGATGGGGGGAATCTGAACTTTGCTTATGTATTTAACAAGTTTGGCACACATGAAAGTTCAACACCGTGTAAACCTCACATTTGGATGTAGGAATAAATTTTACGCACAAAGCACACATCTATATTAGAAAATGATAATCAATGGCAGATATCTCTTTTGGAACAAACTACAAATTGAGCGTGCCACATAATTATACCTGTCAGAATATTGAAAGCAGGTATACTGCTCATGAACAGTCTGCAGTTTCAAATCAGGCTGCCACGAGAGGATCTAATAGAAAATTATAAAGCAAATGTGAGGATTCATTGAAATTTCCTGCTGATAAATGTCACTGAGAAGCAAAAATACAAAATATAAGATACCTTTCTCACAAGTGGCTCATAAATCACTTCAGGAAGATAAGCCAAAGTTGTACCGCTGTCTATTATTGTCCCTTTCTTGTCTGCAATCCCAAATAAATCTGTTGGAAGATTGAGAAAATCACGATCGACTTCAACTGCTGTCATATGGACGCTGTAATGAGGCCTAAGATTTATTTAACACAATTTAGTTCAACGTAAGCATGTGCACATCAAAAAACATCATTGAGGAGACCACAATATTATACATCCAAAAAGTATGCAAGAGACAGAAAGCAAGATGCATGAGACAAGATAGCAGAGACCATCAACATTCAGAGAAACAACAGTTTTTTTTCCTCTGCAAGACAGACCAACAACAAAAGCGCTTCATAATCTAGTAGAATATTTGTTTTGACCTATAATACATTCAATTTAAATGCATTTATTTTTTTTTTTAATTTGTTAAATGATTACTTTTAGGGTTAAACTTAAATACACTTGAATCTCACTTAACCACCTAATTTGATCAATTCCCAACAATTACATTTGTGCATCTTCCCGTCCTCTTATTTAGTACTTCTCCTTGGTTCTTTTAAATCTAAAGCTTCTCAGGATGGGATAGTTAAAAATTTTGACATGAAACTTGCCTATTTGAAAAGGTAATATGCTCACTCTCATTACAAGTAGTTTGGTTAGCATCCCTATTTATCTAAAATAGTTTTACACCTTTGTATTTGTGGTCAACAAATACAAGAAATTATAGAGAAACTTATTGAGGGTGGCATTGGAGATGAATTCTAGCATCATCTAATAAACGAGAATAAGATATGAAAACTTCTGTCTGGACATGGACTTGGTATTCACAAACTTAGTTTGTTTCTGGTGGAATCCCTGATAGTTACCAGGTTTGTAACCAAATCTCAATAGTTTTCAATAATTTCCAGCAAGAAAACAAGAACAATCCAGGGCATTTGAGAGGCCCTTACTCTCCCGAATCTTCTACCAAAAAAATAGCTACTCTCTCCCTCTTCTACTCAGCTATTTATACCTCTCCTCTGCCCCTCTCTAACAGAATTCTCTTGCACATGCAGATTATTCCCTCAGCATGTGGATTACAAAACTACCCCCCCCCCCCCCCGAGCACATGCTGGTTGTTACACCTGTATGTGTTGATTCCCTATTCTAACCTTCATGCATGCTGCTGTTTGTGGCATCTTTGGTAGGTCCAGTACACCGGTGGCCTATCATTACTCCCCTCCCACACTTTCACCTTGTCCTCAAGGTGAAAAGTAGGAAACTGTTGCTAAATCATATTGTAGGGCTCCCACGTTGCCTCTAATGGGGGTAAACCCTTCCATTGGACCAAGACATCCAGCCCACGCAAATTAGTACCTCTTCTAGGCCGAACTCCCAGCACCGCTTCAGCCTTCAGGTTCAACCCTCATCTCTAAATCTGCATTCAGTTGGTGTGGAATATCCACTCTTGCTCCCCCTTCTCCCCTTGCCTCCCTTAGCTGTGACACATGAAAAACAGGGTGAATATGGCAGTGTTCTGGTAGCGCCAATTTGTAAGCTACTGGCCCAACCCTTTGCACAATTTCAAATGGCCCATAGAACCTAGGAGCCAGCTTCTCATTAGGATGGACAGCCAGGGTTTTCCTCCAGTAGGGCCTTAGCTTCAAATAGACGAGGTCACCCATAGCAAACTGAATATCCCTTCTTTTTCGGTCAGCTCCCCTCTTCATGATAGCTTGAGCTCTTGACAGTTGGTTCTTGAGTTCTTCCAGGGCTTGATCTCGCTCCAACAATAGTTGTTCCACTGCAGACATGGTTGTAGTTCCCTTGTCAAATCTGATCAAAGCTGGTGGTTCCCTTCCATACATTGCTTGAAAATGAGTTACCTTTGAAGCAGTGTGGTATGAGGTGTTATACCACAATTCAGCCCATGGCAGCCACATATACCAGCCCTTAGGCCTCAATGATGCAAAACAGCGTAGGTACATCTCTAGGGTCCTATTGAGGACCTCCGTTTGCTCGTCTGTTTGTGGGTAGTAGGTCGTACTACGATGAAGTCTAGTACCTTGGAGCTGGAACAACTCCTCCCAAAAATGACTCATGAATACCTTGTCTCTATCCGAAACAATAGACCGAGGCAGGCCGTGAAGCCTCACTATCTCTTTGACGAAAATCCCAGCCACTACTCCTGCTGTGAAAGGATGTTTGAGACCAATAAAATGTCCATATTTGCTGAGTCTGTCCACCACTACAAGTATAGAATTCATATGGCCCGACCTTGGTAAACCCTCAATAAAATCCATGGCTATATCATCCCAAATCTGATCGGGAATAGAAAAAGGTTGTAGAAGACCCCCCCGGCATTAAAGATTCATACTTATTTTGTTGGCAAACATCACAATTTCTCACATATTGGCGTATGCCGCGCTTCATACCAGCCCAAAACACACTCGCTGCAATTCGTTTTGTATGTTTTCAAGAACCCTAAATGACCTCCTACACTTCTATTGTGACCCTCATGGAGCAATAATGGAATTAGGGAAGAACCCTTAGGCAGGAACAACGCCCTTTGTAAAGGAGTTGGGTCACCCACCAGCTGGAAATCTGATCGGGAAGTCGGATTCTGCTGTAACTCCCTTATAATTCCTTGTAAGTAGGCGTCTTTCTCCACCTCTCGGGCCAACTAGTCTAGTTGAACCACCTTTGGAACCGTTAGAGCTAATAGGGCTGTCGGGTGACTGATTCTCGAAAGACTATTCGCTGCCTTATTTTCTAACTCAGGGTGGTAGTGTATCTCGAAGTGAAACCCCATCAACTTCATCATCTATCTTTGATATTCCGGGTTCACCATTCGCTACTCCAATAAAAACTTTAAGCTTTTCTGATCTGTCCTTGGCAAACTCAAACGTTGCACCAACTCGGATGCTATGAAGTTGTGAGTAGCTCCTCCATCCACAAGAACCACTACCGGCGCCCTTCTATGTGTCCCCTTAGCTTCATCGTTTGTGGTGTAGTCAATCCCACAACCGAATTCATGGACAACTCGATCACTTTCCCTCCCATGTCCCAACTCCTCATCACCCACCTACAATGTTTCTTCCTCTCCTACTGCCTCGCCTATTTCTTCGTCATAGATCATCAAAACTTGGAGCTCCTTGTTTTTGCACCTATGACCTATCGAATATTTTTCATCACAACGAAAGCAAAGGCCCTTCTCACGCTTGGCCTTCCATTCAGCCTCACTAAGGCGTTTAAAAGGGAAGCTCCCAACATTTCCAGAGGCGTGATACCTGGGTCCTGCTTGGGTCACTGGCTTCTGGAAGGAACCCGAACTCTTCCCTGGCATCGGGGACAATCGGGTGGTGATCGATGGTGCCAAAGTGTAGCTACTCTTTGGTGGGTTTGCCGCCTTACAACAATTCTGAAGAGCTACATTCTTATCCTCAATATTTTGTGCCACCACCATGATCCGATCAAGCCCCCGAGGTTGCAGCACTCTGATCTCCGCTCTTATCTCCGGGTTGAGACCGTTTAGGAATTGGCCTTCCAAAAACGCCTCCAAAACATCTGGCACAGATGTCGCCAACATCTCAAACTGCAACCTATACTCCTTAACAGTTCCCTCTTGCCGAAGAGCCAAGAAACGCTCCTCCAACGACCCTTCTTGAGTGGAGTGAAACATGCCCAGAATTCCCTACTTCAAGCCTTCCCAACTTCGAATTCCTCTTCGCCTAGACTCCCATTGAAACTAAGCCAGAGCCGCAGCTTCAAAACACAGTGCGGCATATTCGATCTTCTCCTCCTTGGTTAATTGATTGACCGCAAAATACCTCTCAACTCTGAAAATCCACTCGTCGGGATTCTCCCCTTCGAATATGAGCATCTCCAACCTCCTTCCCCGTAATTCCGACCGATACCCACCTCCAATTCCTCCTTCCAAGTCACAACCGCCCAAAATCCCAGGGGTTACTTTGGAATCCATGGTGAATTCTGAGGGTCCCTCTCGCTCCTTGGTCTTGCTTTTCCTCTCTCGCTCCTACTCGTCCCACTTCATTCGCATGAAAGCAAACTGCTCCACCATCATCACCACATTTAGTTCCATTGCCTGGATGTCGCCTCTCATGGCTTCGACTCCACTTTGCATGCCCTCCATCTTCGACTCTAATTCACCCACTCTCTCCATTAAGTTCACCATGAAGATCGGTCTGGCTCTGATACCAAATTGGTGGAATCCCTGATAGTTACCAAGTTTGTAACCAAATCTCAATAGTTTTCAGTAATTTCCAGCAAGAAAACAAGAACAATCCAGGGCATTTGAGAGGCCCTTACTCTCCCGAATCTTCTACCAAAAAAACAGCTACTCTCTCCCTCTTCTTCTCAGCTATTTATATCTCTCCCCTGCCCCTCTCTAACAAAATGCCCTTGCACATGCAGATTATTCCCTCAGCACGTGGATTACAAAACTATCCCCCATGCGCACATGCTAGTTGTTACACCTGCATGTGTTGGTTCCCTATTATAACCTTCATGCACGATGCTGTTTGTGGTGTCTTTGGTAGGTTCGGTACACCAGTGGCATATTAGTTTCATGACCCTTTTCTCAAAAAGTATTATAGAGATTCATGAGCTAAACCAAATAGTTAGTGAAGGAATGTAAAGGCTGATAAATTTGGGTGCAGTTAGGAAAGCCAGTGCAAGCACAGCCTCCCTTAGGAAGGTTTTCCATATCTCTGTTGTAACATCCCACTTTCTCGGGCATGTTATAAACTGAGACAATTCTGGGAATAAATTTTTTCTATTTAAAACTACGACTAAACCATATAATTGCTCTTATCCATCCCAAAATTTTCATACATTTATCTCAAAAGAGAATCATCATATACATCAAATGCGGAAGCTAGAATCAAACATGACATCTTAACATTAATCATAAATCAACTCTTACATCACCGCTTCTCGAACTTAATCCTCAATACAAGGCTATTCATCAGTGGAACATAAGTTCTCAACATAACTTAATACATAACATAAGTTCTTGACTAACATTAACCCTAAATAAGGTTATACATTATCATTCCTCAAACATCAAATCATAAATCATATCTTACATCAGACTTTCAAAACATTCAGAATACAAAGTAGCAGAACTTAAATACATAGGCTACATAACATCATTCATTTATCATGCACTTTGCTAAGTGTCATTTCATGCCTCATTCATCCTCGTATCTGCTACAATCTCCATCTGGAACGTTTGAATATTCCAGGGAGAAAACTCAAGTTAGATGATGAATCATCTAAATAAGGGTACATTTATAATTTGCATGCGCGTATGCAAAATGCAACAATGTCCTTTACTACTTGGCCGTTTGAGCCGACAAGCCATTAACAACTTTCATGCCGACCTGAGCCGACGTAACAACTTTCATACCGATTTGAACCGACGTTGCTTGTCTGTACTCTTAAACATATACATAACGTTTATGTATGTATGTATGCATCTCAACAAAACATGTCGATGCCTCTACGTGAAAACATATCGAAACATAACATGTCAACATGACAAAACATACTTTGAAGCATACATCATATCAAACATACAGGCATACTATTTCAAACAATAAGGCACGTTTTTAGAAAATACCTTTCATAAATAAATTAAGTTTGAGAAAACGAGCTTACCTTTGAAATCTGCTTAAGCCTCGAGAAGCGTGCTTTTAACCTCGAGGGTGCGACTGCCTCAATTTACGTGCATCGTCTCGATTTGTGTGTCAATCTCAAAATTCGCATAAGTCACTTCAACTTAAATCTCAAAGCATCCTAATCATCATATTTATGTAAATAAGCATTAAAACTTATTTTCCATAATTTTTTGCATTTTCTTTATTTTTCTCCTTATTTCTTCTTATTTTTCCTCAATAAATTCAAACAAAATATTTCTCAATTATTTTCTCAAATATTTCACTATGACAATACATAAAATAACATTCCTAATTTACTGGAATTTTTTAGGAAATTTTACTTACATTTGCTTAGCATCTCAGGCTTCCTCGGTATGCGTGCCCAGACCTCGAAATGCGTGACCGACCTCAATTGTCGCGCAAATCCCGATTCGCGCGCACCACCTCGATTTTTGTGCGACATCTCGATTTTCATGCACCACCTCGAAACGAGTGACCGAATAATTTTTCTCTCCAAAATCTCCAGAATAATCATAAATCTCCATTTCCTATTTTCCTAGAATTTTCTGGTATTTTCTTCACATTTTTCCCATTTTCTTTCCCTTTTTCCTTTTTCTTTATTTTTCTTTTCTTTTTCTTTTTTTTTTCTTTCTTCCTCTTCCTATTCATCTTCTTCTTCCCTGCTCCTGCAATGCACCTGCTTCCTGCGCATGCTCGGCCTCCACTAGCCGCCGCCGCCCTCGCCGTCCACCGCCCACAAGCACGCATGCACCACCATTGCAAGCCACCACCGCGCGCTGAAGCTCCATTTCGGGTCGGCCATGGCTGGCTACAGCCGCACTAACACACGCTGCCATGGCTGACTTCGGTCGTTCCGCGCCTCCACGCACGAAGCTGTCGACTGCTTCCAGGTGCTACGACCATCGTGGCCGCCCCTGCGTTGCCCCTGTCTACTCAAGCTTGCGGCCATGGCCGCTTGAAACTTGCAGCTATGGTCGCTTGCTGCTTTGGGCCGCCACCGATCGGCCTCTCTCTCTCAAGCACAACTCTCATTCAAAGTCTCTCTCGGCCATTTTGTTTGCTGCCATTTCCTCCTTCTCTCTGTCAGTTCTTTCTCTGCAACTCACATTTGCTTCTCTCACTTCTTCATTTGCTTCCACCTATTTATAGAGGCTCCACCACCTCAAATTGCCTTGGCCACTACTCAATCGGCCATGAAGCTTCCTCTAGCACACCCGCACACATGACAATCGTGCTGCAAGCCGCCTCCCACGCCTCCATTGCGCATGCCTTTTTGTTCCTCCTTGCCATCACATGAGCACACACATGAATATTATATATATTATATTTATATTGCAATTTTAATCCCTATAATTCAACCTTATTTCACTTTGGAATTTCTCTAATTGCAAATACACCCCTAATGCTCAAGTTAATTTGCATTACGATGCTTGAAATCCATAATTAATAATTTAGAATTTGCTCGACAAGATCGATTTCGCCCCAGTGTCCTCACGGGGCTATTGATTCATCCCGAAACCACCTCAGGGTTATTCCTCACGCAAAACCGGAGCCTCCCTAGGGTTCCGTTGACTTTCTGGAAGTTCCCTACGATAATTCAATTTTTCAGCCTAAATCATAATTGTATTTTAGCTGTACCAAAAACCATCTCAGTTCCAATTTCTTTTAATACCATAAATTCTATTTCAGAACGCTCATCAAGACCTTATCGTTTTTTTTAGGCATTTACACTCTGGGGCATTCCATGCAGTCGATTCGGCGACTTATTTTACCATCAAACCCACTTTTTGGTATTTTAATCTCACTGAAATTACGTGGCAACCTTATGCCCCAAAATAGGGTCTTACATCTGTGTTGGATAGCAATAATGATGTTTTTCTATGAGATTCTACATCCAAACTTAGGAAGGTATGGTTTGGTAAGTTTGAGATAATCTCTAAGAGTAGAGAATTAAATTCACTGTCGTTCTTTTTTTTTTTTTTTTTTTTTTTGTGACACTCCAAGATTAAATAGAATCTGGAAAGGAGGACACTTGGGTATAGCACGCATCAAGGAGAACATTTCCTGCCAGTCCTTTTATGTTATACTCTCTTATGGCAGAGGGGATGGCTATCCTAGGAAGGCTATTTGGAGAATGATGACCCCTAGGTTGGGTTTTTTTTTTTTTTTTTTTTTTTTTTGGGGGGGGGGGGGGGGGGGGAACTGTATCATATGGCTTTATCCTCACTATCAGTAATTTAGGAAGGAGAAGGCACATTGTTGTTGACTAGCGCTTCATGTGAAAAGGTGGTGGAGAATCATTGGATCATTTACTTTTACATTGCTCAGAGCCCATCAGATGTGTTTTCTTTTTTTTTTTTTTTTGCATTGTTCTGAGTCATTTGGGTAATGCATGGTAGTTTTGAATTTATTACATTCTTGGATATGTAATTGTCCAAGAAGGAGCCTTAGAAAGTTTGGAACATCACTCCTTGGCATGTGGTGTGAAGCATCTAGAAAGAAAGAGAAAAACTTTTAACAGTAGCAGCCACTTCACACTTTCTTAGGGGAGTGCTCTTCATTTCCCTCATTTTGTGGTTGAAAAAGGATTCTACTTTTTGCTTACAGGTTGTCCTCTCTGCTTTCTATTTGATGTGTGTGGATAAATTTAATAAACAGGAAAATTCATCTATAAAGTGAGAGCATGTGAACCTTAAACACATCAATAAAAACACATACGGTGTAGTTCTTTGCAACTTTCCAGTATTTTTTCTCTCCCATGGCACTCTTTCTAAAATCTCAAATAAATAAAAACATGAAAAATTATAAAACCACATGACAACAGTCTATTTCAAAGCCAGTTAGGCATTAAAAAAATTAATCCTTCCATCAGCTATAAAAGATAGTTTGAAGAGAAGAGCACCTAAAAATTATATATCATGGCTATTTACATTTGGGATAATTTTTTTCTGATAACCAAAAAAAAAAAACTAAAAATAATCCTAAATAAACTAACAACAGAAAATCATCAAAATTAGACAAAGTAAGCTAATAAGATGGAATTCATAGTTTAAAAAAATATATATAATAGAATGGAAGCAGAAACTGTTATCCTTGTCAGAAAGCAAGATGATACATACTGGTATGGAATCAAAGGAGTTGTATTAACTTTTGGTTGCACAACATGCCCGATCACAAAGATACCACCACCATTTACACCATCCAAGCAATGTGCAAACATTTTTCTTACTCTCCCGGATGAAGCTAGTTGCGAAATCATAGATGAATTTGATTTTCCAAAACCAAGTATACCATCAAGTGCTTCCTCAGATGATCCCAGATCCTCAGACTGTCTAGCACCACACCTGCAGAGAAACATTGCATAAATGACACATGAAGAAGGAAATATTGTCATTTATTAAACATATGAGTTAAAATTATGGAAACCAAAAAATATGCATAGCATTGATTATGAGTTAGGTAATAATTCTCTGTCATGTCTAAATTTGTTACTAAAAAATGGAGATCACTTGCACCTCAATGAACCTTAGTGGAAAAGCATAACAAGAAGAATAAAAGGGGGGAAGAAGAGAGGCAGCGCAGGGGGGGCGGCAGCGGCGCATACAGATAAGAAGAATGAACTTAGATGGCAAAGTTACAAGATGTATCAGAACCTAAAGTAAAATACAATGAAATTTCTTTTAACAACAGACTAAGTGGCCATCCATATAAAAGAATTATACTTGATTTGGTAAAGATTCACATATAGCAGTTCTTAAAATAAGATAAATTATCAATAAGAAAAGAAAGAAAGTAGAAGTGTTTATGTTCAGTTAACAAGCGAATAAAATTTTGAAGATAACAATAGCTCACACAGAATTGGAATGAATATGAAGATATCAATGTTTAATAATCACAGATTGTATCTCTAGAAGTAAAAATGGTCATTAGCAAACTCTTCCACCTTTTTGGCACATCTGCGTTTTTTATTTGTAAATCTCCAAGTTTCATTGAAGCTTTAAGACCAGTTTAACAAGCTTGACATAAAGTAAAAAAAAAAAGGCAAAAAATCAAATTTTAAAGAATGCATAAAGAAAACCAGAAAAATAAAAAAGATTGCATGAATAAAAATCTGTGCATGCACACACCAAGTTACAACATACACAAAAACAAGCTTTATGCCACTTAGAAACTATTATTTGAAAGAAAAGTGAAAGAAAGAAAAATGAATGTTTTTCAAAATGTATGTATAGTATGCCATTTTCTTTTCCTTATGTCAAGAAAATGGAACTGTACAAGAAACTACAGGAAGAAGAAAGAAAGCAAGATGCAGGTAATCAAGGAGTTAGAGATTTTGTGACACTTGTTTGCATGAAGAACAAACAAATCAGATGGCCTGCTTTGAAATATGTCCCCTGTGGTGGAAGGTACTGCAGAGTAGCAATCAACAGCAAATTGAGCATCCCTCTCACACAAGATCCAACACAAATTGCAACACCATTTCCATGATCTCCAACCCTTTCACAATGCAATAATCTAGCTGATTGTAAACTTTCACATTGATCGGTTTCATGAGTTCATTATATTAATGCCAGTAGAAGTTCATGTATGTTAACCTAGTTGACAGAAGAAATTGAAATTTAGGAACTGCAGAACAGCAAGGGAGCTATTTAATGAAACATTAATTACAATTCCTGATTTCCCAGAGATTTCAAAAAAAATTCCAAGTACATGTGCACGAGTTCCTTAATCTCAAACTCCCAGTTAAACAGCTATACTAGTTCTATAGATAATGAGAAAATAGAATATTCAAAATAATATATCTAGAAAATAGTGTCAGGGAAACAAAACACAACACATATACGACATCTAATAGATCAGAGTACTCAAATATAAACATACCCAAATATGACACTTCCATTTGCTGACTTCGTTTGGAGATCACCAGACACTCGGTCATACTGAACAACATCCTCTACAATGTACCCAGTACTGTAGCTTCCATCTCCATATTCTTCAGCATATGTACAAGACGCATTAGCAACACAACTTGATATCGGAGGATTGTTGATCTCTAAACAAAACTCATGACCACAAGAAATGTATTGTCCAGTGAGGGAGTCATTTGGATTGTACAGAGTAAGTTCCAGCTGTCAGAGATAACAAATGTTTATAAAATGTCTCAAAAATATAACAAGGTAAATAAGTTATTTTAGATATTAGAGAAATAACAGTGGAGAATTGCTGAGATCATAAAGAATGAATAGAAGCATAAAGAGAATCATACACCATTATAGCCTCTTTTGGGGCAGTCTTCACACTGAATGCAATTAACCCACATCATGTCACTTCCAGTATCTACTTGCACATAGTAGTCCTTTGGAGGAGTACCAATGCCAATCTTAGCATAGTAGAGCCTGCAACATTTGGAATTTTTACTGGTAAGTGCAAAAGAAATTAGCATATATGTGTTGATTATACACACTTCCACGCTAAAATGTGTGCATGATTGGATTAGGCCCAACAAAAAAGGCCTCCACTGATGTCATTACTCCTGCGTTTGAGCACGTCTGCTCCCCTTTAGAAGGGGCAACAGCCCCCTTGAACCTGTAAAGTATGTGGGCCCTTGTACATAAATCCTATGGGCATGTCACTATATTATGAAGCAGTCAATCATCTGAACCACAATGCAGAAAAGTTACAATACTGATAACAATGGAAGGATGGTAAACAGAAAAATAATAATAATAATAATAATAATCACGGCAGACACAAAAAAATAGCTTTGGTTGAAATAAAACAGTGAATCCTTAAATCCTTCGGTGGAGCTCAGATATCCTTCAAGGGGATAAATGATTCACCTTTGAATTGTTTTGAGCAAGCAACTACGGTGTGATAGTCTTGGAAATTCTCAAGACATTAAATAATAAAGACAAAAAATTTACAGAAATAAATGATAAGAATAATAAATCAAAATTAATCGTGACAACCAAGACTCCCTCCATTGTGGATCCACCACACGGCTGCCCCTATCACAGTTTTCCACCGTATGCAGCCTTACACTGTTTTCATGAAGCCAGAAGTAAATATTTCCACAAATATCTATATACTTCGCTTCAATCCTTCCAATTACCTTTTCCACTGTTTATCGTTTTCCTTTGATTTTTTCCACCATAGAATCGAAGTTTCATACGTGATTAGTAGCATTAATCCTCGTAACAACGCAGGCAAAGGCAGAAATCACCACAAAATAACAACAGTCGAGCATATATGTATATACACGCGCGCACACGCACACGCGCACACACACACACACACACGTATATATATAGGAAGAGGAGGAGGAAGAGACCCGACAGCGTCAGGGCGGCCGGTGCCGCCGAGGGGGAGGTCGACCCCGGCGAGCATCTGGAGGTGGCGGAGCGCATCATGCTCCCTTAGGGCACTGAGAGAGCGATTGGAGCCGGGAAACTTGTATCTGACGTCGAATACTCCGCCGCCACTCACTGGAGCAGTAGTGGAACAGGCACCACAAATCAGCACCACCAGTAACAGCGCCAGCGATTTAGCGGTCAACGATGCACTCGATTTCACGATAACGGCGGCAGCACCGATCATCTTGCCGGCGGGCGTCGTCGGGTTATGGGTCGGGTCCGATGGCCTGATCTTGGTCGCCTTCCAGGGGGACCCAACGACCAGCAGAGAAGCGGGAATGGTGGACGCATCGCTTTGGTCTTCCCTTCTTATACTCCGCCAAGGAAATTCCTAACTGCAGACTGGATTCAATTTCAATCCCCAAATACCCTTTCCTTTCCTTTCTTTTCTTTCCTTTTGATGAATGATTTGATAATTATATAAAAAAATCAAAGAGGAATTCTCAGGTTTTTTTGTGGCATTCAGTTTAAGTATTGTTGGTTTTCTTAGTGGTATTAAGGTATAGCAAGATTGATGATTTAACTATATTTCGTTTAATAGGTTACATGAAAATTATAATTTAATTGTTCTGTTCACAAAAATTCATTTTTTATGGGCATTCTTCAATTTAAAATAAAGTTTATATTCATCAATTTACGATTTATCAACTATTTTAACATAATAACAAAGTTAGTTATCCCGAAACTTAATTGTCTAACTTTCCCGAAACTTAATTGTCCTGACAGATGCATAAATCTTCCTTTAAGGTGACTTTAGTAAAACTAAGGTTAAATAAAAATTATATTGATTTCAAAACTTAATATTTTCTTAATTATACTTAACTATATTTTTTTGACATTGAATCGATTTATTATATATTATAATTTTACGAGTTTTCTCTCGTTGCTGGCAATGCACGAACAAATTACACTATTTTCATGCATTTGATCGTTAATCTTTTTCTCTCTTCTTTGTCTTTTGACCATGACTAAACAAACTTATTAGATTGATGAATTTGCATATATCTCATTTCATTTATCGTTTATATACATTTTATATTACCTTGCAAATTAAAAAATATATTAATTTAATATATTTAATCACGACTATTACTTTATTTATTTTCTTAAGTCTCGTGTTTGGTCACTAATAAACTAAATCGTAAACTTATTAGTTGATATAACTTTTAATTAGTATCAAATCTGTTAAACTATTTACATATATTTATTCGGTTATGGTCAAAAAAAGAAATAAGTAAATATATAAAAAAAATTATCATTAAAAAAACTAAGTTTAATAAACGACGAGGATTGAGAGGTTAAATTATCTTTTTTTTTTTTAATAACAAGGATACCTTTTGTAATTAGAATAACCATAATAGGTGCAATTTATAAAAAAAAAAAAAAAAAAAAAAAAGTTGTTCGGACCGGGTATGCAAACCGGCCTCCGGGTTCAAGCCGATAACGGAGGCCGGTTGCCCCTCAGATACAAAATGAAACGCTTCACTCGCCACAGCAAGTTCAGTCGCTCTGCTCCCCCCATCTCTCTCTCTCGCGTGCTCGCTCGCTTGCTTTGTAGCTCAATTTTCTGGAACGCATCTAGGGTTTCCTTCACTTCATCGCAGAAGGAAGGCAAACGGATTTGTGTAGGCTCAAAGTTACTTTGACTATCCCGAGGTCTAAGCGTTTCAGCAAAGATTGAAGAACAATCGCAAAGAGAGTATCCAGATACGGTAGCAGAGAGGGAAGTTTGGAGAAGATACGAGGAGGTGATGCAGTGCTGTGGAAATACTCACATCTCCTTAATGCCATGGAAACCCCTAGTCTCCTATTGTTGTCGTTCTCTCTCAGCCCCACGACCGCGTCGTCTAGTGGTATCTGCAGCAGCGGCGCAACCAACAGCATCGAATTCGGGTGATGGCAGCAATGGCGGTGACGATTTGAGCGAGGTTTTGAATGGGAAGGTTGCCAAAGGGTCAGGGACGAGTGCAAGAGGCCGGAGACTTCTTAAGATTCGGGAGGAGAAAAGGAAACGCGAATATGAACGTCTTCACAACTATCCTGCCTGGGCCAAGTAATTGATAGTAACCGTCATTTGATTGATGGAAGAATTATTTTCTTTGCATTTTCCGTTCATTTTTTCTTTCTATTTGTTTATTGGTGCAGAGTGCTGGAAGGTGCTTGCAAAAATGATACAGAGCTGCGAGCTGTTCTTGGCGATAGCATTGGGAACCCTGAGCTTATGAGGAAAAGGGTAGTTCACTAATTGTCTTATTTTTGTTTTACTTAAGAAGAGGGAGGAAGGGACCACTACATCGAGCCTCAAAATAATAACGCGCTCTGAGTTTATATGCTTGATAAGGAGCAGATATATACAAATTTATCCACATAAAAGATGCTGTTTTGTGGTTTGAAACTTTGAATGCTCCTAAATTGCAGAGGGGCAACATTTTCTGTGGCCTTAAGCTTGGCCTTTAGCATATATGTTAAATCCACGTAGAAATAATAAACCTAAAGCTAGGAAGGTCCCATTTTCAAGTGATGACATTAGAGAAACAGTAGTATTGGTAGTCAATCTGTCTTCTAATTATGGCCATGTCATGGAACGCATGGAAAGAATAACAATAATTACCATGTAGGGAAAAAAAAATGAGGCAGCGCACTTCGAGGAAAAAGGAAAAGAGAGAAAGGAAAGGGCCATTAATCCCTCTAGGCTGACCTAAATTGTTTCGGTAACATCAGTTAGTTCTCCTGTGCCCATTTTGTATCTTTCTTTGTTTTGTTCATGCATCATGATTCAACAACTTAACAATCGCAACTGGGAAGTATTTTCTGCTGATTTCTGGGAAGGCTTAATGAGTAACTTTAAGGTCTGAAAGAAAATGGCTGGTCTGTAACCACAATGCAAAAATCAGATGGATGCCAGTGGTATCCACAGAAGCTAATTTGTTACTGAATGTTCAATTATCTGTTAGCATGACCATTGGAACTTCCAATCAGTTTAGCAAATCAAGTTGTAAAGAATCAGCTGGTTGAGAATGACATCCAATATTTTTTAGTAAAGAATATTTTTATTGCATGGCAAAGAATTTTCACGATTTTTTCAGGAGACACCACTCAAACAGGAAGATATGAATGTGTTTTAGTTTTCTGATGTGTATATGTTTTGGCTACTAATCGTGGTCAATCGGTGGTGGGTAACAGTGCCTTCCAACGTGTGGAGATGATGAAACCTTGTGTGCTTAGATGGCAGGAGGATTTGACTCTGTAAATTGAGCATTCCAGGAACTAGCCCTAAATTATAGAACAGTTCTCTTGACAAACCAAACCAATCCAAAGAAGTGGCAGTTCCTTCTCTAGTAGCTTAAGCAGACCCTATATGTAATGTTACTTACCAAATCAATGACGTGCCTGTTTAAATTTTAATAGGTTGAAGAAAGGGTTCGGAAGAAGGGTCGAGATTTTCACAAGTCCAAAACGGGTTCTGTCCTTGCTTTCAAAGTCAGCTTTAGAGAGTAAGATACCCAGTACAAGTTTTAATTCTTCTTTATCCTTGTCTCCTTTTCCCACTCTCCCCTTCTGAACTGTGACAGATTATGTTTCTAAACATAGTTCATGCTAAGATGAAGTAAAATTCCACTTGTGTATTTGACTCTTATTTATTTTATTGTGGTTGACGCAAGTTCCAGATCATTGGAGTTTGATCTTGAACCAAGCTGCTTTCTGTCTCCCGTTGTCTTGGAATGTTGCTGCATTGGTATAGAGTCCCTCACAACAACATTTGGTGGTTTACAGTGTTTGTAGGTTTGAAATGGGGAAATTTAATACATAGAAGTGAATCCTTGAGTGTTTAATTTTCTGTAATCAATTAATTGGGTTTTGTGTTCACAGCAATGATCCATTTGATAAAACTGAGAAAGAAGTGTTGAAAGCAGTGCCTCAACCTTAAATAACCGAGTTTTATATCAATTGCCTTTCTGATTTTAGAAACATTCCATGCATTGTCTTCAGTTTAATAGAGAATTGGGTCTTTGACTTTAAATTCAATATTTGAAATAGATTTTCATCACTATCTGTTGTTCTAGTGCCAGAGTCTTTATCCTCATTTTATATTTAAGGCCTGCAGATCAACTGTACTGGCAATAGTCTTGATATGAAATATGATTTTTTGGTTTGTTCTAGTTTTGATTTTCGATTTGTGATTCAGATCATCTTTTTTTTTTTTAGTAAGATTTGATTTTTTGGTATGATTTGCAGAGGAAGTTGATTTACCTTTAGCCTATAAAATAGTTCTTGCAGTCCCACATCAAGTCTTCTATCTATTTTCCTGTTATTATTATTTTTATGAGATAGTCAAGTTTTCACAGTATATATTTGGTAAAAACTTAAAATAATACGCTACCAAAGGCAATATTAAATAAGAAATACATAGATGTGTATGAGTTGACCTTACATAAATCCTTCATGTTGGTAAAGTAATGAGCATGAATTATGTTTACAATTTTGCTAAGCCCCCTCCTAAAAGGGAAAAAGTTTCCAGGGGCCAATTTATCTATATTTGTTGATCAGGTTTGTTATATTGTTCCTGCACAGCTATAATCCTGTTGACTCCTACATATGGTTTGAATTATATGGATCACCATCTGATCAGGATGTTGACCTTCTTGGTAGTGTATGTAATTCGCTCTTCATTTCTTATCCACTTCTTGAATCCTGTTCTTTTTATTATTTATTATTCTTTTTAATAGTTCACTAGCATAAAATGTTTTGTGTGAAAATGTCCCTTTGCCTTTTAGTTTGCCTAGAATTGAATTTTACCCTTATAAATTGGAAATATTTCAAAACTGTACATTTGTCATATTTCAAAATTATTATCTTATCTAATATAACTCTTTTTTTCCTTATTATTGTAGTAATACAATATGTTTATCGATACCTTGTAATTATTAATTTGATACCGACAAAAAAAAATTATCACATTTTCAAGTTTAATTTTTACACTTTGCTTTATTTCAAAACAAGTATTAAAGATCAGAAGTATAATGAAAAAGTGATAAAGATAACAGTAAGTATCTTTCAAGTGTACTGAACAAGTATTATGTGTGATTTAAAAACTAATTAAAGAAGCAATCATTTTCTACTACTGGTATTTTGTTCACATTATATATGTAGAAGAAAAAGAACAGAACTTTGCTGAAAAGTCACTTCTTATAGTAGCCAGTACAGAAAAATGAAAGGAAAAATTGGATGTTTATAAACTAAGGTAAAATTGTGGTCTTTCCCATTTTATCATTCTTTTGGACCTTGTGGCATATATTAATATATTGAAGTAAACCCATTTAATTTATTTGCCAGGTTATACAGTCATGGTATGTCATGGGGCGCTTGGGTGCCTTCAATTCTTCTAACCTACAGGTTTGGTCAACTCCTTGGTCATAATGCTTAAGTTTGTGCTCATTTACTCGTATGCCTTTTACAAGTTGATGTTGTTCTGATCCTTTGGTAGTCATAAAGGGGCTGTTTAGTTGTGAAAATGTTTTCCAGTTTTCTGTCTTCAATTTTCTATAAAATCTCTAGTTTTTGTTTTCCATAGAAAATTTGAAAAAACGCATTCAAATGTTAGAAGTATAGAAAACTAATTTCTAATCTAGACAACTAGAACATATGTTCAAGAAAGATAAGAGCGTTTTGTGTATGTGTGTGTGTGTTTAACTTGTGTTAGAAGAGTGGAGATGATTTGGGAAAACTTTGTGAACAACCTTGTTTTCCAAATTAATAAGGAAAATTTTGAAAATTTAATTCGGGAGTTTTCCAAGTTTAATTCAATTTTGGAGAACACATTTTCCAAATTTCCATTTTCTATTTAGAAATTTTTTGTATTTGAACAAGTTTTTTTAATTTTTCATTTTGTGGAATAATTTCCCAGAAAACTGGGCTATTTTCCACAACTAAACACAGCCCCCAAGTGTGCACTGGTTTGATGTTTCTTTTTCTTTTATTTTTTGCTAGTTCAGACAGATGTTTCTTTTCAGATACACCAATGTCCACCATGATTTCTCTGTTTTCTCAGATAAGAATTTAAGCATCAATCAAAATTTCCTATGTAGTCATGCTTGGTGAAAGAAGCTTGATTTTTGGAATAAGAAAGCATGTGTTCTTTGGTGGTATTTTGACAATTTCCATGAGAGAACTTGCTTATATTATGGTAAAAATTGAAGTTACTTATAAGAAGGAAAAGACAGAGAAATTGGCAGGCAATGTTATTAAATCAAAATTATAAACGTGTTAAGATGTGAAGGGCTTGGCTTCTGTCTCTCATCTGTGCAAACACAGAAGGGCTTGGCTGATGTGAAGGGCTTGGCTTCTGTCTCTCATCTGTGCAAACACAGAAGGGCTTGGCTTGCCAGGCTTTCTTCTCCCTTTGCCTAGAGCAGTTGCTTCGTAACAAGCCTAAAGAACCTTTAATGAAGAAGGCATTACTCACTCTTTCCATAGCCAGAAAATTGTGCTCCATATTTACCTGGAGGGAGGGAGGTAGAGATCATATTCTGTACACCCCTCAAAATCCCTTTTGTTTTGGACCTTAACATTTATACTTCTTTAATCTATGAGTGATGTGTCTCCCAGACGAGATCATTGAAAGGTGGTCAATGTGCTCAATATGGACATACACTTTGTGTTTGTAATTGCATATATGCTGGAAGCTTCGAAAGAAAAGTTGTTTATTTTTCATTCTTTACCCTTTTATAATTATAAATGTTTTGACACATGACAAAACTAGAGTGACTGGAGCTCGAGTTTCTATTGCTTGAGGTATGATCTGAGGGTCATTTTCAATAAAATATTATCACACTGCGGGTGGCACATGTTATCTGTTGTAGAATTTGTTAGGTAGGCACATTAAATTTTGAATAGGGTTCTCTTCTTGTTTTGGTCATTGTTGTCTATGGTTTTAGTTCTTGGCTACCTACCATGAAGAGGGTCAGAGAAGGAAATGCCCATGCCTCTCTAAAAATCTAGTTGTAAGGTTTGCCACAATGCAAACAATACTAAAGAATCTAATATGCTGTGCGTTGCAGCTGGCAAATTCAGCAATGGAGTATGATCCTCTTTATGATCCAGATAAGGGTTCTAATGTAATGCCATCTTCGTTTCATGACATTGGTGATGTCGAGTTTCAGGACAACTGGGGCCGCGTTTGGTACAAGTTTCTGGATTCTGCTGGCAAAAAACTATACATGATATTATTTTTCTCTTTTTCTTAGTCAGACAAGCTCACTGATTCGAATTATATACAACAGGGTAGACCTTGGGACCTCAGATTTCTTCGCCATTGATGTCCTCCTCAACTGCCTTACTGTGCTGAACTCAGAGTAAGCCTCCCCATCCAGAGTTCTTAATAATTGAAGCACGCACAAATAGCATGAGAAATTTTCAGGGGATAGCATCAAGGAAGTTATTCTAGTTGGAGCAAAATCTTTCACTTTCATTCTCCATTTGCACATCTAGGTCAAACTATGACAGTGAGTTAAAACTTCACCTTATTTCTCTAAGGATTCTATGGCAGATATTTGGGCATCCAACAGGTAGTTTTTGGTGGCCGCCGGATGGGTGATTGGGAGGAGGGTATGACAAGCCCTGACTATGGGTACAAGTGTTTCAAGATCTGAGATGGGAATGTCTGAATGCCCATATATTTAGTTTCCACAGCCCATGGAGATTAATAACGAACCAATATGGAAAGGCCATGGCATGTCTCAGCATTTGGTAGGGTATTCCGGCACTTCCTATTTCAGGAAATGTTTCTTCCCTTCTACGAGGGCTGAAAGTTAAACAGTAACAGTTGAGAAACAAGAGCACAAGTTAGAGTTGGCAGTATCCTCCAATTGCAGCTTTCTATCAAAGGGCATTGTTTTTGGATCTTCAAAGGGCCTGCATATTGATTATGAACGGATGGTTACACTTTCAATTCAAGCACTTTTTTGAAGTTTCTCAGGCAAGAGGCTTGGCCATGGGACTGAAGCATCAGGCCCTGGTTGTCAAGACGAACATGCTGTTGTCACAATACCTAAATGAAGCCCATTTCAAGGTTTTTTGATATTATCCTCAGACTTATGTTGAAAATATCTACATGTCCATGTCTTCTTGTTTAGGTTTTTTTTTTTAAGGTTAGTTTTCAGTTTTTATGAATTGGTTTTAATTATTTTATGGTTGTTTTTATCTTTTGCTAAATAAAGTTAAAACCTAGACATTGCATTTGATGGTGGTGTTTTCAAAGTTTTGAAATAACAATTGGGAAATGATGGTTTGGAGCGTCTCTCCACTCTCTAGTTTTCCTAGTCTCCTTAGGGGTGGGATTTGGTTCACATTTGGTATCTCCTTTGAAATGCATTTGGTAGATTTCTTTAGGTGCTAGGGATTTGGTTTCTATGTTGGAGGCCTTATTTGTGTGCCTCGTTGTGAATTAGTGTTTTTTTTCTTTTTTTGTGTTGAGTTCAAGACATGCCTTAATATTGCTTGTATATGAATTTTTTTTTTTATATATATTTTCAATTATAGAAAAAAAAATTAGTGATTTGTTAGATGATTGAACACATGTAAAAAAAATATTTTGTATTTGATAAAGATATTGATTTTTGAATAAGGTTATTGATTGAGAGAATAATTCAATTAAAATTGGATTTTAGAATAAGATTGATTAATTTTAGTTAATTTAGTTGAATTTGATTCAGTCTTAATGTTAAAAAAAATCTTTTTTTTTTGGTTTAGTTTAGCTGTAATATACCAAGTTTTAATCAAATAAACTAAATTGACCAAACTAAATAATTATTTTTTAAATATGTCAGTAAATTTTAAATTATTTACAAAATTATCACTAAAACAAACTTAACTTGATTTTTGCAATAACAATTAAACTTAATAAACAACAACAACATATCTGATCTTTATCCTACTATGTGTGGTCGGTTACATGAATTTTAGACTTTTTTGTATTTCTGTCTTTTGTCATATCCTCATTTAGATCCATATATTTCATATCAAATTTTAATGTTTCTCCCAAAGTCTTCTTGAGTCTACCTCTACCTCTTTTTGTGACTAATTGTTCCATTTCATTAACTCTTCTCATAAGAGCGTCTCTTAGTCTTCTTCTCACATGACCAAACCATCTTAGTCTAGTCTCTCTCATCTTCTCTTCGATTGGCACTATTCCTACTTTATTACGAATAACTTCATTTCTAATTTTATCCTTTCTTGTATATCCGCACATCCATCTTAACATCCTCATCTCTGCTACACTCGTCTTTTGCTCATGCTGGTATTTGACTGCCCAACATTCCGAGCCATACAGAAAAACTGGTTTTATAGCTGTCCTATAAAATTTTCTTTTCAATTTTAATAAAATTTTACCATCACATAACACTTCCGATACATTTCTCCATTTTAGCTAACCTGCCTTAATTCTATGTGCGACATCCTCGTAGATTTCTCTATCTTTTTTAACAATTAAACTTAATGTTTTAAGTAATTTCAACCATTTCCGTTTTATGTTCATATTAAAATAAGTACATCACTCAAATACATTACACACAGACTATATACGAGAATCCACAAATATTATTCTTTTAAGCGTGCATTGAGTAAATTTACTTTACACGCAACAAACCCAATAACTCAAACCACACGTATCATGTCAGTGCGCAAAAATTTATGTATGAACTCTTCCCACGAGGGTTTGATCTTAGTCGTAAGAAAGACTACGTATAACCTCTTCCCATCAATGGAGGTTATATAGATTAATATTTTCAGTGGTGCTTAATTAGTAAGTATAGGAGCAAGTTGCCCCGTTGCTCCAAATCTTGATGATACAGAGTCTACAGCACCAGCAACCTGAATGGCATTGATCTTAATTTTTGTACACTATAGTATTATGCAGGTTCTGAACAATAGCTATAAACCTGAAGCAAAAAAAAAAAAAAAAGAAAGAAAGAAAGAAAGGTATCCCCTACATTAATGCTCAAGATCCTACCAGTCATCTCTGTTTTTTTTTTTTCTTTATTAAAACCATTTTAAAGCACCAACCTTGCTGTCCTATGCTTTGATGTCATAAAACCCTAGCGAAATAGGATACTGATCTGGCACTGCAAGCTTGCTTTTTAGTTTTCAGGAGGGCAAAATAAAGTTTGAGCATCACCTACACCATCAGACAGGTTTTTGGTAAGTGAAAGTTCCTCAGAAGTATTAGTTCAAATACAGAAAAATAATACTAAACACAACAGAAAAAACCAACAAGTTTTGGTGCTACAGTATTGCAGTAAGCACAAACCAAATCGAACACGTGTTTATTATGTTCCTTAGACACGTCTGAAAGCTATGATGCACGAAACACCTTCGTAGTGTCATTTCGGTGTTTTCAAAATATTTCCTGTATCGAAACCTCGAGAAATGCAAAAAAAAAAAAATAAAAAATTAACTGTTTCGTAATATTAAAAGACATAAAATATTTTGAATTCTGTCTCTAACTCAAATTTTTTAATTCTTTTCCAAAATTTATTTAAATACATTATAAAATTTATGTTTATTTTTAAATTGAATAATATTTTTTTATATTAAAAATTATATTTACAAAAAGACTCATACATTTTTTTATTTACATATTTCCTATTTTTTTTTAAATATTATTTTCTCGTTTCCATTTCATATCTCATATAGTTTCGTTTCCATTTCTGTGCTGCTTAGTCTCAAAGTGAAAATTGTAGGACACTTCATTTGACACGCTTGACGTACATGTTAACATGCCTGTTGTGACTGATATTGTTGGGGATAAAGCAGTTTGCTATTATCGAAACCCAACAAGAATCTGTGCACTTGTGCAGAAAGGGTATTCTTAAAAGAGGCTACAGGTTCAAAGCTAAGATGGTGTTTAGTTGAGAGTTTACCAAGCACATTGCCTTCTCTTAGAGTGAGCAAGAGTGGCATTTACTAAGTGAGCCTAAGCGTGAATTTCACTGATTACTGGAAGCCAGTCTGCTACAGATGAGCAACAACCATAATCTTATTTTTTGTTCTTTTATAGCATCAATTACACTCATAAATGGGAGATTTTAAATTAGCCAGAAATAACATAGCATAAAAGCTAAGAGCAGACATCAATCATAAGTAAGTGCAAACAGCTAAGGCTATCAACACCATAGAACTGATCTGAACAGAAAATAAGATAAAAGGTTTGGGACATTATATGGAGAGAAAAAATCTCAGGATCAAGGAACATGCATGACTAGCCAATTTGAAGGAAAAAGAAGATAGAAGTACTCACTCTACATGTTAGGGCTACCTATGCTGTAAAAGCTCCTGCCATTTAGCTTCCAGTTCTTTAAGGTTTCTGACCACAACTTGGACTTTCACTGACAGATGTTCATTGTGCTCTTCAACATCTTTAGTAAGAGAAAGTAGCTGGTCCCTGTATGCTGCACTTAGTCGTTTCTTTACTCGCAATTCTGCAGTCAATTCCTGAATTTTTCTATCTTTCTCGTCCTGCCAAAAGAATTGCACGAGCAGATGAAATGAGGTTGTCGATAAGGAATTAGAAATTTCAGGCTGAAAAACTATGATGTCATAAATGGTTCGTATCACATCATATCCGGAATTATTTTTTATCCATAACGTACCGAACATTGAAGTAAAAGTAAATGATTCAAGCGGAGCAATTATATCTTCACTTCTTGAAGCAATATCTCCAAAATTCTCATATCTTTTGAATAATGCAATATGCTAGAAATTCTCGAGTCCTTCATTAAATTAGCATTATTATTATTATTATTTATCAAAGTGGCATTGGATTGGGAATTTTTACTAAAATAACATCAGATGTTATCGAAGCCTCAACCAAACAGACCTACCAGTCCAAACTGGCTCGTTTAGCGCTGAGAGAGATGATAAGCTCATAATTATACACATTTTTATACCCTTAAAGTCATAATTTCCATGTACATTTCCCTACATTTTGATTGATATTGCACTTAAAATTATAAATTCATATTGTAGGGGCAAATTGGAGAAGATTTGTGCATTTGGACAAAAAGGCATCACAAATTATAGAAAAGGCTCAAAGATTTCGGAATAGATAAATTTCCATGCAAGCCACACAAATTCCCACATGAACAGTGGCCTAGAAATCCGGATTGCTCAACAATTCATATCAGGAAATTCCCTGATTTAACATACTCCGGTATTTTTGGCATAACTTCCTGCTCCGATATACAAATGACTTGATTTTTGCGGCAAATTAAAGCTAAGAAATAGGGCTACAATCCATATGTTGACAGGTCAACACAGATCTGTTCACATCTAGGAGAAAATTTGACCACAAAAGTCCCTTTTGTGACAGAAAAGTGCAACCAAGGATTGGAGAAGACATACATCAATCAGCTAGGGTTTTCATCTAGCAAATCTTGCAAGATTCCGGGTTTCTTTAGCGTTTTCTTGTTTTTATTTTAGTTGTTATTTTCGATTTTTATGAACATGATCAAGATGTTGGTTTTCAATATGTTGAACATGAGTTTCTTTTCTTTCTAGGGTTGTAATGGATCCTTTGCAATGAAGTTCGTTTAATTTCTTGATTCTTAGTTATGATTATCCCTATTTGCATTGTTTACTTTACTCTATGCTTAATGCTTGCAATTGATTGGCCAACAATTGGATGAATTCAGATTCTTGGGTGATTCTTGGAAAAGATAATTTGAGGATAGACTCTTGAATAAAGTGACATATGTTCACGTAGGGTAGGAATATACTTATGTGCATTTGCAATCTTGATGAATGCTTGATCTTTAACAAGTTCTTTTAAATTGATTCACGTAGGAATATCGTGTTTGATTTAATCGAATATACTTTTCAACTATTTGGAAGAAGTTGTTAAATACATTAGTGCATTTGATTGACAATGGTGTTAGTGATGATTTAATCAAGATTTGAGTTAATTAATCAAGTGGATTTGCTAGGTGAAGTTATTACCCTAGGTTGTTATTCATTAAATTTTTCTAGTATTTTTCCATCTGTTTACAATCGGTTTACTGGCATTCTTCAATTCAGTTTTTAGTAAGTTTAGGTTAATTAGCAACTTTCGGTATTCATTATCCAAATAATTTTGTTCCAATACAATTTTAGTACTTAGTAAATTTAGTCCAATTCTCTGTGGGATCGATCTTTGAATTTTATTCACTTTATTACTTGTTGACAGTGTGCATTTGCACGATTGTGTTGAAAAGAATACAAGAAGAAACCAGCCAATTGAACTGGCGGGTCTCCACAAAAGAGAGACCCAGGTTTTTGGCAGACACAGACAATAGTAAATGAAAAGTCCCAACCACACACAACACAAAAAGGAAGTTGGCAGGCACAGACAATAGGAAATAACACTGGTAATCACTCACCGGCTTTCCAATACCAAAGGGAACATAATTGTTATTTAATCACGTGTAGAATTTGACACTTCATCATGAAGACGAACAGAACAATCCAATAACATAAAATTATGCTGGGTTGGGCAGCATAGAAACCCGCCAGGCTAACTGGCAGGTCTAATGCTGCACTCAAACAATTTCCGAATTTCTTTGTGTTGCACAGACCCATTAGTTATACTGGTCAGTCCAGCCAGAGAAAGACCTGCTAGTCCAACTGGCGGGCCTCCCTCAGCCCAGCTCAGCTTCCACCCAATGCTAGTTTGGTAAAATACTTAAATAGGATGCTAATGTCATAAATAAGAAAAGAAAACCAATTTAATTAAAAAAAGACCCTTTTCTCTTCTTTTTTATCTTTCTTCGCCTTCTCTCTGTTGAAACTAAGGTCCACAATCTTGACTGAGCATGATCAAGAGAAAGATATCCCTGACACCAATTGATCCAGAACCCAAAACAAGAACACATGAAAAAACTAAAAACTCAATCAACAATCTCAACTCAGATATCTCAATAATATCAATAATCAAAGGCTACCTTCAATTACATCCTAAACTACTATATATAGGTAACTAATAACCATAATCCTACTCTAATTTGGATTTCATAATCCCATTCTAATTAGGATTGTAATGGAACCTATTAACTAAAGCAAACAAGAGAAATAAAATAAGAAATAGTAATTCCTATTTCAACGCATAGAATAATGATTTTCATAATATTTGCTTCTCTATCCTACATCACGTTAAGTTCTATTTCAGGGAAAAAATAGCCAACTTCCCTTTAGAACATCAATGTGGTTGATTGCTATTCAGTTTGCATAAGTAGACCAATCTGAAGTATATGGCAGACTTTAGTCATTTCCTTTTCTCCAGATAGAGAGAAGATTCACAAGATGAAACCATACTTTCATAAATAAAAAGCCTAAAGGAAAATAATTAGTAAGCATAAAACTAACAGTATTTTTTCTTTTTTTCAGTGAATCTCGGATTCTCTTTTTCAAACTTGTGATGAGCAATTACAAATAAAAGAATAAAATAAGAAAGCAATATGAAACTTGGACACTTGTGCGATATATGTGTCTCAAAGCATCTGGTGAATGTTACACTTTGCATGTATATGGCACTGCACAGCCGTTTTTTATTCTCAAGATTTGTTATATCAGAGGAACATTTGTATTGTTCTTGAGTCCAAGGAAACCTAAAAGTTGGCTCAAGATCATTACATTCAGATTAAACATCAATTATCCTACTGCTTATCGTTGTCTTCCCTGAAATTACATATTAATTATAGTTCCGTAATTGTTTCAAGATGAAGTACAGTTCCTGCAAGATGGAAACCTGCTTCAGAAGAGAATTGCATGAGTACAACATGCACTTGGTATTGGCCCATGACTCCATAAAACATTTTTTTTAATGCCTATAACTTAATGGATCAAGGAAAAGTTTGTAATGTTTTATGGTTGAATGAGACAAAATGGTTGGCTCAAGATCATATTCAGACATGGACAAGAATTGAACTGAAAGGGCAAAAAAATAAAGAATTAGAAGGTATTACTAGTACTGTTAGATCTTCAGCTATCTAAGATGGGGTCTTCTATTTGTAAGAGAAACAAGAAGGCAGCACTCATTCGAAATGTTTTGACGGGGATCATTTGGAGAAAATGCAACCAAACAACCTCTCCAGGAACTAAGGAATCTTTGTTTAAGTTGAAGAGGGGACTTTTCTATGTTTTGCATGGTGGGTTTTCCATGGCTTAGATCCATCCTTAATCATTCCTCTTTGGATTTTGC
This sequence comes from Diospyros lotus, assembly GCF_014633365.1. Lineage (NCBI taxonomy): Eukaryota > Viridiplantae > Streptophyta > Magnoliopsida > Ericales > Ebenaceae > Diospyros > Diospyros lotus. The sequence goes on along the minus strand of NC_068347.1, from coordinate 34,628,637 downwards.
AGAGATTTTAAACTAAATTTATGGACAGGAGATATAGGTATTTATTTTGATCCTCTTCTCTTCTACATGAATGGTGTCCTATAGTTATCTCTTTAATATATTCTTTAATCTCCTATATCATATATATAGAGAGAGTGAGAGAGAGAGAGTTATTTATGTGAATTTTTTATAAAACCAAAATAGAGGAAGGATAACATAAACACTATGCCTTACAGAAGACATGCCAGTGGATAGAAATGAATGATAATCTAGCATTCATGCAGTTCACTCCACATAGTGGGATAAATGTTTGATATGGCAGCGGCGGTGTTGTTATTGTATAAATATAAACACTACATAATATTGAGTAATTTAAATTTTTTATTTCGAAATAATCAAAAGGGCGAATTTTAAAGTGGGGCAAACATGTCTTAGTAGGTACAGAAGATGTAGGAAACTCACAGGAGCTCGGCGTCTCTTTGGCAATGACACAACCAGAGGATGATTGTGGTCCCTCACAAACTTCTTAACAACCCACCTCCCCGGCTTTTCTCTCTTCACTAGAATCATTGCTGTACAACCATCTCGCCGTCTATTACGTTTCTGAATTGCAACTTGATCGGAATTTCCATTAGGGGGACCTTCTCTACATCCAAGGCCACGGGAAATAATTGAACCATCACGCTCTGACTTTCGGGAAGACAAAACACGGGTCACAAATCCCTCCCGTGTGGCATATTCTTCATAGAATATTCTTGCAGCTTCTTCAGAGTCAAATACCATTCCTTCATATGGTCCTTGATTTCTTTCTGATTCACATGAAACCAATTCCCTTGCAACAGAAGTTTCTGCTGTACTGGCTCCATCACCCATTTGGTTTTGCCTGTCCACTAAAATCAATACTGACAATTATTATATATTTTACCATAAAAGTACATAAAAATTGAATACTACAATATGTAATGTATTTCTTAATTGAAATGAATAAATTTAACAATTTTAATATTAATATTAATTAATATTAAGATATGAGTGGGTCAATATAGTCAATAAACCAACTATACAACCCGCAACATCAAATCTGGCCAGAGTTACCCTGCCTATTAGCCAGTTATTTTTCTAAAATGGAAGAACCGTAATATTCTTGCACAACAGCAAATATTAAAGGGCATAGCCTAGCCAGGATCTTGTTTAAATAAACAAATAATGACAATTAAATAGTTCATAACAGTTTTCACTGTAATGAGTATTATGATGCAAATTTAGGCACGCAGAAGAAAAGTGAAGTGCATATGTTTGTCCCAATTAAATTAGGGCCTCAAGAAAAGTCCAGTGCTTCGTAAGTTTAATATCATGCATCCAACATTACCGATCAGAGAAAACAAGTCAAAGGTGTGCTGTACAACACATTCTTTTCAAATTATGCATTTGCGGGGCAGTACTCAACTCACCCAAAAGAAAAACAAAGCACAACAAAAAATAGCATTCAGCATACAGAATTAAGTTATGAATCTTCCATTGGGACGTGAGACAAACCAACACTGTAAAATTAAGAAGCATCAGAAGTTATTGGTTGTCCCAGAAAACGCATCAAACCAAACCAAACAGGCCGTGCAAGGTTCAGCTACAATAAAATTGTACGCAGGCTTCTTCTTCCTCTCCGTCGAATTTCTTCAAAATCACTACGGATCGTCTAGCTATGCGATTCAGAATTCACGTCAGTCCTCATTTTTCTTGCATTTCCTCAGCAAACAACCAGGCTCAAAACTAACAGGCACAAGAAAGGCAGCAATTTTCCATGCCCAAAGCCCTAAATTCACGAATGAAACAGATCAACACACGTGAAAAGTTAGAAGGGAATGCAGATCAAAGGTCTCGAAAGAGTCGAATTTAGGGTTTCCGAGACAGAAATGCGATCTTGATCCCCACAGACAACAAACAACACAACATGTAGACACAGAACGAGAAGCTTACTCTGAAACTGAAACTGTCAATGCATTCAAGCTCCCAGCACCGATTGATTATGGGGAAACACTGGGACTTGAATCTCCGATCGCCCAGAGAAAGAAGCGTATTAGAAAAGGGAATTTGTTTGCAGCTACGCGAGAATTTGATCAAATTCCCTTTTGATGAACTCTGAAAGTGACGGTTACTTCGTTTATATTAACAATGGAGGGTTCATTCTCAAGTATATCTATATTACTATATAAATAAATATTAATTTTTTGTATTATTAAAATTTGTTTATAAACTTTTTTTTTAAAATCTTATTCAAAAAATTAATTACATAAATAAATATCAAGTTTGATATCGGAGCGATCGTATAGTTGTGTTAGGGTTTTTCGAACCAGAACTAAAAAACAAAGTTAGTTGCAATGTGATGTATGATTAAAGATTTGTCCAATATTCTATAAATAACTCTAATTTAGAATACATATCTTTAAAATCCTAAGTCTTATTTGAAGAAGGAGAGGCAAAAAAATAATGCTTTGGAGAGAGTCAAAAATGGACACTAGTGCAACATTCCAATTCTTATCATTCAATTGGATGATTTAGTTTTTCTCATATTTTTTATTCATACGTTATGAGGTTAGATTTGTGTTAGTTTTGTTAATTTGTGTCTTTCATTGTGGTTTGATTTTGTTTCTTTATGATTGTTTGAGGGATGCTTTAACATAATCTATCAAAGTTTTGTAATTTTTTTTATAAATATAATTCACTAAAAATAAAATTTATCGCAACTTGTGAATGTTTTATAACAACAAAAATACGCTAAAACTTGTATGAAGATTTCAGATGGTAATTGTAGTTTTTTTTTTTTTTTTTTATTTACGCTCCATCACTAACGTCCTCGGTCACCCCGTCCCTGAAATTATACTGAAAAGGTAAATCGAGAATATGCCTTCACTAGCCAGGGCTCAAACATGAAACTTGGAGCCCAAAAAGTAACACCTAAGAGATTCTTCCTTTGCCAACGGAGATGTGCTTGGGGCTTAATCGTAGTATTTTTTTTTTAAATTACGTACTATCACTCGCACCCCCATCAAACTCGTCTCAGGGTCATCACGAGGGAGATAAATTAGGGATGTGTATAGGTGATCAGGGTTTGAAGTTGCGTCCACTGACACTTACCAAAGATCACTCTCAAAAAAATACAGATTTACCTCCCTTAGGAATCGATCTCACATTGGCAACCTCCAGCATGATTTTACAATCCCCTCATTTGCCACCCAGCTGTGCCCTTGGGGGCCTGATCGTAGTCCTTTTTTTTTTTTTTTAAGATTATGCGCTATCACTCGTGCTCCTGTCAAACTTGTCCCAAAATCAACATGAAGGAGATAAATTAGGGATGTCTCTAGGTGAACAATTTTTTTTTTTATTTTTTATGTTTTGAAGTTGCATCTATTGGCACTTATCAAAGACCACTCATAGAAAAATACAAATTTTGTTTCCCCAAAAAATTGATCCTACACTATAGTCTCCAACATGACTTTACAATCCCCTCATTTGCCACCCAATTATGCCCTTTGGGGTGATTGTAGTCATTTTTTTTTTTAAAATTACTGGCGATCATAGCTTTTTTTTTTTTTTTTTAGATTAGGCGCGATCATAACCTTTTTGTCCCAAAAGGTGAATCGCTTACCTCAAGCGCCCCCACACCTGGCCCGACAGAATATAAGGGGGTTAAACATGGTGACTCAGTCGAGCATAGTGATTAAACTAGTGTTCACTGCGCACAATGAGTCCCTTTCATTTTGAGAAATTACTCTCACACTGTCGCTAGTGAGACTTGATCCTTGATCCTTATCCCAAATTTTATCTTAAAGGCACTTTATACCCCCAACTATAACCAACTGAGTTGCCCATACGTGCGCAATCATAGCCTTTTTGACTTGCCCCAAGGTGGTTAACGGGAGAACTTGATGGAGAGAAGATGAGAACCTCTTCCATGATAGTAGAACCTCATATTTTGTGGCACGTGACAGATTGAAAGGGCGATTGGCAGATGCATTTAATTATCTTTAAATAATTTTGAACTTTTAAAACAATTTGACTATTATACTACAACTTGTTTTATTTAAAATTGTCCTAAAAAATTAAAATTTAAACTGTTATCAAATGTCACCAATTCACTTAAATTTTTTTTTTTTTGCACTCACAGGCTACTCCTTTAGTATATATAATTTTTACTTAGTATAGATATTTGAAGTTAGATTATTTCGTTGAATCAAAAATTAAATATTAAATTATTATTGATTTTACTTTACTCCATATATTAATGTGTGTTGACGCCCAAGCACATATATATATTTTAAAATTTATATTAAATAAAAATAAATTAATTTATTAAACTAATCTACACTAAATCGAACCATATCCATCCAACCTGTTAAGTAATCGGTTTGGTTTGGTCTTTGGTCGTTAAATTAAAAGCTTTTTAGTCTCAATTTAATTCAATTTACCTCTGTCAAACACTTCTATATTTAACTTAAATTTTTTTAAATAAAAAAATAGTGAAGTTATGATCATGAGCTTTATAAAATTTTAAAAACTGACACTAAAAGTTAGAGAGGTGATAATTACTTATCATTAAAATCAAAATGAGCATTCTTTAAGACAAAGATGGGTGAAAAAGTACATTATAAGTATAAGATCACTTGCAAATGATAAATGTACATTATAAGACCAAAGGGTGGTTTCAAAATCTAGGCAAATTGTAGATGATAAATGTACATTATAAAGTATTTAGATAAAATTTTCTTTCTATAAACTGTGATAGAACAAAAGAAGGTAAAATTAAATTAGTTTGCAACAAAATTTGCTGCTGTGATGCACACAGAAGAAAGAAAGTATGAGATTGCTTACCTCCATTTCCTATAAGCTTTGCACTTCATGGTAAAGTAGTGTTGAGTCTGAATCTACCCTTCCATAGAAAGAAATATAGTGAAATGTGTCACGACCACAAGGTATATTAGTAATAGTATATTACATATATTAAAGTAGAATTGTAGAGAACTATGTGCTCTGTCATCTCTCTCTACAATTCTCTCTCTCGATCTCTCCTGTTCTCTCTCTCTCTCCTTCTGTTATGTTTCTCCCTCCATTCTGTTCTACCCCCCATTTCTTCCAAAGTCCTTTCTAAAACCCTAGGTTAAACCTAGGTGCTTGACAATATGAAGGTTTACACAGATATCATACTAAACAACACACTGCATTTGAATTTTCATCTACTATCAGTTTGAAAACCCGAATAAAGGGGGGTTGCAATAAGATACCAACAACTAATGTAAATAATGTAAATTCGACAAAAATAACATACTAAACCCTCAATGTAAATGATTGTGAAGAGCCTAGATACCTTCACAGAATTACCAAGCTATTAGTCCAGGATATTCCTCACAAATACACCAAGCATGGACACAATCAGACATTTTTCTCTCTGAGGCCATTAGAAGATTCCTTTTCGTCTCTCCAGACTGCCAGAACTTCATCAGTTCTGAACCGCTGTGTGAAGGTTGATTCTTCCAGTGGAGTCGAAATCCCGTTAGCATAAGCGAGGAGACCAGTGTATGCGATCATCGCCCCATTGTCAACACAGTACCTTTCATCAGTTGCAAACAAATTCCCACCCCTCTCGGAGCACATAATTCTCATCATATCTTGCAACCGTTCATTGCAGCCCACGCCACCAACAATGAGAACATCTTTCTTGTCGCAATGGGCCATTGCCCGTTCAGTAATCTCCACAAGCATAGCAAAGACAGTTTCCTATAACAATATATGCAAACAGACATTGTAACACAACTAGGCCATGCAAGCATTCCAGTCACACATGCAATTTATAAGAAATATATGAATGATTACCTGCAGCGAATAGCACAAATCTGCAGGGGTGCATTCATCATTCTTGAGCTTTTCCTCAGCAGTGGCTTCAATGTAACTCAGAATCCCACTAAACGAAACATCCATTCCTTTCACAACATAAGGAAGGTCTATAAACTTTTCTCCTTTCTTTGCAAGCTGATGACAATAAAAGAAAACCGTGCAAATTAGGCACTGAGAATTTTTTTTTTTTGTATCATAACCTGCAAGAACTAAGAAGGTTCCCTTTTGATCATATAGAAACTGGTGAGTACAATAATCAGCAGGCAGAGGCAAAATGATGGCTAATACAGTGTGATACAAGGAGACAATAAAAGGTGAATATTAGTTCAAGTAAAACTTGTTCAGGTAGTAGTTGCGATCCAGTCTTCAGATAATCCAATATGGTTTTTGGCATCGGAAATTAAAATTGCCATAGCAACATGAGTGGAAAATAAAGCTTCAATGGCTGCAATGATGAATGCTGAAGAACTCTAATATTGTATTATACAGATTCTTGCAACACGGCAACTGTTTCCGCAACACCAACAAGTGTTGGCCACTAATCCAAGTTATTATCTCCATTTCTAAATAATTATCTACAGTTTTACATTAATTTATCTAAACACATTTCGTGAGAATGAAAAAAGTCAACTAAATAACCTCTTTATTCAACATGTCCACAATTCCAGTTGCACAACACTTGGAATGAAACATTCAAACCAAATGATGAAACATATTAACAAAATTCCACACTTTCCAGCCACTAAAGGTAAAAGTAATAAAACCAAGTTCCTAAATGGACGAATGTGAGACAGTAAAGAATGAAAATTCTATATATTCATTTAAGTGCATCCGCATCAAGTCGTGATTCATGGTTTAGTTAGACCTGCACAAACTAATGAAGGTTTCAGCCAATTGAAATGAAAATGAGGTGATGGCAAGGACTTTTCACTCTTTTGCCAAGCAAAAATATCTTTAAAAGGGTAATTTAATTATAACATCATAAAACATGGCATGAAATAAAAGAATCCAAGTTGATTTGACTTTCAAATTTGGTAGATTACCACCAATTAACCACCTTATCATGAGGCACCAGATACATTGAGAATTTGCCAGAGGAATTCGACACTAATTGGTGGGAATGGGGAAGAATAGATACTGATTGTTAATTCAAGGGGGGAAAAACTGGAATTTTGTTATCATAGCATCTTAATCTCAAAGCTAATGTTACACAGACAGCCACGGCTCACATGCATGCTTCCAAAAAACTCCATAGAGGAGCCTTACACGGGGCAGACCTATGTTTGGGCTCAGGGGGGCCATGGCCCCCCTAGATTTAAAAAAAAAAAAAAAAAAACCCTTTTAGTACATACTAAAACAAACAAAAAAAAGGAATTTTACTAATATTGGGCCCCCCAAATTTTTGAAAACCCTTTTTGGTATATAATAAAACCAAAAAAAAAGGACAATTACTATTATTGGCCCCCAACTAAAATCAAAATCCCATAAAATTAAGAGGCTTATATGTCCAGGCATATTAAGAGACTAAGGCATAATTATCCTAATGTTGAAATTCCCCCCCCCCCCCCACCCCCCCACCCCCATTCTATCCTGCGTCCACCATTGTTACAAGCATGAACAAATTGAGGAATGAAGGAACAAGGTCATCCTAATAAAATGAGGGCTAAAAAAGTAACAACAAAAGCTCTCATACACATATCAACATAATATACAATTGAAAACTTAATTACTTCAAGAAGTAAGTTTTCACAAACAATACACATAACAGGTCAATAAAGAAAAACCCTTTTAACTTCAGTGCTAAAGAAGTAAAACATCAAAAGTAACGACTAAATCTAATGCTTTGTCTAAATCAAACTAAAGAAGACATGCGATGCACCTGTGCGAACATCAGCTTATTGACAAGGATTAAAGAAACACCCATACCTGCTCAATGTTGTACCCAGGGCTTGGATCATTTGACAGAGTCAGAACCCTCGCAAACCGGTCCAAGCAATTCCCAACAGCAATATCAATGGTCTCACCAAAAATTCTATACCGCCCCTCACTATAAGCAATCACCTGCGTATTCCCACCACTGACATACAAAACAACAGGGTCATCCGCTCCGGTCACAATCCTTCCCATTTCAATATGGGCGACACAATGGTTCACAGCAACAATAGGCTTCTTCCAAAGCTGAGAAAGGACCCGGACAGCAACAGCAGCGACCTGTAACGGCGCGCCCATGCCGGGTCCTTTGGTGTAACAAATACAGTCAATGTCAGAAGGGGTTATTTGGGCGGTTTTCAGGGCCGATTTGATGAGGGGAAGGACATGTTGGAGGTGGTGCTGCGCGGTTTCCCGGGGGAGGAATCCTTGGCCCGGGGGAGTAACATAGGTGTGCCTAGGGTTTGAGAGGATTGAACCATCTAGGGTTACAACGCCAACGGCAATCTTATTGGCCGAACCCTCGAAGCCTATAGCTATCATCTTCTTCATGTTTTGAGGGAAAAAACGAATCAGAATTGTAATCCAAGCTCAATTCAGTTTGATGAACTCAACTGGAACTCAGTGTTCCTGCTATCTGGGAAGAAGATTACACAGAGAGTTGAGAAAATACAGCACAATCATATCAACATATACATGCTTATACAAACATAGATTTGTAATATAACGAAGCAAAGATGCAGATGCTACCCGGTGAGTGGTTACAGGAACCCAAAGAGAGAGAGGGTTACAGTGGCGGCGGAATCAACGGTCCGCTGATATTTGAGGGGAATATAATAAAAAAAGAAAACATTGGAGCCATTTTTGTCGTCAAAAACTTCCGACTCTTACACATACTGATAATTCTGTTTTTTTTTTTTCCTGTTTACAAAAATTGAACAAACAGATCCAATAGATTTTTAAATTAAAAAAAGTCAAATTAATCGAGAATACTGAAAAAATAATAATAATAATAATAAAACACAAAAATAACGTCATTTTTTACATTTTGATCAATTTGATTATTTCGAATTTCTTTAATACGAAACTGAACTGATCCGAAATAATCAAAGTTATCAAACTTAGAAATTGACTTGAACCGATTTACAACTCAAATGAATTTATAATTTAAACTGAATTGAATCGATCATTTCAACTAATTTAATTTAATTATTTCAATTTAATCGAAATATTACCCTCTAAGCAAGAGTCTTCATTTACTCTAAATTATATTAGAATTGACTTTTCTTTTTTTTTTTTTTGCTTAACGCACCATCACGAGTGTCCACTACTATCTGGCTCCGCGATTTCAGCAGAAGAAGTAAATCAGGGAACCCAATAGACATATTTCGACTCTTAGCATAACCGCAAACGTGAAGGCTACAAGCATTTTTCAATTTTTAGGATCGCTCATTGTCTACTGAACTATCTCTTGACCATGGAGGGCCCAAAGAGCATGACCCAGCGATTCTTCTTTTTCCAATTGATCTGAAATTAACTTCTCTTTAGGTTTGGTCTCGTGGTTTAAACAGTAACAAAATGTCTATGTATATATTTATTAATATTATTTATTACTATAAATTGTAATAAAATATTATTTTTAATAACTATCAACCAGTTTTTAGTTTTTAACTGATATTGGATTGGACCAAAAATTGTTTATCTCCAACAGTATGGTCGAGGATCCAAATAGATTCATTCTGTGCGAACTTCAATTAATTGATCTAGACCAATCTAAACTACTTTTTCAATCAAAATTAAAATTTGAACACGCTTATGGAGAGCTACTAATTTTATTAAATAAATCTATTAATTACACAATAATCACAAATCTATAAATAAACCCAGTTCAAAAAGATTTCAACTTAGTAACCAAATGTGTGCGACTGACTATTTTTATTGTTACATTAATTTTTTCAAAAATTAATTTATTTGTTATTTATCTTAATATTCTCCCTTTTACGTTCTTAAAAAGATTTGGGATTTAAGAGTTTGAGATACACAACTCATGAATTCTATTATATTTTTGTGTGAAACTGTGTAATTGTTTATATCTATCTAAAAAGATAGGTCTCAAATATTGACTCACAGCAAACCTATTCATATATTTAGGCTAGGGTCAAAGTAAATCGTAAGTTTTAAAAAGGATGAAACAGTCCAAAACCACTCTCGATGACTATCGGTCCAAGAAGGAAACATCCAGGTTTCGTTCGATAGCTCGTATCTGAAATTGAAAAACATAATCATTCTTTGAAGCAGTTTTGTAGGGTACAAAACCACAGCTTTCACCATGCAAAATGAAGGTGCCTTTACATCAAGGATCATGGAAATGATGACTTTATTCCACAGCCAAATAAGGGCATGGACGCTCATCTAAATATTTAGATTTCTGCTCTTGTTTCCTATAAAGGGCATATATATATAGTTATACAAGGAGCTCAAAAGGAATGTTCACTTCAAAATTCCAACCTAATGCACAAGCCAGAAGAAGGCTGGGAAAATTAGCAAAATCAACACCATGTTCATGAATATGTTTGCTCATCCAACAGCATCCTGCATGCTTCTTCTCCTCCCGTTGGTTTCGTTTTCGACTGACTGAGAGAGTAACTTGAATAATGTTAAAAAGACTATCTATCTACGGCTATGTTGTTCTTTAGACTCCATCTCCCTTACGCTGTCTACTATGTCTTGAATCTTCTTCGAGAGGCTCTGGTTGTGCTCTTCGATGTACTCGAAGACCATATCTAAATGCCTTTTATATGATGCAGCTCGCTTTTTTTCAATCGCCAGCTGTTGAGACAGCTCCCGGATCTTGTCATGCTCATTCTGCTAAAAGTACAAGCAGAACAAAGTAAGGTGCAAAAGCAAAACTAGGGCAAAAAATAAAATGTGTTAGTCTTTCAGAAGAGCAAAGCAGCCGTAGATTAAACAAGGGATTTGAAGTATGAGATTCTTTTACTTCTAATGGCAAAATTGAGCCGAACTTATATCATCTAAGTTTTTCCATTACTTGGTAGATTACTCTGTTTGTTTCAAATTCCATTTTGAGGACAAGTCTGGAGCCTTCAAAACAACATCCTGTGCTATTCAAATAATATGACACCCACAGGGAAGTCAAGTTTACCATTGATTTACATAATCACTTGTAACAACATGTACCACAAGACAATCAAAAAGCCTAAATCCCTGTCAGATAAGGTAAATTACATGGATTTTAGATCTCCAATCATCTCTAGACATGGTTGTATTTCGGTAAGGACATTATACCCATGTCAACTAGTAGTAAGGTAAAATGATTATTTTTTCTATTGGTGAGTTGTAGCAAGCAAAGCCAAGGAACTTACCACCAAAACAACTAGAGATCTGATATTGTCATTCTTAAGAATAAATGTGTCACAACAAGAAGACGGACGTGTCTGTTAAAGCCACAGAACACAGAACAAACTTGGTTCCCAAACATTATTAAAAACCGAATAGCATTGGATAAAATACCCTGCAATACTGTTACATGAAAATTAATGCCCCATAAAGGCTGTTGCAAGAAAATTCAAAAAATTACATGTAAAAAAAAAAACTTCAGATGTCCATTACAATACCCAGGGACAATGGGGCCAGGCAATGTAGAAGCTAGTTTTTAATTGAGGCAAGAAGAACACAACAAATCAACATTTCATGTTAATTTTACAATTAGAAGATATCTCTTTTTTGAGAGAGAGGGAGAGGTAGAAAAATGGCAGCCGTTGAGTCACCAGATTTAAGTATGCTAGCCACAGAGGAGAAATGGAGCCAACCAAACTATCCAAACATTTAATTGACACTGATCATAAATTAATTAATTGATTGCCACAAAAGAAAAAGAAATATACTCTAGCATAAAATGGTTCAGAACATACCAAAAAAGTATATAAAAAAACTTCCTTATCATTCTGTTATTCCGCATATGGACTAGGATATCCTTTGTTTGATCTTCTTGAGGTGTAAGGTTATTATAACTAAACACGGTACTACAATGGACAACCCCCCACCCCCAAAAAAAAAATTCCTAACATTTTTATCTAGTAATATATAAGCTTTCACAATTCTTTAATGCAGAATTCCTTGCCATGTGCTATCAATGCTTGCTTGAAATTTTTTCCCAAGCTGTCTATTCACCAAACTAGTTGGTCTATAACATGTAAAGGTGTCAAACAAGTAAGCTACTTCATTCGATTTTTTGAAACCCAGACTGGGGTTTCAAACTGGAGAAGGATCGAACTGGGGTCGAACATGAATGCGATTTTGTTAAATAAATAATAAATAATAATTAGATCTATGATTCAAAAATAAAAATACATTATATAACCTATAATTAAATTCTCCTAAATTTAAAATTTTTTCATGAACTTATATATAGACATAAAACACTCAAACCAGGCTTGGGACCCACCAGCAACAAAGGTGAAGTGCAAAGTGGAGCAGAAATTAATATTTATAGGTATAAACTCTTTTGTCAAATAAAAAATATACTTTCATATCCAACGGCATTAAGGTGATCCACGTAAATACTATATTGATTTTTATACCATCTGACAGTATCAAATCTCTCTCTCTCTCATTCATCAATTCTCACCCTAACCTTTCTTGTTTCTCTGCGTCTTTGAGTATATTTCTGTGGATATTGCCTGCCTGTGTACAATTTCCCATCTATTTCATTTGGGCTTTGTTTTGTTCCTTGCTTTGGTACATGAAGCTCCAAGAGGGGGGGGGGGGGGGGGGGGGGGGGTGGGTAACTATCAATCCTCTCTCTCTCTCTCTCTCTCTATATATATATATATATATTGTTCTGTTGCAGGCAGCAGTTGTTGGACTTCAAACAGGTAACAGGTAGAGAAAGAGCATTCATTCTTCAAGCAGTAATGATCAGGGAAAAACTTTCATGGGTGAGATTTGTGTGTGCGTAAAGATCAGCCAGTTCCCCATGACCTCCCACATCAGGAAATAACCAGTCAGTTCTTAGGCTTGAACCGGACCAGTTCTCAATTTTCCCAGTTGAACCAGAGCAGTCCAGATTTCTTATCACAGATTTAACCTGATTTTCTAAATAATAAATACAGGAACTCTCAACTCTAATAACTAAATGAGACCCCTAAATGCAAGTAATGAGTAACAATACATGTTTATTAATGAAATTCATCAAAACTTTTGGACCCGGCCAAGCTATATTATTACTTCAATTTTACCAAGCTGAGCTAGAGCAGCGAGATGTCTGAGCTTGAATTGTTTACAGCTCCCAAAAGAGCATACTTATCAAAATCCCAACCTAAAACAAAAACCATAAGATCTTCAGATAGAAACCACCTTAATAAGTTTCATCATTTTAACATACAATAGGTGACGGACACCACCTTAATAACTAACTGTTTCTTAGCCCCACCTGCTATTCCCAATTTCATTCAGTCTGATCACATTTTTCTTGATTATCCAACATGCTGTACCACAAACATGGCAGGCATCTACAATGTTGTATAAAATTTAACCTTTAATTTGTGAGCATGCATCACTTACCCAAGGCATCCAAACCATTCCTCCACTCAATCAATCATCAGTTAATTTTGAGTAACACCTGTACTAATCTCTCCCCCAAATGTATGATTGATTATAGGTATCAAATATTTTTGGCACTCAATCATAAGTACCCCATTGTACTCTGATTTTACAGATGTTTAGTTTTATTGCCCTAGACCTTTTTAATCTAAAATTTTGCATCCAGTTGACTACTTCCAAGTTAGGACTCACCTTATATGTCATTCAAGAAAATAGTATTAAAACGTTGCATGCAAATGACTTCTCACCTTATATTTTGTCATGACCACAAGGGCATATTAGTAATAGTAGATTGCATGTATTGTTAGGTGTTGTACTTTACTGCTTTGCTAGTTTGTACATTTACCTAGAAAGCCTATAAATAGGCTGTAATCTAGAGAAGTAGTCATGTTTTGAATGATAATTGAACTTGCTGTTTCTCTCTCAACTTTCTGATATCTCTCTATTCCCTCTGATCTCCCTCCCTTTCTCTGTTCTGACTGCATTTCCTCCCTCTAATCTTGCTGTTATCTCCCTCGTTCTGTATAATCCTCCCTCCATTTCTGTTCTATCTTTCCTGGTTCCTAACAAATTGCTCAATAATTTCCGATTCAACCCTAGGCAAACCCTAGGATCATGACATATTTTTATCAAAGCAAACATATACTCGTGTAGCATCCAGTGACAGGGAAATCACAATTTATCTAAGATTGTTCTTATTGTGGTTATAAGTTCACTATACATGACTTTGATCATTGTTGTATCATATATACTAATAAGACTTTGGTGCCACATGAAATCTCCAAGGATCAAATGAAAAGTTCCAATGCTTTATATATAACTTTTCTATCCTTACTAGATAATTACTTCCACTACTGACCTCCAGACATAAATCTACCTGATAATCCAATATTCTTGTTTCAAGTATTTAACACATAATCTGTCAATCACCCTCTCCTACAATGTATACGAGTGCAACAACTCTACTACTTCAATATACTTCAACATTTTCAGTCAATGAGACTCAAATTCGAGTCTTCTCAGGGGGGAAATGCATCTTAACCCATTGTGTGGTCCTCTAGGAAACTTCACTTTCACAATACTACTACTGTTTACATCATTTTTACTTGATTCTTTTTTTTTTTCTACAGTGATAAAAGAAACAAACCCAAAAAATTCCCACTTGAACTAATTTTATGGCCAAAATAAAGTTAATGTGCTAGTGTTTTTTTTTTTCCATGCATAACTAATATTAAGTTCATTCCATCAATGGGGGCACCCACCAGGGAATCATGGAGGAAGGTGGGAAAAAAAGAGTTCTTCATTGGTAAATAATGCCAATTTCTGTTTTTTTCTTTTTATTAGGAAAATAAATTGGAGGCCTGGTCCTAAAACACAACCCATATCTACAAGCATTAAGGCCATAAACCTTGGATTCAGAATCCCATATGAACCAAATAAGAAAAAACCAATTTCATTCTAGGCTTAAACTCATTTGTTTTACCAACTTGAGTAACTGATAATCCTTAAAATATCTATGCGTTTACATTTATAAGCTCAAAATCATTAATGCAAATCTCTTGTTAACCAAAGAAAATTAGTTTTCAATAAGAGTTGAAAAGAATATGATTAACTGGCATTTGCAACCGTTATGATGCATGAGCACCCAAAAAAAAAAAAGTGGCATGCTTGAGATGGTTATTATTAACTATACTGTGGTCCAAGATATTTGTCATGTTCGAGTGCTCACTAATCCAGCTCACTTGGCAACTAAAGTTAATGACACACACTGAATATACAGCGAAGCTGCCAAAAAGGAAAACAAAATAATATTTGTAGGCACTAAACCCTAATTTGGAAGCCAACCTGTTGAGATAAATGTGTAATTAGTAACTAAGATACCATAAAAATAATTCATAGTTGTATATAAGCATTTAATCTTCCAATCACAAAGGAACAATCTTACATTTGGTACCAAGGCTCGATCTCTAGTGTCGAACTAGATGAATAAAAAAAACACATTCTTTTGGATTTTACTCTGATGCTTAAAAATGCAAACAAAGAGGTTACAGAGGACATAACCATTGATCCTAAACCCCAATTAGTTCCACATTTACATCTCCCTTGGTTAAGTAAGTTGACTTAAATATCAGCCCATGATAAATTATAAGAAACAGTTTTCCTCTGCACAAGTTTACAAGGTTGCCCACGGTTCCATCTAGATGATCACAACTCCACAATTATTATAATTGTTTAAAGGACTTCATGGTGTATTTTTAGTGAAACAACCTGAAATTTAATTATATGCATGAATTGAAAATACGATGAACAAAATTGTAAAAACTATGAATGTAGAACTAACCGGATATTGATCATAGATCAAGTCCCTTCGACCTTTTCCAGGAGTTAAGGGATGTGCATGCTCCTTTACAAACTTTGTAACAACCCATTTACCAGAGCTCACTTTCCTAACTAAAATCATTGCTCTGCAACCAACCCTTGTTTCCGCCCTTTGCCGCACAATTTTTTCACGTTTATCAGGCATGCGATAGCCCTCTTTATTACAAACAAGTGCCCGACCTATGGCAGATCCATCACGCCTTGATCGAGAGAGCTTGCTGACACGGATAATGAAGCCCACTCTGGTTGCATAACCATTATAGAATGCATGTGCTGCAGCTTCAGATTCAAACTCCTGGCCAACATAGGGCTCGTCTATGGGAGCTGAACTACTTACAGCAAGAGGCTCATCAACAGGAACCATTTCCCTCTCAGAAAGATCTAGAGAGGCCTTATCATCCTGATTTTGTTGAAAAGCTCCTTCAATAGAACTTCCTACCATTCCATTTTCATCACCAGCCCTGCCTTCCAAATCAACAGAATTACCTACCACTTCACCATCGACATCACCATCAACCTCAAAATCCACTGCAAAATAAGCAGTCATCTAGATTATGCCAACCATAACTTCCAAAAGAGAAAAATGAAACTATATTTTGTGCCTTGGAAAAAAAATGCAGTCCAACCCATTAAAAAAATATTTCTTCTTCTCCAGGTAATAGAATTTGGCCTTATTGAGATAATAAGACTCAGAGAACATGTCTGTGTCACCCTCAAAACCATTCATAATATACCATAAATTTGTGTTACCTGTGTAACTATTTCATGGCATCTCTATGCGGTATATTCTATACCCACATATGTTCTAGGGAAAATTGGAAAAAGAAACTTAAACTCACAATTAACCAACAATATGTGTACGTGTGAAGTACAAAAAACAAATAAATACAATATCTTTTTCACCATATAAAGACGTCCAGAAAGAATATACTTATGAATTGTATCATATAAACCTTTTCCAGCAGGAACCTATATCATCAGTGCGCAATGTTATGTCATCTTTGGAACATTTACTTCACCAAGCTCCATTGTGTTTAACATTCTAGCCTCAGCCAATTTACGTCTTCACCTTTCAAGAACCATTTAGGCTCAAATCAATGTAAGGCACAGATATTTTTTCCATTGAGGTTGAGAATCCGGTGTCTAAAGAATGTAATATAGAATCTAATTTTGGAATAACCCCAAGTCAACCCTTGGTTGGTTAGCAGGAAATAATCTACTGCACAATGTAGATAAATTGATCCTTTATGCCGTTTTTGATTTTTAAGGGGCCATAAAAAATCAACATAAGTAAAGATGATATTTTAATAGCACAAACATAGACTTTTCCTCCTTATTCAATCTCCATCATGAACATTATGATTGAATAACTTTGACTTCTTTTTCTTGAATTTTGAACTATTAAAACTGGAATGATTTCCTTGTCCACATGAAATTTCACTTGCTAAATAAACAGATAGTTCCAGATGTTGCATTGAGAAAACTTAAAAAATTGCTAAGTTGGAATTTCAAAAACACAACATTAAACACAATTTCAAGACTAATATGCCCTCAAGACGTGCTGCAGTCC
This sequence comes from Diospyros lotus, assembly GCF_014633365.1. Classification (NCBI taxonomy): domain Eukaryota; kingdom Viridiplantae; phylum Streptophyta; class Magnoliopsida; order Ericales; family Ebenaceae; genus Diospyros; species Diospyros lotus. The sequence goes on along the minus strand of NC_068347.1, from coordinate 34,611,272 downwards.
ATGATTAACATTTACAAGTAATTACAGACCTAACTTAAATTTGAGCGTGGAAGACATAATCAACCAGTTGTTTGTTTTTCTAAATCAGTTTGCAGTCTCAAAACAAAATTTGGAAACTCACTTTAAGACTATAGTGGGAAGAAAACTAATAAAGGTTCCGGTGAGGAGAGTAGATGGAATAGAACAAATATTTAGCAAAAGAGGTAGAGGAAGATTAAGAAAACTTGGTGAGAGACTCTTAGATATGATATGACATGTAAGGGCCATGTAAAAGATAAGGGGATAGATAGAAATGATTGATAAGCCATAATTCATGTAGCTGACTCCACATAGTTTACAGCTTGGAAGATAGCCAGAAGATAGGATAGTCACTTGAAGACTATAATTTGAGCACAACCTCTATATAGTATAATGCTTTCTCTTGATTGTTGGAGTAGTCAGCTCCGGGTTTTTTTATAAACCTCTGTTGTGTTTAATTTCCATGCTCAGAACATACCGAATTAGATCAAATTAACATGTTTTATCATTATCATTTTCTATATCATTTTTACACTATTAATAGAAAAAACAGTCTAAACCCTTAAGAGATTAGAAAACTTGGTTCTCTTAAAAAGTACTTACTTTAATAGGCAAAAAGAGTGAGATTTCTAATGTCATCAATGCCTCAATATGTCAGGCAAGCATCATTGGGGTCTTCGAATTTCTAATATAATCCATAAGCATTACCAAACCAAATAAATAGCACATAAATAGACATCCAAGAAGCAATTTTCCAGCACAAAGAGGCGAAAACCTTAGGGCTTCAATTGCGTCAGGCCCGAAAGTTATCACGTGAGCAAAACGAATATCCAAAATTTGCTATGTGCCCATAATTCATCATAAACAACCACGCACATAAACGAAAATCCTAAGAAAATGCTTTCCAGGAGGAAAATGATCCCCATAATGTTCCCGATTAAAGAATCAAAGGCCTCCTCCGGGTAAAAAAAAGGCGGAAAGTTCCAACTTTCCAGGAAAATGGTTTCGGCAGAAACAAACAGACCTCCAATTTGAAAACCCTATTCGACTCTGCAGTGAGAAGGAATATGGACAAGCTTACTCGGAATTTGCAGTGATTGAGATGCTGATCACTCGGCGAAGGAAAGAGAGACCTGCGGGAACGGAAGGAGACGACGAGACAGAGAGACGGGGTGAGGGTTCAAGCAGACGATTATATGGACGCGAGGAGGCGTGAAATGTCGAGATCTTATTGGCTGATGAGAAATGTAAGAAGTCAACATTCATTCCCCAACCCTGTATTCAACGACACGTGTCTGATATGATGAGGCTGAGCTCACTTTATCTTTATCTCCAAAGCGGGTTGGGTTGACCCATTTGTGGCGCGCCGGATTGTGATCCGAACCAGGTTAATTTGAAGCATGCAATCTGAAACTATTCTCCTCTTTTTCAAGTTTTTTTTTTCCCCTTAAATTACATTAATTTTTCCATAGCCAACATATTGTGGCTTCAAATTTAAATTTAATTGTGATTAAAAAGTTAAATTTAACTATAATTAAGATATTATTTATTATTAAATATTTATCTTCGTAACTCATCAATACTTATTTTTTTTCGTGACTCATTTTTTTATCAAAATTTAAATTTATATAAATTAATAATTTTTTATATACATATATAGATAAATAGTATATTTATAAATAAATATCTAATATTTTAAAATTATTGTAGCAATATCACGATTGTAGCAGTATCAGTAATATCACTATTATAATAGCAATATCATCATAATACCATTTTATTTTATTTTTTATGTTCGTAATTTTTATCGATTTAAGTTTTTTGTATAAATCTTTTGAATTCGTTTGTGTTTTTGATAATTTAATTATAATTTATTTTCAATCATAAACTCTTATATAACTGGTTGAATTTGAACCGCAACAATCTGTAAGGTTTAGTGAGCAAACCTTAGTGACAATATGAGTGTAGGAAATATAAAGGGAGAGAAAAAGGGGTGGGTGTTTTCAGAAAGTAACATTTTTCTTAGCAGCAACGGTTAAATTTTGTCCACTTCTACATCCCCATAAAAAGTCTTTATAATTCCTCAAAGTCAAAGACAGTAACTTTGAATTTAGCCCTACCTAAAGTGAAATTAGGGTATTTTGCATGAAGGCATGGCCATTAAATTTAGTCTAATTATAAAGGTTAGGGTAAAATACACCTTTTAGATACAGGAAATTTTAATCACCAGCGGCGTCCAAATTTTATTGCAATTTATTTCATGTCATTATTTTATGACCGTTAGCTTTTTTTCAAAGAGTCATACTATTTATACATTATTTATGTACACTTTATACTACATAAGACACATAAATGACATATATATCCCTCATCTTATTGCGTTTCACTACGCCTTAGCGCCTTAGGTAAGGGTATTTTAGACATTGACACATCATTGTGTAGCCTAAAGTGTACACAATGATATACCAATAGTATTTTTTTTTTTTCAAAATACTTAAATGCAATTTTTTTTATATCTATCAATATCAAACAAATGCAGTAATTAATGATGATCTAAATTATCATGATTAAAACGTTTCCTCTTTTTCTCTACCCCCTCCCAACAAAATCCTCTCCCTTCATTATTTTTATTGTGATAGATCGTGGACAACCAAATAATTGATCATTGTCAAGCTATAGAATTTTTTATTGACATGAAATTTTAGATAAAGGCCGTGATATTTAGGGAGTGAAAGTTGGATAAAGGGTACGGTTACAATTGAATTGAGTCGAATCAAGTTTCGTTAAACTCAAGCTTGGTTCACAAACTAATTTCTAGGCTTGAGCTTGAGCTCAACTCAAGCCTTGAGCACGATCATGAGTTCAAGCTTGAGCTTGTCAGTAGACTTAGGCTTGCTATGATGTATTATTTTGCTTAAACATAATTTTTTATCTTGTTTTATTATATATACACATATTATATTATGTTAAATAATTAAATTAGTATATATAATAAATTTAAACATATTCAATTTAATTATATTATCATAATAATTTAAATTTTGATAACTTTATATTAAATAATATATTTATAAAAAATAAAAATATATTAATATATTTATAAACAAATTTGTTTATAAACTATTCATGAACTTGTAATCAAGTATGTTTATAAGCCTCTAATCAAACTTATTAGTATTCATAAGTTTATAATCGAGCACGTTTACGATGTTTAACGAGCTAAATTTTGTTGAACTCGAATTCGACTTGTTTACAAATTAAATTTCAAAGTTAAGTTTAAATTTGACTTATTTATTTTAACGAATGAACTCAATTTTTATCGAATCAAACATCAAGTCATTCGCTCAACTCATTTGCGACCATAATAAGAGATGATAAAGAGGTTTTTGACACAAATTATTATAAAAATATATATATATATAGAGAGAGAGAGAAGAAGATGAATTGCATCTCTCTTATCATTTTTTATATATACATTATCCTTTCTTTTTTTTTCTTGTCTCGTTAAATAGAGAGTTCCATCATGACAGTCAAACCATTCATTTCTCTATATTTTTTTTTATCTTCGTCTCATTCTTCCAGTGAATTTTAGTAATGTGAGACACTTTGCAACCCCATCGATGATAAGTTAACTAATCTCAATGGCATCATTATGCCATTTAAAATTTAATTTTAACCCTTATGAACCCAAATCGATAAGTAGCCCAAAAATGAAATTCAAAGCCCAAGCCCACCAATCAGACAGTTCAGTTCGGACCCAAATGCCGAATCAAACCCCATCTCCTTCGAAGTCCCTGTTTCTTCTGCAACTCTTCTTTGCTCTTTCATGGCGAACCCTCTGTTTCGCAGCCTTCGCAGAGCTTCCATCTCTTCAATCTCCAACCACTTTTCCCACAAACATCTCACCTTCAGGTATCTCTCAATCTCTACATCTCTGTCGGGAAGTCGTTTCCAGGCTCTTTTTCGGTTGAATCCCCACCATTTTCTTCTTCCTCCAGGACAAATTTTCATCCACCAAGACCTGAAACTCCGTTCCTCCCGTGGAAACCTTGGTGGGTTTTCAGAAACTTGAGCTACGGATCAGTCAATCTCGTGATTTCCCAGGGGAAGCCGAAGTTCGAGACCCGTGAAATCGAGCCTCCGAAGAAGGATAAGTGGAAGACGAAGAAGAGGCTGAAACAGCAGAGGAAGAGAGAGAAGCAGAAGAGGAAAGCGGCGAACAAGCGTGATCCGCGATGGCTCGGCGTCAAAGGGAAGAAGAAGAAGCAGAAATTCGCCAATGCCGAGGAGCGAATCAAAAACAAGCTTGAAAGGGTAAGAGTTAGTGAATTTCTTGTACTGTTACGAACTTTTTCTTTTGTATTCATGAAATTAGAAACATGGTTAAGATAGTTTGGTCGTTTCGTTCGAGAAGAAGACCAGTAGAGGGTCAGTTCGAGGAGAGTGGATGAAATGAAATAGGTATTTAGCAAAAGAGAGAGAGGAGACCAAGAAAAATATGGCGGGAGTCTGGAGAGACCCAATTGTGATAAGAATTTTGAAGGTCTCACAGAAGATAAGACATAGATGGAAATGCTGGAGAGCTAGATCATGTAGCCGACCACACGGCAGGATAAGGGCTTGATTGATTGTTGTACTCAATGAGAGGTATAATTTTTTCTTTGGGTTTCATCTGCTGCAAAATTTGTAAATTTGACTGATAGCACAAATGTAGAACCATATTGGCCTATATATACACTTATGTCTTGATGCATTGATTAATGAATGGCTCCTACTCTAGTTGGAAACTAAGTTAAACTGAAGTCTCCACAACTCACATGTTACGTACTGAATGAGGGTCCTTTCAATTTTTATTAATAGATCACTATGACCGAGCTAGAGATGGCAAACTTCTAGGAGTTTAAGACACAAGCAGTAAAACAAACAAGCACTATTACTGAGTCACAAGCTCATTTTTAGCATATTTCTATAGTTGTCTAGGTTGGCTGGCTAATTTGGTAGAAGTTGGAGAGCAGCAGCCTCTGCTGGCCTCCTGTATCCTCCTGGTGGATAGATTGCTATGCATTTTTCTGGAACTTATTTATTTATTTTTCCTCAATAACATCATACCACGTTAAAGCTGTCAAGAGGATACTATAGTTTTTTATTTTTTTTCCTGGTAAGATGGCATATACTATGCTTTTATTTCAATCTATAGTTCACTTCCCTTTGCTGCTGCAAAAACGTTAGTTCCTTTATTCGTGGAACCCTCAAAATTTGTTTGAGACTTGTTCTTCTTGTTGCATCATGATTCTTTGGCAGATGGTTCTGTATGGAAAAAAATAGTTAATACTAAGTTCAATTCTGTTTTATGTTAACTTAGAAGTAGGTAACTGAAAGCAGAAAGCTTTTATTAACTTCATATTCCTACTTTAATCAGTTAGGAAAATCTATAGTTAAGAGAAAACAATAACAGAAAGGCCCAGCCTACCAACAATTAAAAGGGCATCCCAAGTCACAAAGCTCCCTGCTCTGCAAGGGTTGAGAGATGTTCATTTTCACATGCAGTGTTGCTCTTGGGCTTTTGTAAAAACGTTGTTTTCATGATCCAAACTTGTGATTGAAATTTCAGTCAGAAAAGAGCAACCTTACCATAAAACTCATCGCTGAAGCAAGGAAAAGCAGAGCCCTATTGCTATCAAGTCTCACCCTCCAAAGATACAAACAATGATTTCATTGAAATGTGCAAGTCGGTTTACCACATCAGCTCCGTGTTTTACATTTACACATCTAAATTGATAGTAATGACGGAAATAGTATGCATTACAAGTTTACAAAGTAAAGGTCATATTGATTAGACTTGGAGAAAATCTAATAGCGTGTAGAAAGTACATGTATAATTCTCCATTTACCTTCTTTTTTCTGAAATCTAAACTCAATTTGATTCTGTCAATTTTGTTTTTTGGTTGCTTTCTGTTCCAGGCAAAGATTAAGGAATCAATGCTGATTGAAAGACTTAAACGATACGAAGTTCCTAAAGTTCAGGGTCCTGTGGTTGAACCACATAACTTGACTGGTGAGGAACGTTTCTATTTGAAAAAAATGGCCCAGAAAGGGTCTAACTATGTACCAGTTGGAAGAAGAGGGATATTTGGAGGAGTTATTCTTAATATGCACATGCATTGGAAGAAGCACGAAACGGTTAAGGTCTTCTGCAAGCCTTGTAAACCCGGGCAAGTACAGGAGTATGCAAATGAGATTGCTAGGCTGAGTGGGGGAGTTCCAATCCAGATAATTGGAGATGATACCATAATCTTTTACCGAGGAAAGGATTATGTGCAACCAGAAATCATGTCACCAATTGATACGTTATCCAAGAAAAGGGTATATTTTCTAACTTAATTGTCTTTTAGGAGGCCTTCTAATTTTCTTGCCTATCTCAATAACATTGCCTAGTTCATTTTATTTGTTTATTTCAATATGAATCATAGACAAAATATGGTTGGGAAGCTAGAACCCATGTAGCTGACCCCAAAAGTGGGATTAGCACTTAGTGTTTGATTTGATTTTGGTTTCTTTTGATAGAAAAAATATGGTAGCCACCCATTGATGACAACATATGGATGCATCAATTACAATATATGTTGTTTATTTTGATTTTGACTTCTTTTGATATTTGTTTATTTCAATATGGATTATAGACAAAATGTGGTTGTCACCAGGTTACGATACCATACAAGGTAATCGAAAAGGGTTCCACAATTTCATGTTCTTGATGAAACTCCAGTATGTGTTAACCTGCCTTCTAAAAAGGTTTTTGTTTCTAGGATGATCTGGGTTCAATTGTTTTGAAAGCTGTTGGCTTTTATTCACATATGGATATATCAATTAACATTAGTAAATGCTTTCTTCTCCCTCTTTCTACGCCAGTTCAAACATTTAAATTCAGTAACATATATGTTACTTTGATTTGTCATCTTTCAAAATGTTGAGAGTAACAAATAGGTTCCTTTGCACATAGATCCAACGCCTGTCCTACCCCTGCGGCTTTTCTTCCACATGTGAGTTTGGTACTTCTCACCTGTTTAACAATGTTACTAAGCATTTTCTTTATTTTCCAGGCACTCGAAAAATCAAAATACAAGCAATCACTCGAGTCAGTGAGGCGCTTCATTGCGATTGCTGAGAAGGAGCTAGAACTGTATTGCAGACACGTTGCCCTTTATGGTGACCCGAATAAGCGGAGTCCCAACTCAATCCTTGATGGTCCAAACAGAGGCACAGGGGAGTGGAAAAGAATTGTATCTAAGGTAGAAAGGAATCTGGATTCAACTGTTGGTGGATTTTCTTCAACTCTTTCAGTGGCAGGTATTGATTCCACAGATCAGGAATCATCTGAAACTGAAGATGATTTTTCTGATGAAAACCTATCTGTGACTGAAACTGATTCTGATGACGACAACATTTGTAGCAAAGATTTTGATTATTGTTATGAAGGAGAAGAGAACTCTTCCTGTAGTGAAGAGAGCTCAACCAAAATGGAGGGAACATTCTAAAGCAGGTGGGGTGCTGATAATCAAGAGCTTCCTCTGGATCGACCCTTGTTAAACAGGGAGTCTTGTACACTTAGGACGCCCTTTCCCCCGGGCCTCAACCTTTATTGTAGATACTCTTTTTACCTAACATTCATATTTATGAACTGTACACAATTTCACCTTGCAAATGAATCTGCAAATAGATAGAAAAGCTAAAACAAAAAGTTTTTACTAGATGAGTTGAGTCTGTGCCTATGTGAATTAAGAAGATATAATGCTACTTTCAAGCTGCATGAAGTGATTTGTTCTGTACCTTCCAGTCTTCTTAGATGAACAACTGTGAGCTCTGGACAGATATTTGCTTCTCTCTATGATTTTTGGTTGCATTTTTTCATGTCATACAACCTTAACTTTCTGGTCACTTGTAGTGAGACAGAGCTCTTTATGTTAGCAAGGGAAAAGGGTATCTAGCAAGTGATATGATTCGATCACGCATAATAACTCATAGATCAAATGTATTAAATAAACACACAGGGCTTGTTATGATTCACCATGAAGATCTTCTTTTCCATAGATTCACAAGTGTTACCATTCCTTTTACGTAAATTTATTGAACACGAATAATAACTCACAAATTAAATATACTAAATAAACACGCAAAAATTTGTGGGCTAAATTTATATTTTTGCTCTTTTATCTTCATGTTTTATTTTATATAATTACTTAAAATTTTTCATTGTTTCAATTATATTCTTGTATTATGTATTTTTAAATTAATTGTATATCTAGCCATACGAAAAAAAAAAAGTATTAAGGGTAAAAATATGAGTTTGATTGTGTATTGTAGGCATAATTTGGACATTTCAGTACGTGTGTATCACACATTCTAACTCAATTTTGACGAGATGTATAATTGACTTGAAAATACATAATTTAGGAATATAATCGAAAAAAAAAAAATTTGGATGGTTATACAAAAGAAATTGCGAAAGTATAAGAACAAAAATATGTGTTTGGGCAAAATTTGTGCATGAGCTTGTCATGAATCGTGACGAAGATCTTTTTTTTGTGTAGTGATTAACATGTGCTATTATCTTTTTAGTATATTTTAGGTAAATTCATCGAGCATGTATTATAAGTTATAAATTATATATATTAAAAAATATATAAAATTTATATGTGAGTTTTGCCTTTACAAAAAAGATTTATTTATTTTTAATGTGGGGATGATATGAGTTAGATAAAATTTTTCTAGGTGACAGTTTGCACAAATCTCATTGCATAATGCTATTTAGACACATAATTTTGATTCTTATATTATATATTAATACATTATATATTTGTATTTATTATGTTATAGACAAAACTCCATTTAAAGGTTAAAAAAAATTTAAAAGCCCAAAATAATTTTTTGGACTAAAATGTATAATTTTTCTCTAATTGGAAGGGGTCTCACATAATATACAAACTAAATAATTTTGATATTTGAAAATCCTTTCAAGAGTCTTGTGAAAAAGATAAATATTATTCGTAAAAAAATTCTAATTCTAATAAGGGCTCGAAGTATGAGGATAAATATTATTCATACAAATCCCAATCCTAGTGGTTTCTAGAATGTTATGGTGGACGTTGGGCCTGTTTGTTGCAACTTAAAAGCTGTAACTTTTAGTTTCTAGTTTAAAAAAAATGGGTATATAGTGTTTGTTTAAATTTTTAGAATTCTAGCTTATAGTTTCTACTAGTTTTTAGAAGTGGTAGAAGCTGGCCTTTTCAAAGCTGGGGTACCTCAGCTTCTACAACTTTTAATTAAACAGTTACATTTTTGTGATAATTTTACTCCTATTTTTAACAAAGAATTACTCTTCTATTCAACAATCAATGATCTTTCTTCTCCACCGCCATCTCTATTTTTAGATCTCTTCTTTTTTCTCGCCATCTCCCTTTCTCTCTATACACTAATTAATTTTTTTATAACACTTGAAACTTATACATATACACTAATTAATTTTTAAATTATCATTTTATAACTATTAAGGGTATTATGGACAATTATACAAAAATAAATTATTTTACAGCTTATGATATCAAACACTACAACTGTTTAACTACAATTTCTGAGAAGTTTAAACAAACAAGTTCACAACTTATTCTAAGTTTTAGAAGCTATAATCTAAAAAGTTAGAAACTATAATTTCTGTAATTAAGCTGTAACAAACGGGACCATTATTCTTAAGAATTCTAATTCTAGGATACTTATGAAAGCTCCATGTTTTTCCATGAATAAACATATACTTATTCTAGAAAATGCACGTCTTTGATATTGGTGTTAGCACGACTATCAAGTTCTTATAGTCTTCAACGTCTGATTTAAATATCGGAATGTCTGGACGAATAGTGCATTGCACCTTTAAATTGCTCTTTTTGCAAACATAACCACTTTGATAATGACATTTTTATTTTATAAATTTGCTATTGTCTTCACATAATATCAGTATTAACATGAAATAAGGTGGAAGGGCACATTTTATGATAATAGATTGATGCTTATCTAAAATATGAGATGTTATCGATATAGCTACATAGATATAGCTTAAAAATCACAAAAATATATTGTTGTCATAGACGTTCAAGTGAATCATTGATTGAACCGATAGGTCAAATCTAATTGTGTTTTCGTCTAACAACTACCAAAGCATTACGTATTGGATGATATGAGAGTTGAAGATCGAACCCCACATAATATATGAAAAGCAAGAATTACCAAATCGAATATATAGATATTTCTAAAAGTCATCAAAATATTCCGAGATATTTATGTACAATAGAAGTCGATCACTCATTATAGAAATCTTTTAAGATTGGAGTTTTTCATATGAAAAGCATGGGATTCCAACAAAATTTAGTGGGAAGTGCGAACGGACGAATGCAACTCAATGTCATAATCACAATTATGTTACTTTAACAAGGTGACAGACATGATTGCGAAAGTCGGTCAATAATGGAAGAGACATCCCTAACGGATTGAGAGGCCCCCGAAAATGATGGATTCTTGCATCTTTGTACATTAGTGCTACTCTCATGGTAATATTAATCTATTTATATTAAATTATTTGAGGCACTCACAAATTTGAAGTGACCGCCCATATTTTTTCTCATATCTCCAACTATTATTAGGCTTTTAATTCGAATATAAATATTTTATAATGAATATATTTAGTTACTCACTTAAGTAAACCTTTATTAAAATAAACAAGATAAGATAGTATCAAGATAAAAGTGAAATATTTTTTAAATTAAAATATAAAACAATCAATATAAGATTAGAAATTATTCTAAAATTTTTATCAAATTATTTGTTAAATTTTTTTGAAATGTATTAGAGGACACAAACGCTGTCTTTTTTTTATCTGTAAAGACCAAGATATGATTATCTTGAGAGAGAGAAAGAGATAAATATATTTAAAAAAATTAAGATAAGAAGTCTCGTGATTTCTTTTTCAAGTGTCACCAAATAAATTTAACAAATACGTTGGAAAAGACAAACATCTAGAATGCTTTCCATATCTGATCTTTTTCACATTATATTTTGATTAATAAATATTACTTTAAAAAGAATATTTAATAAGGAGAACAATCACTTTTCTTCATTTTTCATATATTCATTTACATCTCTAAATATCATTTGATCTTTTTACATAAATATCAATATTTTATGATGGAGATATCCAATCACTTTTCAAATAATAAAAAGTTTCACTCAATGTATTTATCTTATGTATTATAAAAAATAATAATTGTGGTTGTTGTTGATTAGATAAAAGTAACTTTACCTAAGATTAATTTGACATGTAAGCTAGAGTTACTAGACACTGTGAATTATCAACAAATTAAAAAAATAAAAATAAAATGTTATGTTTCTCTTCTTAAAACCAATTTCTTATTATTAACCACAATAATAGTCATACGCTCCCCTTCTTCCTCTAAAAATTAATGTTTTATTTAGTCCTAAAATGGGTATGATAATAAGAGATTATAGTAATCTTTTCAAATTCGAATTTCAAATCTCTCTAAAGAGGAACTTATATGTAAATTTTTATATACTTATTTGGTATATATAATATGCCAATTTTTACAATATTTAATATGGTTAATTATGAAAATAATCTATTTTTTTTTACGAATTTATAATTTTATCTAATTCTATCAATTTTGGCAATTAATTTCAAATTGGTTCAATTGAGAGTAATTTTATCTAACATGTAAAATTAATTTAAAGAGAGTGTGTGCATGTTGATTTGACATGTCAAGTATCATATAATAATAATATTTATAGAATCTATATGTACACATAAATAAAAAAATATGTAATCTGTAAAAAGAAAAAAAGTAAACAAATTATGTACAATAAATTATATATATATTTTTTATTATTTTTACTTATGTATATGTATGTCTTATAAATATTATTATTATATGATACCTAACATGCAAAGTCAGTATAAACACACTCTTTCTAAATTGATTTTATATATTAGATAAAATTACATCGAATCAACCCAATTGAAAAAATTGAAAGGATTAAAAAAAATTACAAATCTTTGAAAAAGTATTGAATTAATTTTGTGATTAATCTTTTTATTCAACATATGTCTAAAAGCTAATGATCACGATTAGTGAATCGTTATCAAACTAAAACATTAAAAGACAAAAACAAAAAGAAGAAGATAGAAAGGCATTAACGATGCTCAAAAAGAAGTTGACAACTCAAATCAAACACATAGAAAGAGGTCCATTGACAAGAATGGAAGGAATCCCAATCTAATCCCCAACCAAAAAACAGTGGATTTTCTTTACCCTTTTTCTCTTTCATTTTTGTTTCTACTTTCCCCCATCTTTTCAACTAACAATTCTTAGTCTTTGCCCCTTTCATGATACATACCTACATACATACATACATATGTATTCCCTTTCCCTTTCTTGCCATTGAATCTTTACTTTTGCCCATCCTTTTCCTTACATTCTCCTCATCCTCTGAAATTTCACTTCCTTGGGTATATGTGGGCGTATAAATTTTGGTTCAGATCGAAAAATTAGTTCCGATCCAAAATTAGATTGAATCATTTCAGTTCAATCTTGGGTCTAAAAAAATAGTAATTTTTTATTTCTAATGGTCTAGATTGAAAATCAAGCATATATATATATATACACACATATATTTAAATTTATATTAAATAGGAACAAAATTAATTTGTTTTACCAATTTGAACTAGATCAGATTATACTGAATTGTGTTGGCTTTAGGAGAGAGTAAAAATTTGGTTTAATCGAATTTACTGAATTGATCGGTTCGGTTTGATTATATTTTCTAAGAAGTTTGATTTTTCTTTGTTAGGATAATCAAATTAATTGAACTGAACAAAATATAAAACGATATTATTTTTTTAAGTTTGAAATTTACAATCATTTTTCGATTTTTTTGGGGTCAATTAGTTAGTTTGGTTTTTTCAGTCTATTAGAAATTTTTGTTTTTTTTCGATTTTTTGTGTTAGTTTGGTCTTCAATTTATGGTTCGATTTATAAGATTTATGTTTTTTAGTTCGGTTATTAGTTAATTTAGTTATTTGATTTAATTAATCAATTCAATTAATTCGATTAGCTAATTTTAATCGATTCAATTCGATTTGCACATCCCTAGTAGGTACACACCTTCTCACAATAGTTTTAACTCAAAATATATAAAAAAAATATTATTTTTTATTTGCAAATAAATAAAATGAGAAAAGGTGGTATCCTACTTTCAGATAAAGTAATACTTTTGACAAAAGGTTTTCCCTCCCATTTATTCTTCAATTTCCCTTGACAAAATTCTCTTTTCTAATTCTCCCCTTTATTTAATCCTTTTCAACACCCTAAATAATAAAATGGGTTTTTGAATTTTATAATTTATAATAAATTAATCTTATTACAATTTAGTCTATTCATAATTTTGTAAAAAATCTATGATGTGATAAATATATATAAGAAATAAAAAATATAGAAATAACGATTGACAACAACCATAGCTAATAGACCAATGGTGAAAGAATCCATCATGGGTATGGGAGAGCAAATGTTAGGTTTACTCAAACTAACTGAATTGATCGAACTTGTCAGTTTGATTTTTTTTTTACATCAAGCTGGTTTGATTAATTTTTCTCAAAAGTTTGATTTTTGATTTTCAATTTTCGGTTGAATTTTTTAGTTGGAAGAACAAAACTAATTGAACCGACCAAATTTTAAAATAAGATCATTTTGATATTTATAAAATGGTATTTTTTTTTTTCAGTTTTGTGTGTTTTTTATCGGTAACTTTAGCTTTCTTTGATTTTTTTTTGCATTTCTTTGGTTTAATCTGTTTGATTTAGTTCGATTTGGTTTATACAATTTGAGTTCGATTTTTTCTATTATCAGTTAGTTTAATTTTTTGAGTTAATCTGATGGTTCAGTTCAATTTTACTCATCAATTCAATTAGTAAATTTCAATTTAGTTTGACTGTTTGCACACCTTATGGGTTCTTTTTTCTTCTTAAAAAATCGTTGATTTTTTCATATTATATATTTATATATGCAATTTGATAATTTTTTAACAGAGTTAGATGGAATTTTTAAAGAGAGACTAAATTGCAACAAAACTAAAAATTAAATAGCTGATATAAGGTAAATTAAAATGCAAGGAATATTTTGTTACAAACCATAAAATTGAGGGATTAATTGTGTTAATCCCTACATAAGTTAGATGTGGAATAAAAAAGCTTAATATTGCAATAGATGATGATTAATACTTATATGGATAGAGATTTCACTATTTATAACAGTTTAGAGATCATTTTTTTACTTAAAATTAAGTCTTTTTATTAGATAACAACTAAGAACAATTATCTTAATCAAAACAAACTTTATTTCTTAACATTGTCTTTCTATGATTTAAAGAGAAGGATTTGTCGTCCCCACAAACATGATACAGTGATAAAATATTTAGAATTTTACATAAAATATTGAAATTTAAGGTAAGATAGAATTATTATTGAAATATAATATTTAACTAGAATACAATAATAAGATTAGAATGTAAGTTCTGTATAGATTGCATAGAATGTTGAGTTCTAAATGTGTATAGACTATGATCGTATTCGAATTTATCAGAGGGATATATCAAGGGAAAATGTCACCCACCTTTAAGAATTAATTAGACAAAAATCAAACACTCTAGGTAAATTAAAAAAATGAAAAGAATTTGTCTTGGGTTTATCAAGATTAGTTAAATCACTGGATGGTATCAGACAACTCATGGTCACGAATATTTTTTTTTTTTTATTTCAAGAAGATAATTCTAATCAGATTAGACAATTCAACTGTGAATAGGATTGATTGACTTGTCCTCAATCTTGTACAAGACCCTTCCTTCATTTGGGTCCAGCCGAGTTTCATATAATACAGATGCAAAATATGGTCTACCTAGTGGACCAAAGCCGATGTTATAGCCTATACGCGTTTGTTGAGCTGAACCTAAAAATCATCAAAAATGTATATAAAAATGATTAAAAACAAAATTATATAGAATTTTCATAAAATTAATAACATATTAATACGGGTGGCGACCGTGTGCTAAATGGGTCAAGCAAAGACCCGTCAAACCCCATGGATGGATTTGCCCATTCAAAACCCGACTATACCAAAGTCAATGGGCGCCTCCGCCTTTTCAATTATTAGTAATTATTAATTCCTTCCCTCGCCATCCAATGGCTGTAATAAAAAAATAGAAAGTAAAAAGAAAGATCACTCACGTGAAAGATTAAAGAAATAAATCATCACTGACAACCACGCGCGCCACGTGAGTCGTGACCTCAGATTTGTTCAAAGACTTGTCAGGCGAGGGGGGGGGGGGGGGGGGGGGCTAGTGGAATTTGTCGAAATTGAGTGGCCATATTTTATAAAAATATGAGGCAAAGATATAATTATTATAAAAGAAATAAGGGAATAAAAATATAATCACGTCAATTAAGAAGACTTTATGAAAGAAAAGATCGTTTTATTTAAGCGGTAACTATTACTAAGAAGACGTGAATAATAATAATCTTCTGTTAGCTCTACAAGATATCTATAATGACTTGTAGTCGTCTATAAGGATATTTATAAGACAGACCAAAAATAAAAGTGAATCTTTCTCAGAATAAAGATATCAGAGGGATCAGCCATCTTACGGCTGCTCCCTCCCCCTCTCTTTATCCCTCTATATAAACCCCCAAAGTCTCCAAGTTTATTCTTCTTCTCTCTCTCTCTCTCTCTCTCTCTCTCTCTCTATATATATATATATCTATATATATATATATCTATATATATATATATCTTCTGTGTGTGTATATATATATAAAAATAGCAAGTGGCAGCGTTGATTTCCATGGCGACCAACAACGGTGAGAAGGGGACGATCGTGAGCTTCGGCGAGATGCTGATCGACTTCGTACCGACGAAGTCCGGCGTATCGCTGGCGGAGGCGCCGGGATTCCTGAAGGCGCCGGGCGGTGCTCCCGCCAACGTGGCGATCGCGGTGTCGAGGCTGGGCGGGAGGTCGGCATTCGTCGGAAAGCTCGGGGACGACGAGTTCGGCCACATGCTGGCCGGGATCTTGAAGCAGAACGGCGTCTGCGTCGACGGGATCCTCTTCGACAGCTGCGCCAGGACCGCCCTGGCCTTCGTCACGCTCAAGGCCGACGGCGACCGCGAGTTCATGTTTTACCGGAACCCTAGCGCCGACATGCTCTTGACTCCCGAGGAACTCAACCTTGACCTCATTAGATCTGTACGTGATCTGATCTCTCTCTCTCTCTCTCCCCATTTTGCCTGTTAAATTCCGGATCTTCCGTGGATTGTCTGTTTGGTGCGGTCCGTTGCACTCACGCGCTGTGAATTTCCTTTTGGAATCATCGCGACTTATGGTTATGTGTCGAGAATCACACAGCCGGGGGGCGCGTAGCGCGCTATGTTCTGAGCACCGGTTTCCTTTCTCCTGCTTAGTCTTCAATCTTTTCGCAGTTAATGCGTAACTGAAATTTACAAGGTTTTAATTTAATTTTTATTTCTATCTAGGGCCCTGGATGAAGACCCACCCGCCTAATCTCACGGCCAGGGGTTAGGCGGGGCTCTGGATGGAGGCCCACCCACCTAACCTCCCGGGCAGGGCTCATTTGCACACTATGTTCTTGCACTGGCTTATTTTTTTTCATTAAATTTATTCACACCTTCATACATTCATACACGGTTATTATTAGAAGTGTCACGACTAAGGGTCTAAATAGAGTAGTAGTCTAAGGGAGTGGACAGTGTTGGTGAGTTCTAAAATCTCGTGTGGGGGAGAATGGTGATTTAGGATTAAGGGGTAAATAAAGGGATTACACTAATGGGATATAGTTAGATCAATAAATAGCAGTTGAGTGTTACCCAAAAACACACATAATATATGTATGTATATACATGAAATCTCATCGTAGCTTGTTGCTTCTGTAAACAGCCAAATCGCCATCACCATCAACATTTAATATTTTCTTTGAACGTTGCTGTTGATAATGATGCCCCACCGCAATTTCAAGACTTTGATTATTTGTTTGGCATGAGCTGAAATCTAGGGCTCTTTTCTTTGGTATTCCCCTATTGAGAGGTGTTTGGTTGACCTCTTTCACCACTTATAAACTATTCATTTAACTTATAAATTATATAACTTATTTTATTATGTGTTTGCTCAACATATAAGTTATTTTAGCAGTTTATTCAATAAGCTCCTCCCTTCCCCCCAATTTTTTCAAAATAAGCTCTAGCTTATTTTGTTGACCAACCAGTTTGGCCTCAAACAACTTTCTAATTTCTAACATTTACCCATCTCCTTCGTCTCTCTGTTTTCTCCAACATTGCCTTCCTCGAGCTTCAGCCGTCGCCTCCAGACTCATCCCACGTCGCCTCCAGACTCATCCCATCAACTGTAGCCTCCATTACCACCTCCTCCATACCTGGCACCTCTTGCCTCCATCATCGCTTCCCCTTCCATCAATATATTTTTTTAATAAAAGTGTATAATTTATCAACGTATAATTGTAATAATTTTATTAGTTAGACATTAATTTATAATTTATTTTTATTAAAAATTAATATTTTTATAAATTTTATTTGTATTATATTTTATTTTAGTCTTTTTATTAAATTCTGATAGATTTTTAATTTTTTTAAATCAAATATATAACTATATAAATGACAACTTATAATACATTTATTCAAATATGTTATCAACTTAATTGTTTTTTTGACTTTTAAGCTTTATACAATTTATAAGTTGAAGAACTTATAAGTTAGGGGGGGGGGGGGGGGGGGGGGGGGGAAGAGTAAGTCAAACAGCCTCTGAAGAAATAAGTACCAAGTGAGCATATTGGATTTTTTGCTTCATGCGTGCTTATGTGTTCTACACCCACATTCGTTTCAACTAATCGGATAATCTGTTTTGCTTTTGTGCCTGTTGTTGGTCCAAGTCCTCGTACCTTTTGAATATTATGGTGATGCATTTTGTAGAAAATAGTGATGCTTCGCGGATTCCCTTGATATAAATTTAATTCTTATCTTCTATCTGTTGGTTTAGTAATTTTTAACGGAAGATGTATTCTAAAGTCTACCCCATTCCACTTGACGCTAGAGATCTTGGCTTTCGAGTTGTAGCTAAGTTCAGTGGATTCTTGATGTCAAGAAAAATTGGATGATCTGATGATGGGTTTTGGTTCCATGTTTAGGCCAAGGTTTTCCATTATGGATCAATAAGCTTGATCGTGGAGCCATGCAGATCAGCTCATTTAAAGGCAATAGAGGAGGCAAAACAAGCTGGTGTCCTGCTTTCTTACGACCCCAACCTTCGGATACCACTATGGCCATCGCCGGAGGAAGCACGCAAGCAGATTTTGAGCATCTGGGACAAAGCAGAGATCATCAAGGTCAGCGATAACGAGTTCGAATTCCTCACAGGGAGTAACAAGATAGACGATGAAATAGCAATGTCCCTGTGGCACCACAACTTGAAGCTTCTCCTTGTGACTCTTGGCGGGGAGGGTTGCAAATACTACACCAAGGTAAAGCCACGAATTTCAATCTTCTTTGATCTTCAACCTTTAGATCTAAAGCGATTGGTAGATAGAAGCGGAATTACCTAGAATTCTCACTAGTCAAAACTGATTGGGATTAAAATAGTTAGTTTTGGATGCATCTTGTATGGATATTGACGGATGTGGGCCATTCCCACCAAAGGTGGTAGACCAAATTGTAAGGGTGTCGATGCTTGTGAACAGGCTCACTCTGTCCCTTCTGTCCTGGCTGGTTCTCTACCATGCAGACCATAGATTTAACAGGTAGAGAGATACTACCACCCCCCAGTTATAGTAAGAGTTTTACCTAGAATGAGGAGGGTGGCTACCTGATGATGGGAATTTGAGGAAACAAACACTTAGCTATATGACCAAATCCTTTAAATTCATTGGATTCCCTTATCCACAAACATAGCTACAAATGGAGTAGTTTATCTCGTTCGTTTGTCATCTTCAATTTGTCTAATACTTGCTACACAGAACTTCCATGGAGCTGTGGATGCATTCCATGTCAACACAATCGACACAACTGGTGCCGGCGATGCATTTATCGGTTCTTTCCTCTCCAAGCTTGTCGACGACCCATCCATACTCGATGTAAGCTCCTTGCTGCTATTCCTGTCGTTTTTTATCGTCATGTTACCCAAAATTCTGTCAAAAACTTGTTCACACACAACTCAAAATTGGGATGGAATAAATTGCAGGAAGAATCGAAGTTGAGGGAAGTTCTGAGATTTGCAAATGCGTGCGGAGCCATCACAACCACCAAGAAGGGAGCCATCCCAGCTCTCCCCACTGAGCCTGAAGTCGTCAGTCTTCTCAAGGGTGAATAGAAGACTACACATTCTTCAATTGCCTTTTGTTTTGTTCCTTCACTTTCCTTTTTCTCTTCCCTCAGATTTGCTCCTATGTGAAACTTAACCAGAGTTAGCGTCTCTCAATTTTTGATTTGATATCTTCCTGGTTGTACTGCCACAAGACTTCGTGGTACTAATAAATTCTATCTTGTTTTCCAATTGTGTCACACTACAAGTTTCTAGTTGAAGGTGGCTAATGACTCACATGATTAAGTAATATTCTTGTCACAGTCACTTGCTAGTGGTTTTGGGTAATGGTTGTAATATCATTTCTACCAACACTTACGAGTTTACAAGATTAAACAATATCAACTTCTTTAATAAACTATTGTCACCCAACTTGCAGAGATCACCTTTGTCGAGTGCGCTACTTGATGATCTATGACCCAATAAGAATCATATATTAGCTAAAGTTAATACTTTGTTTGTTGGCCCAAGATTGTGATTGTTATTGTGATTTAACATGGTTTTTATAACCTCGTCTTTAATTTTATATATTCTTGTATGATTATACAACTATCCTAATATACTCATATCTCTCATGCTTTTATTTTGCACATATTAGTACGTTGCTACTTAACATTCTATGCTATACAATAAAACTGATTCTATAATCATTTATAGAATTTTCCTTTTAACTTTCACAAAATCTTACTATCCCCTAAAATGTTAAATGCATTTTTTCATTTTACTCATTGTGTTTTAATTTTATAGATAATATCTTCACTAATTTTCTCCACTTTTTGGATGATTTAATCCCATATATCTAAATTTATATGTTCTTTATGTGAGTTAATCTTCCAAGAACATGTGCATGAGATATGAAAACTCTATATGTTAGGAAAATAAGACTTTCAGTTCATTTGAAGAAATGGCAAATATATTCAATTAAACAGCTGGATAGCAAAGTAGTGGTGTGGGTATATTCTGGGGCAACCCCACAATTATTTTGATTGAGAGAAGGCTGTAGTGGGGATTCAGATATTGACCCACAATGGCTTCCCAATAAAGAAAGGCTTATCTCGGGATTACCGCCCTGCCGTCTTTTTCTTTAATAAATAATTGATTGCGGGTGAGTCATGTGCCCCCCCCCCCCCCCCCCCCCCCCCGGGGAGCCATCTATTAAGGGTAGGGTATATGGCCTACTCATATCTGTAAAGTTGCCCTCTCCCAAATGAAATATAAAAATGGGGTAGGATCAGGGGCCGGGGCGGTCATCCAAATATAAAAATGAGTCCATTTCCAAATCCTAACCACTAGCAGAAGTGCCTTAGCCCCACCTAAATTATTGGAAACCTCCTATACTCATACAAATCTATGCTTTAAGTTATTTTCCTTGAAATGGTTGAGATTTCTAGTGCACCAAATAAACTAGCTGCAACTAACCATTAGGTCAAGCCCCATAATGAGCATGAGAGCCAAATAAAGGCTTTTTGCCCCCTAAGCAAATAAAGGCTTTTCTCTCGTCTGTTTCGAGCAAGCACAATTGTGAGTTGTGATTCAGTTTGATTTGATTTGCTTAAAATTGATTTAGTTTATGGCTCACTTCAACTTTAAAATAAATCAAAACTTTTAACTCAAATCAAGTTCACTAATCACTCAATTTGACTCGCTAAGCTCAAATAACATCTAAATAAGTCAATATCAACTAATGAATCAAGTAAGCTGAGTAGCTAATGAACATATTTATAAACTCGACTCGTTTAACTCAATTTGATAATAAGAACAAAAAGAAAAAGTAAAAAAATTTTGACCTTGACACACCAAAAATTAATCACATGTAGAAAAATGCATGGGTCAAATTGATAATAATTTTAAATTAATGAATTTATCATAATTAATTACATATTATGTGCAAATTAAATTTACTATAATTCATTAGAAAAAAATACTTCTCACAAATAAGGTATTTTATAATACTTAAAATTTTAAGCTTGAAAATTATTTTTTTTGTGTATTTTACTATTAAAAAAAATAACATAATAGTAATATTAACTTATAATTTGTATTTTATATATATTCATGTAATTCAATCAAGTTTGGCTCATGAGCCAGACAAGTCGAACATATCATGAATCAAGATCAAATAAAAAACCCATGCTTTTTACCTCTTCTTCAACTCATTTGATTTATGAACTTAATTTATTGAGCTAATTAACGAGTTGAATACAATATCTGGCAAGCCAGAGCTAAAACATGTGCACTACCGTCTTATTTATTTATTTACAATAGAATAAATAAAATAAATAGAAAAAAAATTAAGGGACACAATGCAGCTCCAGGTGTAAATGTGTAATTACTACTTCAAGTACAATTTGGACCACTAAGATGAAGTAATACCCCTATGTTATTGCAAAAGCAGAACTCCGTACAACAGAGAATCCTAACAAAAGGAATCATTCAAATCCTATGGTACGCATAGATACTTTTAAAAAAATTCCCTTGCGTAACTTACCAGACAAAATGCTTGATTCTTGTAACTGTTCATATATATTATAAACCTCATATTGTAGTATGGTCCTATGATTATCACATGAATCCAAAGGAATCATTATTTTCCTGTAACACCATGTCCTACCCTACTTGCTACTATAAAACAATTGCTTGGGGATAACAACCACTAACCTCCATGCGGAGAGAAGCCCAGACTGACTTGCACCTTTCCCACTTTGCTTGCATGTGAGCCAGAAATGCCTTTGCCCATGGTTCACTGCTCCCCTCCAAGCTCAAATCATAGGGCACAGAGAAACTGTTCAAACATTTGATATAAGCAACCAGTATTGATATTGATTGCTAATCTATCATCATAATAGTAATGCCAACCACTAAATTACTGTACTCTCATAATTTCTGTCCTGTGAAATCATATATCTCCAATTTTTCTTAGGAACTACGAATTGCACATTAATATAGATGACAAAAATCTTTTCTTGAGCAGTTGGCCTTACATTTTGTGTCTCATTGCAGACCAGAGACGAGTTAACCCCTAACTCACATAAATAAGGGTTCATCTATATTTTTTTTTAATTTTTTCTTGATAAATAAGGTTCCCATCTTATTGAATCATGACATACACATTACTACATAAATGGGAAATCAGCCAGGCTAGGGACTGGGTCAATAGGTCTCTGATAAGATACAACTATGAAAAAATATTATGTTGAAACAAAAAAAGTATCAGGTCAGATTTACATAATTGCAGTAAACAGCATTCCTTATTCACCCACTCAGTCTATCTAAAAAAACTTTACACATAATACCCGTGCTACTTACATACTTGAAAGATATGAAGAATCTTACCTCATCAGTTCCTCTTCCTGATATCCCTTACTAGAGGTACAATTCCTGCAAAAATATTACCACCTTAATAGATACATCATTATTAAAGCCTAACCGAAACAAACCACTTCCAGAAAGAGCAGTTAAAAACATAAATGAACTACTAAAACAGAAAGACATTCTACCATAGAGAGGTGTATATCCCAGTCGCTCTAATGACATTTTAACCCATTTTCTTCAATGAAAATAGTAGTTTCTCAATAATCCACTTTTATTTTTAGACTTAACACCTTACAGAGGATATGGCCATGGATACAGATTACCGGATTTCTAGGATTTCATGCAGCCAACCCCACCTAGAGGGATAAGGCTTCTGTTTGTTGCTGTTGTTCTTAATTGTACTCCACTTTTATTCTAATTTCCTATATATAAAATTATTGTAACTTGTTTTAGTGTGTCACAACAAAAATTCTTAAGAGGTATGAGAACCAGATGTAGGGCAATTAGCTTCATTGGATTAACCATGGGTGACTATTCAGGGTGTATATAATTCTGAGGGAAACCCAAGGCCAGTATAAAGAACATACCTGTGGAGTAAAATTTTGAAGAGGTGAAGAGACTTGGTGGAAAGATTGCATATAGCATCTGTAATATGTGCCTTGCTGAACAAGTACACTACTGGATAGCCAAGAAGCCATCTGCAGCAACATCCAGTATTCACTTACCATAACAAAATCAAACCGTCATTTAACATCACAGAAAAAGTTCGTTAGTTTAGTTAAAAACAAAAACACCAAATCCATGTTTCAATGAGCTTGTAATTTTGTTCATAATTCCATTTATAAGCATTGCTGGCTAACCACCCATTCTCAGCCACTGCATATGCAACTGCCTTTTTACGTGGGCAAATAATTGAAAGAATGTAACTGAAGCAGAAAATTCAACAATGGAGATCCAAAGAGATCTAACCTTAGACCACTCCGAGATTACACTTTTCCTTAAATTAGCTCTTCCTGGGTCCTTTTATGGAGTGCATTAAGAGGTGTATATAATTGAATCTTGAATAACTTATTTTAAACTTGTGCATTCCAACATCTCCCCTAGTACAGATTTGCCTATCCATCATCACCTAATCTCATGTATGCATGAGCAACTAGTAATTAGAAAGGGATTGTCTTTCTTTGCCATTTAATTCATCAACGAACCCAACTAATCATGACGAGTAATGATAGAGCCCTAGGCCGCAACCCAGGCCCCAGCTTGAAGCAACTTCTGCATCTGAACTCAACTTGTTGTAACATTGCATCATAGCTTTAGGAGACCTTGGGCGTGTTCTTATACACTGGATAAAAGTACTCAGCAGAGGAATGATTATGTAGTCAAATACTTCAAATTGTCTGATTTAGACTAATACTCTGATAGTCTTGTATCTATGGAAAAGGGGGGAGGAGGGGGATTGAACCAAAAAAAACAAAATGGAAGAGAATAATTGACTAATAATGATATCTAAAAACTGCACATCAAGTAAAAAGCATCCTAGAGAGCATATTGATGTATGCACTTGAAGTCCAGGCGAGGAAAATTCTTTCAGGCCACAAGAAGAGAAATTGCGAGTGTATTTCAGGTTTGATACTGTCAAGAAGCCATTAGTGGCCAATAGTTTTCCCATGATTTTATTAAAGCACTAATTCAAAATTTAAGTGAACTTGACACAAGAAAGAAATAGAAGGTGCTGAAAAAACGTTTCCTATGGCACGAAACTAAAAGTCAATAAACTACCTAGAAAAGCAAAGGAAGGAAGTCCTTTTCTTGACTTGGCCTGTGAGCATTATACCTACCCTTTTTAAGAACTCCTGACCAAACTGATAATTGGATGGGCCAAACCTGGAAACCACTATCCAGATGCCTCAGGCTTGAAACCACACTTTTAACCAAGAAGAAAAGATAAAAATTAGGGATGACATTTCACTGGAATTGACGGCACATGCAATAGCACAGTTTAGGCAACACAATTACACAGCTTGCTTCACTGCAGTTAGAAAGATCAGACCATGTCTAAGCACTTTACATTGGAGAGGTCATTATAAAATATAAAATATAACATAAGGTTAAAAGCGTTTCATGCATGTGTGTGGGGGAAAAGCAGGGAGTTACCCATTCAGCGTTGGCACAGTGATGTGTTTGTCTCGCATGCAGCTACTGAGATCAATAAATTCAGAAGATTGTGAAATTACTTGTTCATCAGTGGTGGATTGGCTGTTGTGTACTGAGTCTGTTCTGTTATATGACAAGGTTTCATTTTGTATTCCATCAACAGGAAAGATCAAAGAAAACAACCTCTGAACTGATAAAAGCTGCATCACGACTGAGCTCTTTTCAGTTTGTGTTATCATCTGGAGAAAAGATGAAACAACACTTGTCATCAAAAGGAAAGGAGATGTCTTTAATTAGGAAACCATGATTTTGAAAATTAAATGATTTTCCAGGAACAACCTTCGGAGGATCCTGTTCAAGGTCCACAAAAAGCAGCTCCTTTTCTGAATTTAAGCTTGCTCCAGCAAACTCTGCAAGCCCTTTGACATGTATCAGATATATCATGTCTTCTATAACCATGACTCTCAGATGCTGAAATATGGATGACTCCTGAGCACAAAACACCACATCAAACTTACACTAGGTGTACATGAATATCAACAATGAATATTTCAAGATTGAAAGGTTTAGAAAAGGCTACACAAGTTTCCAACGTTAAATGCCCAACAATAACAGGGACATGAAGGAAGTAGAATGGCTAAAATTCAAAGAAAGTACCTTCAACAAAATCCCCCAGAAGTAAACCATGTGAAGAATTAAAGAAAGGTATAACTAATTCAGCAAAAAAGAAAGAAAGAAAGAAAGAA
Source organism: Diospyros lotus (assembly GCF_014633365.1). Lineage (NCBI taxonomy): Eukaryota > Viridiplantae > Streptophyta > Magnoliopsida > Ericales > Ebenaceae > Diospyros > Diospyros lotus. Next base: position 34,585,551 of record NC_068347.1, on the reverse strand, counting down.
AGAAACTAAGAAAGAAAACAACAACTAAATGAGAAAGCATATATAAAAATTATGCATCAAAAATTGTTTGATGCGACTTAAGTTGCCTCAATTGGGAGGCGGGAGGACAAAAGCCACAATGCAAAACCCAAACCCTAATAATTTAAAAATGTGAATCCCCTCCCCCTGCTTCCTAACAAATTCAAATAATCAAAATCCAATAGAAGTAAAGGAGAATACTATCCGCTAAACAAGTAGTCTGCTTAGCAAGATAGTTAAGCTCCGTAACTATAATTTCAATACTGACCTCCAGTAATTACTAAAATGGGGTAAATAATATAGTCAGTCTCTTTATGCTTTGTAACAAAATAGTCTTTGTACTTCAATTTGTCTTATAGCAACCATTAAACTTTTAATCTTGTTATACTTTAGTCCCTTCTTAAAAATTCAGTCGGACCCTATCAAAAAATTATCATGTTGCAAATATATAAAATAAAGAAAAATGAAAAATAAAGAAACAAAGAACCAACGGTAGTCGGCGGCAGTTGCTTAACATTTTGAAAATTCTGTACAAATATATACATAATTTCACATGTATATGAAATTTGCAGTAAAATTTTCGTAGGTGAAAGAGAAGAATCTCTCTGATTTTGGTGGGAATTTTTTGATAAATTAAAGGTAAAGCGACTTGGAAGAAAATCCAGTGATTCCCGAAGAAGAAGAAGAAGAAGAAGAAGGAACCCAACAATGGGTTCTTCTACTGCTGGGCCCATAGCGGCAATTACTGGTGGCAGCCATTAGCAATTTCTATTTCTGTGTTTTTTATTTTTGATTTTTCTTTATTCCATGTATTGCCACTTTATAATATTTTGACAGAATTTTTAATAGGATACTAAATTGTAACAAGATCAAAAGTTGAATGGTTGCTACAAGACAAATTAAAGTACAAGAACTAATTTGTTACACAACATAAAGTTCAAGGATTACAAATGTTACCCTACTAGCATGTATAGCTGCAATCATTAGAATAATGTGCCCCTAAAACTTTCTAGCAAGCTCAAATCTAAAAACTCTTGTTGTAATCAATTGAACTCAACCAAGACTTGCATAATTATAACAAAAGAATGTAACAAAGAATGATGTCAATTACGTTTCAAACTCGCATATCAAATCAGGAAGCAGAAATCTGTCATGAAGGAATAATTTTTGTAGAATTATGAAGTGATTACACTAATAGTAAACACTTGGATGCTGAATTATATTAAAATGGCAACAAACAGTGAAGCATTGACGATTATAGAGAGCTAGTTCAAGATCAAACCTTCTGGCTAAGTTTGAGAACTTCACAAAGGTGATCTTGCAATTCAGGCATCTTCCCTCCATAGTCAACCATTACAACTGCTCTCATCCCTGTACACAAGGCCAGGATATCTGACCAACAATATTCCATTAACGTTAACACCTAAAAGTCATCTCCCTTGTTACTTTTCTTTTGTTTTCTATCCTCTGTTAAAAGAACCCTTGCTTTGTCATTTCTTTATTCTTCCTTTTATACCAAACAAGGAAAAGTCAGTTTCCTTTCATTTTCTTCTTATAAGCAAACTGAGAATGAACACTTTCTTGCATTCTCCTTTCCATCTCACATTCTCATATTTTCTCCTTCTACTTTAAGACGCATTAGATGATTATTTTCAATTGAATAACAAGAGATCATAAGTAGAAAAAAGAGAGGTAAACCAATATATAAAATTAAAAATTCTGACATCTTTCCCCTGACAATATCTTCATTATTGTTTCTTAAGGTAGCCAAATAAGGAATAATGTTTTCCTCCAGATGCTCCGCCTTTCCCTAGTCAAGTTTATGAATCATTCTTGGTTCTCTTAAACTCATATTTGCCGTTTGGGTTCAAGTAAAACATAGCCAAAACTCTGCAGCCTCCAGTAGAGCAACCCAACAGTTTTAGTGTACCATCAGTTGATGCATGCAACCATTTCAAATTTCCATTAACATCCTTGTATATATGTAGATTTTGAATGTCGGAAGACGAAACAGAAAGATTCAAACACAGAAGTGGAATTACGAATAAATTTTCGCGAGAACCGTAACCCTAAGTGATTAACGGAGAAATTCCGATGGCTGAAAACTGGGGAAGCCGATTAATATAATGAGAAAGGCCTGAATTCCGGGGGGGGGGGGGAGATCAAAGACCTGTATCGAGGCGACGTTTCGAAGCGGGTTTGAGTCGCCATTTGGCTCGAGAAACAGAGGATTGAAGCACCTTCATCGCCTCCTCCAGCTCTGCAGCTTCCATGGATGCAACTCCAACAATACGCAGATTCCCTGTGGAATATGTACCGTGAACACCAAATATATATATAGATAGATAGATAGATAGATGGTGGTCGAAATGGAGGAATTGAGGTGCGAATAGAGATGTTGATTGAGATATATATAGTGACATTCAGAGAATTCTATTGGTAATAAAAAAATTCATTTATAATGAAAAGATACATATAAGGAGATAGTGGCATTAGAGACATGAAAATTGAGAAAGAAAAAAGATATAAAAAAATTCATTTATAATGAAAAGATACATCCATAAAGAGATAGTGGCATTAGAGACATGAAAATTAAGAAAGAAAAAAAAGATAGAAGGGAAGGGAAAGGGAATAGGATAGACATAAATATAGTCATTTCACTTTATTAACAATAAAAAGTGCATGTTATTTCCTATAACACATAGGTGGTCTTTATGTTTTAGCCAAACTTTAAGGGTTTATTGTGAAATTTACCTAAACATCATTTTTCGATCCCAATCAAAATTATATTTTTTCATGAGTTTTTCTAATTTTTGCTTGTAAAAAATGTTATTTTCGTAACATCAACTCATCATTTCCTAGTTATAAAATAACAATCTTATAATTACCATCAAGACTCCGCCCCCCTTCCCCTCAAAAAAATTTGAGATTGCATGCACTCAAACCTCTTGAATGTGTCAATTCATTAGCTAATGAGTAGTTTTGTTTGAATAAGAATTCAAACATAATTCAAGAAGCCCTACGAATTATATTTATCACCATGGCTAAACATTGATTAGAGTTGGTTTTGGAAGAATATCTAAGTCGGATGAACCATTATAAATTATAAATTTAATTGTGTTTTGTTTGCATACCTTATCATCAATGGGTCATAATGTTCAAAATAGGAGGAGTTATACCAATCATAAAATATTGTTGGCAAACTTATTTAAAACTCTAGAGTATCCCTAAACAACCACACCTTTTAGGCCTCAAAATTCATAAAAACTATAAATTTTAAGCCTCGTTCTCATTTTTATGTTATTTTTCATTAGTATTTATTTTCGATTTTACCATTTTGTCTCTAACCTCTATCAAGGTTTTCAGTTTTAATCTAAAAACGCCTAAAAGCCTCTATTTAACATTTAACTTTATAAAATAAAAAAGATAAGAGACAATTAAAGAATGCCAATTTAGTATATAGACTTAAATTTCTTCTCCCTCTAAATCCAAAATCCTAACTCTCCCATTGTTCGTTACTAAATTGATAAGTTAAAAAATGATAAATTAAATATTTGTGAAAGTATAATCAAAACTTGATGGGATATAATAATCATAAATAAATTTAAACTGTATAATATTATTCTCAATAATCATAAAAATTATAATAGTTGGTAGACTAAACAATATATAATAACATGTCTAATATCATTATAAATCTCACAACTTTTCTTGTTATGGGTGTAGTACAAAAATACAATTGAAATCATGTCTCGGAAACCTTATTTCCCTTTCTAGTGCTTGTTCAACCTAAAATGTTGAATATTCTAGAGACAATCCAAATTAGAAAATGAATATTCTAAGTGAATGCAACATCTTATCCCACCATGGTTAACATGGATGACACAATTATTGATATACTAATAATTTCATACCCAATGAAATGTCACAATTTTTGAGACGACATAACATGTACATGTATGACAAAATGCTCATAAATCACATATTTTGACAAACCCTAGAGAAATTCACACTCAATTTAGACAAAACATATCACGTACAAATTTTTAGTAAAAATCACTTACCTTGCTCTAACTATTTAAGCTTCCTCAAAGTTCGTTTCTTGCCTTGTCCGAGCCTCGTGCCCAAATATTTTTTATAACCAAATTTTAGAAAAAAATAATAAAATTTAATTTTTTATTTTTTTAATAATTTTTCTTATTTTTCCTTTTTTTCTATTTTCTTACCTTTGCGTGCCTGCACCTACGCGCCTGAAGCCGACCATCTTCTGTGATTGCCTTCTTGTCGCCAACCACTAGCTTTTGCTTCAAATCTCTTATTTTCTTCTTTTATTTTGCTCTATTATTCATTTCGAATACAATGGGTTGAGTGATGACTTGAAAATCTGGCCAAAACACCTTTGAAACTTCAAAACCACTTCAAACTAACACCAAAATCTTTCAAATTCTCCAAAATTTCTCTTCCTCGCATGGAGTACAAAAACTCTTATCAATTTATCTCAATTTCTTCCCAATTACTCAAATTTTCAACTAAAGTATTTTCAACTAAAAATCGATGAAACTGTCGATCAAAAATCCAACTATTTATAAGTATTTCCAGCCGATTTTATGGCCAATCAAGTTGCTTCCTTGCACTGGTCATCTACCCCTAAGCCTTGATGGCCTAGCTTTCCTCCTCATACGTCGATTTGACATGTTATCGATGGCCACACACTAGCCGCTAACTGTTTGCAATGTTCACACTGCATTTTGTAATTTAGCCCCCAACTTTTTGCCCGGATCCTTAAGTTTCAAAAATTATACTCTAACCTCATAATTTTAAAAAATTACACTTTTACCCTAATAAAAATTACACTTCAGTGCACAAAAAAATTTAAATTTCGAGTATTACATATGTTTAGTTGTCAAACATAAACAAGAAGCTCAAGATTCTACCAACATATACCCTCAATACAAGCAAGGAGCATCAGAGACTGAAACAACTACAACTACAGGACCCAGCACGAGATTAAGATTCACTATATCATCCTTCAAATCCATATTGAATAGCTCCAGAATAGGGTAATAGCTCGGTATGTGCAATGCATTCACAACACACGTATAACACAGCATCCATGAGTATCCATCCCAGGATGCCTCTGATAATAGATCTCTGGTTTGTCAAAGCTTCAGCCCAGGTCTGGAACAGTGAAATACTCATCTTCGTCCTCATGGGACACATCCATCCTGGGCTTCTTGTTGGGGATGCTCCCCCATTTCCCGGACCTGTAAATATTGGCGGGGTTGCTTAACTGTGATGCCGGTAGCTCAGGAACTTCAGCCGGAGCTAATGCCTCGCTGGGAACCTGCTCGCCAAAGAGGCCTATATCTGCAAACCAGTCCAGCTCTCCGAGCCCCAGTTGTTCTTTCTGCATGGACAACAACCACGACAATGTACATGAATCATCCATACAATACAATACAATACAATGCATTTTGATACTCTCTCTCTCTCTCCACCTTATTCTTTCATTTTTGTTAAAGTATGTTTCAATTTTCCGAGAAATGCAATACCCAAGAACAAATTTGATAAAAAAAACTCTCAAAATTGACACCCCACACACATATTTATAATAATTTTATCTAAAATTAACAATAAATCTATTCACTCCTGTAAACTATTCTTAATTTTGAGCAGAACTATTATGAATTTATGTATACCATATCAGTTTGTGAGGTTTGTTTGTCAAAGTTATTTGTGAGTATAGCATTTCCCTTTCATATTTGAGTCCACTATCAGAATTTGACCCGACCTAAATAATTTAGGAGAAAACCCAAATGTAATTTTTTTCTTGGGAGAAATGATGGAAAAGCCCTAGATGACAGTTTCTTCTACTTCTAGATTGGGTAATTGAGTGTATTGGGAATTTCTAAGTTTGAGAGATCTAAACGGTCGTATTGCTTCAATTTTTTCATGGTGAAACTATTTGCCTTTTTGGTGGACGTAGATCACACGTTGTGATCGAACCACATATATCCTACGTTTGGTTTTTACTTTATTGCTCTATTTTGCATTGTTTTTCACAACCTTTTCGAATACAAAGGGCTCAATTCATCCTTCGAAAATATTATTTGAACATTCAATTTTAACACTTGTAGTGACACTTTGTATTGATATTTTACACATTTATATTGATATGACATATACCAATACAAAGAATTACTGCAAACGTCAAACTTAAGCGTCCAAATAGCATTTACGAGCCTCCCTTACCTTCTCAGAGGATTCAAAATCCGAGAACTGCAGCAAGTCATCGACGGCCCATGACGGCGGGGTGAAGCTAGAAGCTCGGTCTGAGGGCATTTTAATGGAGACCTGTGATGCAGCAGCAGTATGGCTAGGTGGCTGTGGCTCTTGCCGGCTCTTGCCGCTGTCCTTTGTGCAGCTTGAAGTGGGAGCAACTCGGATTCCGGTGGCCAGAAACCGCTGGTGGCTGGCGGCTAGGCTGCCGGCAGCATGGATTGGCTCATCACAGTCACGGCAAAACAGAGCTCTATCTTCCACACAGAAAATGAAAGCTGCTTTCTCCTGAATGAACAAAGTACATAGCGTCAATAGCCCCATCACAGAACATGTTTTTATCTCATCATTACGTAAAGTCGGCTACATGAATTATAATTTTTTATTCATTTCTACCGATGATCTTATCTATTATTCGGGTTATATAATCAAAATTAGACATCTCCTAGCAAATTTTTCTCGATCTTTCTCAATCTCTTTTGCTAAGTACCCGTTCTATTCCATCAACTCTTCTCACACAAGTCTCTATTCATTTTCTTCTCACATGACTAAGTCTCTATTGATTTTCTTCTCACATGACTAAATCATCATAACCGTGTTCATGCATCTTATCTTCAATTGAAATCACTCCAACTTTATTACGAATAATCCCATTTCTAGTTTTATCAAATCGTAGTCTCTCCCTCTCTTTCTCAGATTTTCTTTGACCTCTAAACAAATTTTTAGCACATCCAAAGTAGCCCAAATCACCTAATTGAAGGGATGCATTCAGGGACAAACAATTAGCAAACCAAAAGCTAGAAGAATTGAAGATCTAACCAATTAAAACGTGATAAAAGATCAATCAATCACTGAATCACATAACCAATTTGAAACAGATGGGTAAGAACAGCTTAATTACTTGGCATATATCACATGGAGGGAGTTTGCCGGATAGGCACTGAAGCAGCAGCCTCTGATGCTTGCTTGCAAGCTTGTTTGCCGCATGAACTTCTATGTCACATTTTGCACAGAGCGCTGCCTCATCTGCGCAACAGATAACAGTCGCCGGTGCCTTCTCACACACATCACACTGGATCTTCATCTTTGTAGACGATCCGAACTAGATCAAAATCAGAGACCCAACAAACGATATCAGAGCCGATTACCTAACAATCTTCCTTCACTTTACCTTCCTTGTTGCTTCCAATAATCTTGCCACATAAAAAGCAAAACCCATGTGCCAAATTGATAGTTGGAGGGACAGATGGAGGGTCAGGAGATGCCCCTTCGAGGAATATGATCAATCAGCCAGGAAAATGTCTCCCTTTCCGGGAAAATGTAAAGCAAACCCTTATCCCAGGAAAGTTTTGTCAGGGCCTTGGACAGAAAATATGGAAGTTGAGACCAATCTGTGATGATTGAAGGTTCAGAGGAGGAAGAGAGGAGACGGGGAGGAAGATCAAAAGGGGAATAGGAACAGTATATTTAAGTGGAGGAGGATACAATTGGGGGAGATAAGGTTTGGAGATTTGGGATCAGGAGGAAGAGCACGATTGAAACAGCAGGGCACTGTAGGGTCAGCCCCATGTGTGTGGCTGTGCACCATTCAACAGCAGTAGTGGTCAGCATTAATTCTGGCATGCACTCTGTTTCTGACTGATTTGTACATTTAGCAAGTGTGATTGACGTGGTGAAACAACCGCCGATTTAAAACTAGAAAACGTTAAAACACCAACTTGAAGATATTTTTTTGTATCATAAACTCAGATTGAGACACATCGCTGTATATGAAATTAGGTTCTTCTTGATTTACTATATCTTTTATGAAAAATAATTATTTTTTATTTAAATTTTAAATTTTGATGTATTTAATTATCTAAATTTTTTATAAAAAATAATTTTCATCATTTTAGTCACATGACCCTATTTTTCCACTTTGGTTGGAATTTATTTTCTCGGGAGACTAGATTTGATTTCCATAAAAATGAAAAATCACGTTCGCCACTACCGCCCATCACGCTGGCCTTCCTCTTCTACCACCGGCAGTTGCAACGGCCATCAACGATGGCAATGGCAAGGGCAATAGTAGTGGGTGACAAAGGCAATGGGCAAGGGCGATGGCAACGGTGGCGAAAGCAATGGGTAAGGGCGATGGCAATGGTTGGCAAAGGCAATGGCCAGGGATGATGACAGCGACAAAGGCAATGGCAGTGGGTGATGTCACCGGTGATAGTAATGGGTAGTGGCTGAATAGCGATGGAGGCAATGGCGATGGTTGTGGGCAATGTCATTAACGATGGCAGTAGGCAAGTGACGGCAGTTGTGGTTGAAATTGCCAGGCAAGTAAGTTATTTTGATTATTTTATGTATGTATATTTGATTTATTTTTTGAATATATGTATATTTAATTATTTTATGTAATTAATTATTAATTTATGTATTTAATTATTAATTATCTACATATATATGTGATTATTTTCATAGAAAATAATTGCAATTGCAATCAAACATCAAAAGTTATAAAAGTATAACAATTTTTAGGTAAAAAATTAAGACAATTCAATTGTCTAGAAAATATTTTTTTTTCATCCAAATTATATGTTTGCAATCAAACGCACCCTTAGTGATTTATTGTCACCTACTAATGAAAATGGTAAAAATTGTAGTATGGATGTATTAATGAATTTACTCTTATGATTAAAAGTGACAAGAAACTATTGATATAGGATACCAAGATTTGCTATTGATAATGTGTTTCGAGTAAAAAACAATTTCTCTTGAATAAGATATATTATTTTATCGATAATTCCTAAGATTTGTGAAGATAATCTGACGTGAAAATACCTCCCAAAAAATGAAATCACTAAATTATCCTTAAAAATTAATTAATAAAAAAATAACACACATATTCTCACCTATCTTATTTTTCCTTTAAAACCATTAACATTTAACTCCCGAATTCTCATCTCAAAACATTTGAATTTGGATTTATCTCTATCTGGTCCAAAGAATAACTAAGCATGAGAGTATTGAAAATAAATTCTAAATATCTCAATTCCAATTTGGCTCGTATCATCTCCAAATAATCTAAAATTGGCATTATCTCTATTTAGTTCAATAAACCATGACAACTCGAGATAATTAGAATAATGAAACTAACACAAAATATCTTGGTTGATTTTATCTTTAGAAAATTCACATATATCTTTATATTTAGTCTGAAGGATTTGCCTCCTGCTCAGGATAATTAACAATGTGAATTTTGAGGATGATAACTCCAAATATCTTATTCTAACTTGTAAAATGTTTCATACACATTTATTGTTTATTTATTATATTGATTTGAATATTGAGATGAAATTATAATTATTAATCCTAATTATTATCATTCCAATCTAAAAAGAAACACATATCCAAACACTTCACAATGTCACTCTCACTATTCATTTTAAGTATAAACTAATTAAAGTTTCAAAAAAGTATTACCAAAATGAGTTAGGACCATGGAGCACAGTAAATATTCATATAAGTATTGAAGCCAAATCATGAATTTCTTTTTGAGATTAGGTGTGTGCAAAGAGTCAATTTGATAATCGAATCGATCAAAATTTATTAACTAATTAAATTGAATTGGAGAACAAAATTGAAATGAATAGATCATTAATCCAAAAATTGAACTAATTAATAATTAAAAAAATCAAACTCAAAGTGTATAAATCGAACCGAATCTATTAAACCGAAGAATTGTAAAAAGAACAAAAAAAAAAATATATTCAATAAAAAATACATAAAATCGAAAAAGAAAATTAATATCGTTTTATAAATATCAAAATAATATCGTTTTAAAATTTGACCGATTCAATTAGTTCGATTATTTTGGTTAAAAAATAAAAATTTATTTGTTTAAAAAATAATTAAATTAAATTAATAAAAAATAAAATCAAATTTAATCAATTCAATTCAATTAATTGCGGGGTGAAATCAAACGTTTATTCTCCCTTACTCGAGATGCATGTACCTGCATCGTCAACGTGTAACATCCCAGCAGGCATCAATATCACCCAATGGTCGTGTCTCCTTCAGTGAGGTGAAGAATTAAATGTCCATGTGTTCCAGGTCAGCACAGCCTTTGTCTGCTGGTGATCATATATGAAATGACTTATTTACCCATGTTTTTGGAGAAAATGAAAGAAAACATATTAAATTACTAAATTTATTATATTATTTTATTAGTTAAGCAGGCTTTAAATATTTTCTAATTATTGGTCTATATATTACCAACTAATTAAGCAAGAATTTTGGAAATTGGGAGCTTTCCTTTCGTTGTTGTTTACACACAATAATAAATTTATTATTTAAAAACATCGTCATCACGTCGTTTAGACTTTATAAAAAGGAAAATAATCAAAACGTATAAAAAAATTTTCGTACACATTTTGATACTTAAATTAGATATTAAAAACTTAAAAATCGTATTAAAATTAATATTAGAGATATATATTTTTTAAATGAGAGTTTATTTATTTATAAAAAAATATAAAGATTTTTTGAGATATTTTTAATTTAAAAATTTATTCTAGACTTATAGATCTTTTTAGTCTTTTAACGAGAGGCTTTATATATAACTTTCAAGAATAAAAAACTTTGTTGGTATCTGATAGTTGTCGTGGATGTAACAGGACACCAACGCATTGGCAATGACACACATATATACAACAAAGCTTGTAAATTAGCTGCAATCAATTGGGCTTAGCCCAAGCCCAAGCCCAGTTCAATTTTAGCATATATAATAATAAATTATTGAGAAAATCTATAATTATTATTCTTTGAATATCCTTGTGGATTTTTTCAAGTCTCAATATGGTTGAAAAATATTTAAGCAATTTATATATATATATGTATGCATATTTGTATAAAGTACATACTTGGAACCTATCGAGTTATCAAAAATGAGTGATGTTAAATATACGACTGGATCAAATTTATTAATTAGATTTTATATTTATTAATTTTAAATTTGTGATTAAATTAGCATTATCTCACGATTCAGATCAAATTTATCTTTATTCTAGAGTTATTTTAAGGGTTTAAGTTTTATTTAGATTAACGAGGTTTATTTTTATTTTGTTTAGAGTTATTTCTTTAGTAAATGGTAATTAACCTTGAGTCCTTTTTTGATCTTTAAGAAAATAAATAAAAATATTATGATTAAAATGAGATTAAGAAGAACTAACACTTATTATATGAATCAAGAAATCTTCATCCCGACTCAAGCCCTAATATCATTGATAAATGCATAAGTAACTTTATTTATGAATAAAAGAACACCATTCGAATTGTGTTATTGCAAAATTAACCCGACTTTAAATTCCCTAGCACCGGTCTAAAAAGTGAAAAACGACATCGTAGTCTTGATATCATTGATAAATGCATAAGTAACTTTATTTATGGATAAAAGAATACTATCCAAATTGTGTTATTGCAAAATTAACCCAACTTTAAATTCCCTAGCACCGTTTTAAAAAGTGAAAAACGACATCGTAATGAATAGGAAATAGCGAGAGCGAGCTAACTAAGCTAACTCTAGCTCGTGCTTTATGAATTGATAAAACTTCACACAAACTCAACACTCAACGCATTGAAATCATATATATACATACATACATATATATATATATATATTCTACTGATCCATGAGCTCTCATGGCTGGAGATACTGGTGATGGTCATCTCTGAATGCCCATGGAACAAAGCATCTCACCATGCAAAAGCTCTTGGCCAACCAAAACTGAACCTGTAAACCCTAATCCCAAGCCTTCTCCTAGACACCACCCGGCCAACTTCAGCCACAACCGCCATGGCCGCCTCCCCGAGCTCTTTCACAGACCTCTTCATCTTCTCCTTCACACTGAACCTCTTCCTCTCCGACGTCGAAAGACGGTAACTGGTCAGGAATGCCCGCCTTGCCTGCCAGTACTCGCGCCCATGGCGATAATAGTCGCCTTCCAGGGGGCTGCCGGTCTTCGGCTGCCACGCATGGCTGAGTTCAGAAGATTCACCCCAATTTGTGGGCGCAGCAGCGGTGATCGGACGGTGGGGATGACCTCTGGTGTTCTTCATGGGAAGAAGAAGGTGATGAACTACGTACTGATGAATAATTAACAAAGCATGATATATAGATGACGAGTGGTCTGTGTGAAGAAGAATTGAATATTGAATTGAATTAGCATTTGGTTGGATGCTTATTTTTAAGGCTTAGTTGTTGAACCATACTGGAAATGTGTTGAAGAAGAGTTGTTAGCTGTGGTTGCGCTGCCATGGCTTAGCCTAATCTCTCTCTCTCTCTCTCTCTCACTCAATTGTTCTCGAATCTTTGAATTAGTAAGAGGCACTAGTTTAATCTTTCTCTCAATTACTCTCGAGCCTTTGATTCTCTCTCTCACTCTCTCTGCCTTTGATTCTCTCTCTCACTCTCTCTAAATTGTTGTCGGATCTAAGATCGTACAAATAGTCGATTCAGTTACTGAATTGATTAAAATTTATTAATTGATTAAATCGAACTGACGAACAAAATTGAAATGAATCGATCAATTAATTTAGAAAACTAAACTAATTGATAATCGAAAAAATCGAATCAAAACTGTATAAATCGAACCAAACTAATTAAATTGAAGAAAACCGAAATAATCAATAGAAAACACACAAAATTGAAGAAAAAAATAACGTTATTTTATAAATATCAAAATAACATTATTTTAAATTTTAGTTGGTTCAATTAATTTGGTTGTTCCAACTAAAAAACCAAATTAAAAACTAAATTTTTGAAAAAAATTAATCGAATTGAACCGATGCAAGAAAAAAAGACAAGTTTGATTGGTTCGAATAAATTGAACTTTTTTGCTCTCCCTGGTCAGATCAAGCTTTGAATTAGTAGATATTTAAGGTAATAAATCTTTTATTTCTCTCTCCTTTTGAATTGTTCCCAGAATTTTAAATCAGTAGATACTGAAGGGTAGACCATGCTAATTAAGCACATACAAAAATGAAGTAAAAAAATTTAAGTAAAAGTATATTAGGTGACAATTGATGGTAACTCTTTTAAGTTATTATTTAAAAGTCATCAATCTCTTTCTTGCTTTTTTTTTTTTTTTTTTATGGAACGGTAAATGTATAAATATCAAAAGAAACTGTACAAGTAGATTGGGCATACCCAAGGATACAATCATTGACCCAAAGAGAGGGCCTCAAAATGAATCAAAACATGAGGATACAAAGAAAAAGTGGCTCCGTATATTTGTGTTTTGATCCTACGAATGACAGTGTCAATACAAGACCTATGGTCTTAAAAAATCTTCCTATTCCTGGTGTTCCAAAGATAGTAAACGGTGCAGGCAAGAGCAATCCTCTTGACCTTGGCTTGCCACGACGATCCTCGAGCTTCCTTCTTTAACCACTTTAAAGCACTAGGAATAGTGCTCATGAGCCTCGATATGCCCAGCCATTCACGGATAATGCCCCAAACAGATGAGATGAAAGGGCATTGGAAGAAAAGATGGTTGTTGGTCTCCACAACAGTCCCACAAAGAACGCAGCTTTTGTCAATATCAAGATAGAGCAACCTATCCCTCGTAAGCAGCCTTGATTTGGTAGCAAGCCAAAGGGAAAAAGCATGCTTTGGAACAACACTCGGGTGCCACACATTAGATGCCCAGACCCTCAAAGGGCCTTTGTCATGGAAATAATTATAGGCGGACGAAATGGAAAAGCAACCATTGTTGGTCTAGCAAGATAACCGAGCTATGGCAACATCATTTGACCCAGCTTCCAGCAAAATTTTGTCCCTGATCCAGCGGAGTTGCTTGAGAAGAGGGGAGTCATTCCCTTCTGCCGGGCCAAGCCCAAACGGACTGCCCCTTAAGATATTCATGGGAAACCCACTGGACCCATAGGGAATCCTTCTTTTGATGGATGTCCCATAGAGTTCTAGCAAGCAGAGCAAGGTTCTACACCTTGATATCCTTGAATCCGAGGCCCCCTTCCTTCTTAGGAAAACAAACATCCTTCCAAGGAACAAGTGGGCGCTTGGAGTTCCAAAGGAACACGCAGCATAAACGAACAATGCGGACAATAACCACAGAAGGAATGGGCAGAATGGAGAGCCAAAAACATTCGACTCCTTGAAGCACTGCTCGAATTAATTCTGCTCTGCCAGCATAAGACAGAGTAGCGAAGGACCAAGCATTGATGTAGGCAGCCACTTTATCCACAAACGAGGCATAATGGGAGACTTTAAGCTTTTGAGCAGCAAGAGGGACTCCAAGATATCTAAAAGGCATGGACCCACTGGGAAAGCCTGTAAGGCTTTGGATAATCTCTAAATCAGGACCCACAATGCCGGTAGAGTAAAGGCTAGATTTAAGAGTATTGGCCGTGAGGCTTGAAACAACCCCAAAGCCATTGAGGCAGTCCATGAGGATTTTAATAGAGATGGGGTCCCCTCTCGCCATGAGCAGAAGGTCATCCGCAAAAGCAAGATGCGAGATCTTTTGATCTCCACATTTGGGATGGAAATTAAATTCGGAATTGCTGGTTGCAACTCTGATAGCCTTGGAAAGATAATCAAGGCAACACACAAATAAGAGAGGGGACAAAGATTCACCTTGACGAAGCCATTTCTGCCTTTAAAAAAACCTGCAAGTTGCCATTTATAACAAGAGAGTAGGAAGGAGATGTGACACACTGCATGACCCACACAATAAATTGATGGGGAAATCCCAAGCCGATCAGAGTAGCCTCGAGGAAGTCCCAATTGATGGAATCAAAAGCCTTACGAAGATCAATTTTGATCATGCAACGCGAAGAGATTCGCTTTCTGTTATACTTCTTGAGAAGCTCTTGGGCAAGATGGATATTATCAACCAAGCTCTTCCCTTTGATAAAGGCTGCCTGAGCACGGTCAATGATGGGATTCATAACGGGGGCCAATCTCGTAGCCAGGATCTTGGAGATGACTTTGTAGGTGACATTACAGCAGGATATGGGTCTAAAATCTCCAACTGAAGGAGAATGAGAGGACTTTGGAATGAGAACAATGGCAGTATGATTGATTTGCTTGAGGAGGGAACTGGAGCTGAAAAATTCCATGACTGCCTCAGAGAAATTATCACCAATTGTGGGCCACGCTTTCTTGAAAAAACAAGAAGAAAAACCATCGGGCCCAGGAGATTTATCATCTCCAATGCCAAACAGAGCCTCCTTAATTTCAACAATAGAAATGGGCCTGGCAAGGGCAGCTGCTTGCTTAGAGGAAACACGCGGACTAGAAGCAAAAACACTGCAGACTAACGGCTGACAATTGCTGGAAACTCCGAGCAGATTTTTGTAATATATCAGGAACTCATCTACCACTTGTTGCTGAGAAGAGGAGATTGAACCATCCTCCCTGGTGATAGACGCGATAAAGTTTCTCTTGGCATTCCTCTTGACAAGGGCATGAAAAAATTTGGAGCATTTGTCGCTACTGATGATGTATTTGCATTTGGCAAGCTGCCCAAGGAATTGTCTCTCGGCATCTTTAAGGAAAATGGCAGATTTCCTCAACTCTGCCACCTTACATTGAAGCTCAAGGTTGGAAGGATCATCATGCAAATCAAGGTGGGCGGCTTTAAGGTCACAGGAAGCCTTATCAGCTCTGGCAGAAATATGGCTTAAATGAGAAGAGTTGAGTTGCTTTAAAGGAGCTTTTAGGCTACGGAGCTTCTTACAAAGGACAAACTGCTTGGACCCAAAAATCTGAAGCGACCAATAATGTCTGACCAGAGCCTGGAAATCATTGTGGTCTGACCACATATTGAAGAAGCGAAAAGGCCTGTTGCAAGGCCTAGAAGGCTGGAAAAGGGAGACCAAGCAAGGGGAATGGTCAGAAAGGAATCTTGAAGGCAGAAAATTTGCACAGCCTTGAAGACCAGTAAGTGTCCAACTATTATTAACCATGGCTCTGTCAAGTTTACTCCACACCGAGTTATTTGACCAGGTAAAGTGGCAACCCAAAGACTGCAAGTCCGAAATCCCAGAAGAAACACATCAGTCTTCAAAGTCCTTGACTTCATAGGGGGTGATCTTAGAACCATTGCGCCTATCACCGATTCTTAAGGCATTGTTAAAGTCTCCCAAAATCAACCAAGGGGAGGAACAAAGGGCCCCAAAATCCTTAAGATTGCTCCATAAAATCCGTCTGCCAACAATAGAATGCATAGCATACACAAAGCTAATAGTGAAGGAAATTAAGGAGACCCGACAGATAGCTTTGCAATGGATAACTTGAGAAGAAATCTCAATTGGTTCAAGAGCCACTTTCAAAGAGTCCCACAAAATCAGGATATGACCGGCTTGATGGGCGTGAAAATTATTCAACTCACACAACCCTTGAAACTTGGTGGCCATGATTTTTTGAAGCTTCTCAGAATTCAGCTTACACTCTAAAATACCCATAACAACGATGTTATTACGATTCATGAGTTCCCTAACCCTGTTATGCTTAAAAGGCATATTAAAGCCTCTTATGTTCCAGCTGGCACAGATCATGAGGCCTTACGAAGGGCTAACCCCTTCTTAGCAATTTTCTTCAAGCTGGGAGCCTTAACTTTTGCAAAAGGACCCATTGGCATTTTGCCATCTGCAAGTAAGGAACTCTGCTCTTCTGACGCGACTGATGCAGTGGGATGATCCTCTTGCAATAACATTTGCAATAACTTTTGCTTGTTACCTCTCTTCTTGTGGGTTACCATTGTGAAGGGGCCCCCAGGGTCACTTTGGTTCAAATCCACTGTGATCTGATCCACTCGAGGAGCTGACTGAGGAACATCAGCATAAGATGAAGCATGAGGAATAATATCCTCCTGATGGGGCCCATCCTTTTGAGAAATATCTTGACTTGCGCTAGGAGCCTGGAGATCCGATTTTGAGGGAACCACGACAACCTTAACCAATGTCTTGTCTTTGGACCGGTTCTGGATGGAGGCCTTAGATTTGGCAGATTTCTTCTTCTTATTAGCATCAGGTTGTCCCTTATTCGGAGAAAGCTCTAAGGCTTCAATACTGACCTCTAGGAAAGCTTGCTCTTACTCCATCAATGGAGGATCCTCTTGCTGCGAACAAACAGGATCTGGGATCTCCTTGCCCACCACAGGAACCTCATTAGGGACCAGAATAGGCCCCTCAGTCGGGATCGATTTTTGTTTATTGGCTTTGCAACTTTCACGGGAATGGCCAAAAGCCATGCAAAGTGAACAGAATTGGGGCTCATACTCATAAACAACATGCTGGTGGCGAAGTTTACCACATGGCATCATGAAAGTGACCTCACGGACCAGGTCTTTAGAGACATCAACCTCCACGAGAGCTCGAGCAAAAGAGAGCCTCTCTTTGGTTGCAGTGTTCCTGTCGCTCACAATAGGCACACCCAATTTGGATGCAATCCTACCAAGCAAAGTTGGGTTCCAGAAATCAATAGGAAGGCCTGGAAATCTGACCCATAGTGGCAAATGAAGATTCAGCTTCTCATCAAATTCAAAGCAGGAGGGCATAACCTTTAGAAACAAAGGACGCCCATACGCAAAGTAAGGCCCTCCCCTAAGCACTTGATCTCTTGACTCGGCATCCCCGAATTTGAAAATAAGCTATCCACTTGAATGAGGGAAATATTGATATGGGATCTGCCATGAGTTGCAGACCTTTAGTAGGGCTTGTTTTCATAGGAATTTCCCAGCAAAATAACCCACTAAACAGTGACCCAGGGCCCTCTCAACATTATCCAACTCTAGCGGATCAACTACAAGCATGCTATCGGTGTTCTCGAACTTTGGCAGAGCAAAGCCATGAACTTGTTGCTTTTTGGAATCCTTAAATAAACCCACTCATGGGGTTGATGCTTTGGGGTCAGATGGAATAGAAGGACTGACCTTGCTGGGCCCTTCCACAAGGTTGACCGATACAGTGTTTTCATTGCCCAAGGTGCATGACTTGGAGGAAGATTCCAATTCGTATCCATTTGGCTTTGCTGAAACACTACATGACAAAGCATCTCCATTAACTCCTGCTCTGCCAGTTGGGTTTTTCAAACTCGTGGGTGGAATATCCTTAATGGCCATGGAGGATAACCGAAAATAAATGCCAACCACCTGGACGACCTCGAATCCTCATGGGTCTGACATGGCTTGGGGCCCCCAACTGCGAAATCACAGAAGGAACAAAGAAGCTCAAAGAATGGAGGTCGAGGACCACCACTGAGAAGGATCACGAGCTGCTGCACAGGTTTTGCAGCCCAGATTGTCGCTGAAAATTCAAAAAAAGCGTGGGCGGGAATTTCGAAAGTTTGAAATATTTTGAATCTGCTACGAGAAAGCCAACACTGACCCTAAAAAAATTAAACACGGCCAATCCACATCTAACACAGAAGTCAAACAATGAACAGAGGAGTCTCTGGAATGAGAATCACCGAACAGATCATGAATACACGAGTAGAACAGTCGCTCAGTGAGGCAGCCGCGAGAAGGAAACCGAAAATCGCCCCCCTCCCAGCCAGACACTCTATAACACCCCATATTTTCATGAAATTGCCATGTATTTTAAGTGAGTTTAAAATACCAAAAAATATGTTTGAAATAGCAACAAGTGACCAAATCAGTCGCAGGGAGTACCCTAGAGCTTAGATACCTAAGGTTAAAGGTATATTTTTGACGAGCATCTCGAGGCGAGATTTATGACGCTGAAAGAAATCAAATCAGAAATGGTTTTCGATTAAGCTAAGTTGTAGCCTAAAAAGACTGAATGATGGTAAGGGGTTTCCGAAAAATCGTATATATTGAGTAATTTTGAGTTATTAATTTTGGGATTTTAAGTATCTCGATAAATTTGATGTTTGAGGGTGTAATTGTAATTAGAAAATTATCCAAACGAAATAAGGATAAAATTAAGAGCTTATGTGGTAAAATATTGAAGTTGAGGACTTGAAATAAGGGCCAAAGTATTATTTGAAAGAAGTTTGAGATTTTAGCTTGGATTTCAAAAGATCAATTAATTCTAGTTTTGAATTTCAAAAGCCACTCAATTATGGCTTTGAGTCTTTGGAGTCCATGGTTAAGATTGTGACAAGTGGCATAATATCATTGGTTCATGTAATCTATAAATAGGCACCATGGATTGTTCTCAAACCATTCAAGAGAGCTTTGAGAAGTGAAGCACTCTAAGAGGAGGAGCTTGCTCTAGAGAGAGAGAAGGAAGTTCAGCAAGAAGGCGGGAAGAAAACGGCGAAGAAGCGGCGGAGAACAAGCCTCGTCGGAGTTACGAGCCTTCGCCAGAATTCCCCAATATCAGTTAGAAAAAAAGCGAGGTAAGTCTGTTTTTTTATAATCTTGTAGAGGGGGAAGAAAGGGTCGCGTAGGTTCAAACGGGGGTTGAATCGGAGTTAAAACGAGGGAGATATGGCCGAAATACGAAAACGAGGCGTTATTGTTCGGATTCTGGTACCCGCGCGTGAGTTACACGCGCCGGAAAATGGCTACGCGTGAAGGCGCGTAGCCGATCTTCTTGGGGCGTATGAGGGGTCTATTTTCCTTCAAATTTTCCAGTTATACCCCTAATTTAATACCCTTTAACCCTATGTAAAAATATTTAAGGTTAGGTTTACCAAAACGCATGTTTTCTGCAGAAACCTAGGCCGTTTGCTGTGAAATTATACCGTCGAAGAGATAAACCAACAAGGTGAGACTCCTATACTCCAAATCCTATTTTTTATTCTCTTATGAGAGACTTCTATTGCATGAAACGTGTTTTGTGAAGTTCTTACACATAAACGCTTGTTATTCTCTTACGTGAACTCATGATGCATATATGAAATGTATTTTTCTGAAAATTATATGCTATTGACTTTTTAACTGTTGCATTTATAAAATTCGTGTGGCCATACTGTTGTACCTATTTGTTGTTTGCCGAGGGCAAAAGTCGGATATCCCTCGAGAGACGCTATGCGTGCGCCATCGAGAAAGCTCTCATGGGGAAGACCGTGAGCCTAAGGACAACGGATGTGGTGCTTGCATGAGTGCTATGAAGTCGGGCCAAAGTGACATGGTTAGGGACCTCTCGAGAGGCGCTATGCGTGTGCTGGCTGCACTCCCACCCTGCAATTAAAACACAAAACAAAACACAATAAAAATTTTATATTTTTTTCTTTATTTAGGTGAGAGGTTTATACTCGTCAGTGTACGAGTGCAGTTGTAGTCTAAACTTAAATTTATATTTTCTGAATGAGTACAAGTCGTCCACTGAGAGATTTATTTATGGCAAAATAAAAAGAATGTCACACAAGCACACATGCATTTGGACAAATTGGCAACAAGGTTTTTTATGGTTTTTTAAACAACAGATACTAGGAAATAAATTAAGGCAGTAATTGAAATAAATACTTTAAGTGAGAATATAAAATTGGATAGTACTTGAGTTAAGACAATTTCAGTGCCAACCCGTTGATTCCCAAATTTTAACAGATAAGGTTAGTAACATTAATTTAATTTCAGATATGAAGATTTGTTATTAAATGCAATTAGAGATTATGATAGTTCTAGTTTAAGCAATCCCCATACATGATATGTGAGATTTTAATTTAAGCAACTACTATAAATCCAATTACAATTAATATACAATACAACTAAATTAATCATCTGGGTTTGGGTATGATAGCGTTTCCAGTTCTAGTAACTCTCATACGTGACATGAAAGCTCTAAGTTAGACTTACGCTCCAATCCAAACCTAGTGATTTCTCAATAATTAAGATACACTCATACTGAAATTTAAATTAATGTTACTCATTTGAAGCGCAGCTTTCTTTGGGAATCATTGGCGTTGGACACTGTCATTGCCTTAACCCAAGATTAGATTTAGCTACTCATTTCCATTTAAAAGTTAATTGACATGAATTTAAACGACGTAATTTAAATAATAGAATTTAAATGACAAGAATTAAAATAGCAGAAACTAACCGGCCATTTAAGCGGTGGATAATTAAAAGACAAGAATTAAAATTGCAGAAATTTAAAGGCATAAACTAACCGGCCATTTAGGCGGTGAATAATAAAGTAATAATAAATGACATAAGAATTTAAAAGAAGAAATGAAGAAATAAGATCACAAGAGAAAAAATTAAAGAAAATGAGAGAAAACAAAAGCAATTCTCAAAGAGAGAATTATAAGGAAATAACTAAACTTTGATTCAAGAATAATAATCACACTTACAAATGCAATCAAGTGAGCTATTTATAGGCCACAAGATGTAATACAAACCACACAATTTCAATTATTCAATTAGACATAATTATATCTAATGGGCACTCACACACTTAAAGTTAAATGGATTTTAGCTATAATACACACCTAATATTAAATGAATTTTAGTTAAAATACATACCTAATAAAGCACTCATAAAGTTAAATGGATTTTAACTATAATACCCACCTAATAGTTAAATAAATTTTAGCTAAAAAACACACCTAATAAAGCTCTCACATAAAAAATAAAAATAGATTTCTATAAATTGGTTTTTTAATCTTCATTAGGATTAAAAATAATCCTTGGGCCTTCTCCAAATAATATCTTCCATGGGTTGCTCAAATTGGGCCTTAATTCTTCATGGGCCTGATTTCTTCATGGGTTTGATTTCTTCCATAGGCCTGATTTCTTCATGGGTTTGATTTTTTCATGGATTTGAATTCTTCATGGACTTTAAGTCTTCATGGGCTTGAATTCTTCATGTCTAAAAAAAATAAATAAATAATTTAATGTTATTAATAAATTATATATTATATATATATTACACATGGCACACACATATATATTAGATTATATTATATATATATTACATGCATGCATATAATAATGTATATGTATTATATATAATTTTATATATTATTATTATTTACTTTAGAACTTCATTTCATTCATCTTTCAATTTAAACTTGCATATAACCATAAAATATATATTAATATCTAATTTAAGCCATTTTTAAGATCAAAAGAAGGGTATAATTATAACAAAATTTTTACAAAATTAACCACTAATCATGCGCCATTGAGAAAGCTCTCGTTGGAGGAGGCTGACGTGTTCACGAGTCACTTTAGAGTAGTTCTCCTCGTCTTCTCATACATTTATACCTGATCATGCATCGATATAAACTGTTTTTGGAGTTTCTCAGTAGAAGACTCATCTTCTAATTAGACTATGTCTCTAGAATATTCAAACGTTCCAGGTTCGACGAGCGGCTCTAAGAGAAATGAGGTACCTGAAGAATAAGTTTAGTTTACTGCCTGTAGCATGTTTAACATATTTTTGTTTATGTGCGAACCTATGTAATTTTGGATATGTTTAAGATGTTCAGTTATCGTTTGATGATGTCCATGTAATATATTTTGTAGACATCTTGAACAATTTTATGATAAATAAAGTATTATGGTTGTGAACCATATCAGGTTCGATCTAGCTTTCGCATTCAAGATTTTAACGCCTGTCTTAGCTATTTGATTATTGGTTTGTTAAGTTGAGAATGTGAAAATTAGGGTTTTTGGGATATTGTGTGATGTATAACAGCTATTGTGATATGAAAATTTTTATATTCCCGAAATCCTAAGTTATAACACGCTCAAGAAAATTGGGGTGTTACAGTTGGTATCAGAGCGAACCTAAGAAAAAGTTCGCATGTGGCTAGATGAGTAAAGCCACCGTAAGTTTTGGGAATTAGGTTAGGATTTTTGAAATATTTAGTGGCATACTCTTGTTTCTTATTTAAATTGAACTGTGCCATGCCGTGATGATTTAATAGATCGCCCTGTCTTCTTGCCAGATGGTGAATACAAGAAGGAACAGGCGCGAGAGAGGCAATGGCGAAGAAAGCAACACCAACCCGCACCTAGGAGGTGGTGTGGGAGGTCAAAGAGATGCACGAGCATATCCCGGTGAAGGCTGGATTGATAGGATCGAGAGAATCATAGAAGGCATGGCTGGGCGAATTTTGGAGTTGCAGCCCGAGCAAAGAAGAGTAGATTCCTTGGAAAGGTATCTACGACAAAATCTGCCAGTGTTTTGAGGAAAGCCGGGAGATGACCCCGCAATCAGTGAATACTGGTTGGACTAAATCAAAAAGATCCTACAAAGATTAAGAATCCTGAATGAGGACAAGGTCGAGTGTGCGACCTATATGCTGGAAGAGGAAGCGGCCCAATGGTGGAGGTCTATGCAACAAGCAATACCTAACCGGACAGGATCTCAAGGGTCGGCAACGGATGTAGAATTGGGGGAGGCACCCCAGATGTTGTAGGAACGGTTTAAGGAACTATTCAACTGAAAATTCTTTCCCACTTGCTAGAAGTTGGCTAGAGTTCGAGAGTTTATGAACTTACGTCAAGGACCAAATATGTCTGTGGCCCAATACGAGGCTGAATTTTTGCGATTAATCAAGTATATGCCGCTGTACGGGATTGACGATGTGAAAAAAGGACGAAAATTTTTGCAAGGCTTGCCAATTGAATTTCAACAGTTAATGAGGCTGGTCCATGTGGAGTCTTATGCAGACATAGTTTTTAAGGCTATGATCGCCAAAGAGAATTGTAATAAAAATCAAAATATAATGACTAATTTATTACATAATACAAAATTTAAGAATTAACAATATAATTTATCCTCTATATATAACTAATGAGGATGTAACAAGAACAATATATATGTGTGTGTATGTGTGTGTGTGTGTGTGTGTGTGTGTGTGTGTGTTTGACTTCATTGCTATGCAAGAGGAAGGTGCCAAGGAATTAAAGCCATCTTAATCTTAATCTTAATCTTAATTTTTTTTAAGTAGTAGAATTCTTGTACACATTTTTTTGCCAAAAAATTGTTTCTAAAATTTGCATCGATTTTCCAATGTTATTAATTAATAAAAAGTAAATAGTTTCTATCATATCTTCTCATTAATTAATCCCTCAATTAATCAAAAATAAATATTATTTTTGAGAAATATGAATAGACAACTTAAACTATTAATTAAGTAATAAAAAATCATCCATTTGTATAAAATCTTATCTTTTCTTTATATAATATATTAAATAAACTATAATAATTTGCAAATATTTTTTCCCACCAAAAATTAATCTGCCAAAATATTTTTTGTCTCTAAAATTTGCATATTTTTAAAGCTTTGTTGCCATTGCAAAAATTAAATTTCAATATCAAAAATAAAAAATTTCAAGAGAATAAATAAATGCAAGACTAGTGGATGGGTTTTCAATACTAATTAAGATTTAAGATATCACATTTTTAAGACTAATGCATAGGCTTTCCGATACTAATTAGGATGTAAGATATCACATTTTTAAGATTATGAAAGAAAATTAATGTATAGTGAAAGAAAAATAAGTCAAAGTTCATATTTTTAAAATTTTGTTATTATTACAAAAATTAAATTTCAAAATTAAAAATTAAAAAATTTAAGAGAATTTTTAATTAGTATTAGAAAACTAATATGTTTAGGAATTTTAATTTATATTTATATTTATTATAAATTTATAAATAAATATATAATATAACAAATAATTTTACTTTAATAATTAATTAATCATTACCTTTAATTTAATGCAAGACTAATGCATGAGTTTTTCAATACTAATTAAGATTTAAGATATCACATTTTCAAAACTAATGCATGGCTTTTTCAATACTAATTAAGATTTAATATCATATTTTCAAGATCATAGAAGAAAATTAATGCATTGTGAAAGAAAAATAAGTTAAAATTCATATTTTCAATATTGTTTTGTTATTATTGCATAAATTAACTTTCAAAAGCAGAAATTAAAAATTTCAAGAGTAATTAATTTATAAATAAATATATAATATAAATAAATAATTTTACTTCAATATTTAATTTAATGTAAATATTTAATAATTTTTTGTTCCAATGTAATAGTTTTTGTATATAAATAGGAAGTTCATGTTGATAGATTTGAAATGTCATGGCACATACCAAGAGGGGGGTGAATTGGTATATAAAAATTATTTTTACTTAAAAATTCTTTTGATAAAAAAGAGATGTAGTCTATGAAATTGATATTTTACTCTTAGAAATAAAATGGTTTTGATAATGACTATATGAAAATCAATCTCTACTATATGGATTATATGAATGAGAAAATAAATTTTTCATATATGAATTTTGTAGCAAAGTATGAAAACCTATAGAAGAAATATTGAGTATGGATTGAGTGTGGTTTATTTCAAAATATATTTTTGATAATCTCAACTTGCTTTCAAAAGAATCAAAATGAAGAGTTGTTAAATTTTCATGTTTTCAAAAGAATAGTCGGCTATGTGGTTTAATGCTGTTGACTATGACTGAATATAGTCGACTATGTTATAAGGATAGTCGGCTATACTTGTTAAGTCTGTCGACTATTGATTAGTGGTTAATTTTATAAAAATTTTGTTATAATTATACCCTTCTTTTGATCTTAAAAATAGTTTAAATTAGATATTAATATATATTTTATGGTTATATGCAAGTTTAAATTGAAAAATGAATGAAATGAAATTTTAAAGTAAAATTTAATAATAATAATAATAATATATAAAATTATATATAATACATATACATCATTATATGCATTCATGTAATATATATAATATAATATAATATATATATATATGTGCCATGTGTAATACATATATATAATATATAATTTATTAATAATATTAAATTATTTTTATTTTTTTTAGGCATGAAGAATTAAAGCCCATGAAGACTTAAAGTCCATGAAGACTTAAAGTCCATGAAGAATTCAAGTCCATGAAGAAATCAAACCCATGGAAAAATCAAGCCCATGAAGAATTTAAGTCCATGAAGAAATCAAACCCATGGAAAAATCAAGCCCATGAAGAATTCAAGTCCATGAAGAAATCAAGCCCATGAAGAATTAAGGCCCAATTTGAGCAACCCATGGAAGATATTATTTGGAGAAGGCCCAAGGATTATTTTTAATCCTAATAAAGATTAAAAACCAATTTATAGAAATCTATTTTTATTTTTTATGTGAGAGCTTTATTAGGTGTGTTTTTTAGCTAAAATCCATTTAACTATTAGGTGGATATTATAGCTAAAATCCATTTAACTTTATGAGTGCTTTATTAGGTATGTATTTTAGCTAAAATCCATTTAATATTAGGTGTGTATTATAACTAAAATCCATTTAACTTTAAGTGTGTGAGTGCCCATTAGATATAATTATGTCTAATTGAATAATTGAAATTGTGTGGTTTGTATTGCATCTTGTGGCCTATAAATAGGTCACTTGATTGCATTTGTAAGTGTGATTATTATTCTTGAATAAAAGTTTAGTTGTTTCCTTATAATTCTCTCTTTGAGAATTGTTCTTGTTCTTTCTCATTTTTTTTAGTACTTTCTCTTATAATCTTACTTTTTTCTTTCTTCTTTTAAATTCTTATGTCATTTATTATTACTTTATTATTCACCGCCTAAATGGCCGGTTAATTTGTGCCTTTAAATTTCTGTAATTTTAATTCTTGTCATTTAATTATTCACCGCCTAAATGGCCGGTTAGTTTATGCCTTTAAATTTCTGCAATTTTAATTCTTGTCATTTAATTATCCACCGCCTAAATGGCCGGTTAGTTTATGCTTTTAAATTTCTTGTCATTTAAATTCTGTTATTTAAATTACGTCATTTAAATTTCTGTCAATTAACTTTCAAATAAAAATGAGTAGTTAAATCTAATCTTGGGTTAAGGCAAGGACAGTGTCCAATGCCAATGATTCCCAAAGAAAGCTGCGCTTTAAATAAGTAACATTAATTTAAATTTCAGTATGAGTGTGTATTAATTATTAAAAAATCACTAGGTTTGGATTGGAGCGTAAGCCTAACTTAGAGCTTTCATGCCATGTATGAGAGTTACTAGAACTGGAAACGCTATCATACCTAAACCCAGATGATTAATTTAGTTGTTTTGTGTATTAATTGCAATTGGATTTATGGTGGTTGCTTAAATTAGAATCTCGCATATCATGTATGGGGATTGCTTAACCTAGAACTATCATCATCTCTAATTGCATTTAATAACAAACCTTCATATCTGAAATTAAATTAATGTTGCTAATCTTATATGCTAAAATTTGGGAATCAACGGGTTGGTACTGAAATTGTCTTAACTCAAGCACTATCCAAATTCATATTTTTACGTTTAATGTTTATTTCAATTTTTGCCTTACTTTATTTTCTAGTATCTGTTGTCTAAAAAACAAAACCATAAAAAATCTTGTTGTCAATTTGTCCAAATGCGTGTGCGTGTGTGTGACATTCTTTTTCTTTTGCCATAAATAAATCTCTCAGTGGACGACCTGGATTCATCCAGAAAATATAAATTTAAATTTGGACTACAACTGCACTCGTACACTGGCGAGTATAAACCTCTCACTAAAATAAAAAAAAATATAAAAGTTTTATTATGATTTGTTTTTATTGTGTTTTAATTGCAGGGTGAGAGTGCAGTCAAATTTTGGCGCCGTTGCCGGGGAGATTAAGGCAAAAACAAAAAGAAAAAAATAAAAAAAAAAGAAAAAAAGAATAAGCATCTCTTGATAAAATCGGTAACTCTATTTCTCTTTTACTTTATTTTTGTTTGTGCATTGTATATGAGACTGAGATCAGGTAGAATTTTGAAACAGTATTTTCATATCATTCTGAGTCTTTACCTGCAATTAGATTGTCAACTTTACACTCATGTCTCAAAATTACTACAATCTGTCTGCACAAGATACTTATCATGATGAAAATTATCATTTTGAATCTGATTTGTCTAGACCTCTTAAGGATTATCTATACCCTCTTAGGCAAATCACTTTTGATTTGCAATCAGACACTACCCATTTGTTACCCACTTACCATGAAATTGAGGTTTGGTGTGCTGTGTGTGAGACTTCAGCTCATTTAACGGATGACTGCCCTATAATACCTGCTTTTAAGGAGGTATTGTATGGTCAATCCAGTTACACACACACACACAACTATGAGAGAATGTATTACCAGAACCATGAGGAAAACTACCATTCGGACTTTGATGCATATCACCTTAATTCACACTTTCATCCAAATTTCTCATGGGAAAATGATTTTGTAGCCCAACCACATGAGCACTTCCTTTCCCAGCCTCAATCATTTCAAACTAATGAAGGGTCTACATTCGATGCATATCAACCCCCTCATGGGAGTTCATTAGAAGATACCTTCAATCTATTTATGCAAGGCCAAATGGAAATTTTTACACAAATGTCCAAATGTCAAGAACATACTATTAGAGTTACAGAGGACATTAGGAACCAATTGACACAGCTAACACAGACTTTGAGCATGTCAGAGCCTGTCCATCCCAACTCACTCCAAATCCCATTAATAAAACCCATCATCAAAAGTGAAAGTCAGGAGCAGGACATAGGAGTGACTGTCTTAAGGAATGGAGAAATAATTGAGAAACTTGATGCCCCTAGGACAATACACCCTTTGGTGCAAGAAGAGAGAGTGGTTGATCACAGTGAGGTAGATGTCAATGAAGCCTTGGAGGAAGAAAAAGACCAAAATGATGTAAGAAAAGAAGAAACCTGGGAGGAAGAAGAGGATAAAATTCGAGAGCCAAAATGTGAAAAAATCATAAGTTTATCCACATTTACCCCTCAATTTCTATCTTTTAGGTTAGTCAATATTATTGAGGATCAAATTAAACCAAACACGTGTGAGATGTTTGTGCAAATTAATGTGCCATACGCGGATATAATAAAACCAACACCTCCGGATGATATATTTTCAAAATATATATGTGCATTCATGAGAAAAATCAATTTATATAATTTTGAAAATAACTTTAAAAGTGGTGTAGTGAATGGGAGATATTATACGATTAGGTGGGCAACCACTCATTTGATCCTTAATTGGAAGAAAAGAAAAAAAAAATTCTAAAAAAAAAAATAAATAAATAAAAATATAATAAAATAATTTTATATATATATATATATACATATAAGTTGTTCCTTTTCTTCATTACTTAACTAGTGTTTCTCTATGTGCAGTCTAAATAAAATTTCTCCATACGAGTTTATGTATTGAAGACCGCCAGGTATGCCTATCTTCTATCCTTTTATTGCCAATTGAGGACAATACGCAATTTAAGTTGGGGGGTAAGGTGTCTACAAAATTTTACCTAAAAAAAAAAAAAAATTAAAACAAAATTAATTAAAAAAAAAATTGAATTGAGAGAGACAGAATTGACGCTGGTGGTAGCCATCTTTTCTTGGGCAGTGCAATCACACTGCCCTATAAAGAAAGAAGGCACACTGCCAAATGTTGAAAACAGAGGCGCCGAGCGTTGAAAAAAAAAAAAGGCACACTGCCAAATGTTGAAAAATGAGACGCTAAACGACGTCAAGTCTGACGGTGCAATTATGGCATGCCTCGAGTCGAGTGTAGAATAGTGATGCCCATTGCTCTATAAGAGACTCCATATCTGTATGAGGCAAGTCACCCCTCTTGAGCTCAATCTTCTCTCCTTTGTGTTATTCTCCGATCAGGTACTCTCATCCCTTTTATAAAGTTTATAGTTCTTTACTTTCTTCTTAGTATAATTTTTTTTTTTTTTTTTTTTAAAAAAAATGGATCTTTATCTCTCAAAAATTCACAAGTACTATCCATCTCTCCCGCAGAATGATTTGAAAAAAATTTATGTTGCTAGGTGTGAAAGACTTAGGTTGTTGATGCTTAATAACATCCCTGAAGATATTCGTTGGCTGATCGAAGCAAAAGTTCGATTAGCTGGTGAAACTTCACCTAGTTTTAAGCATTTTCCAGGCTTAGGGAAGAGTAGTTTTGCGAAGAAAAGAAGAGCGAAAAGAGTGAATGGTTGTTACAAATGTGCTCGATGGACCTGTAACACACGATGCAAATCTGTGGGGTTTACGTCCATAAATCGAGAAGATAAAATTAGTTTCATAAAGGATGGACTGAGTAAGGAGTCTCTGGATGATATCCGATTGACTCTTGAGACGCATCCGTGTGGAATAGTGCAAAGAGAACTTCTTGCTTTATGGACCCAGTTCAGAAGTGACCACCAACGCTATAGTCTTGGGAATCTGACTAAAAACGACCCTGTTTGCCAATCTATAAGAAAATTGGATGGGAAGCTTATCCCCACTTCATAGAAAGTGTTTAAGCCGTTTCTGGACGTAAAACCAGAGGAAGATGTGAGCCACAATCACAACTACTTATATATACGCAAGATTTTTGTTTGTATTTATTTCTTGTTGAATTGTTGTATAGCTACTTTTGATCTCCAAACTTCTTTTCAGGACATACAAAAGAAACAAACATGGAAGGGCAGTTCGTTCGTCAAATTAAAACCATATGTGTACTTTGTGGCTCTCAACTTGGGAGTGATATTTGTTACGCACTTGCAGCGAACGAACTTGGTAAAAAATTAGGAGAGAAAAAAATTAATTTGGTATATGGAGGGGGAAGTCGTGGATTGAATGGTTATGTTTCACAAGCTGTACATCTTGGAAATTCATCTGTGGTAGGTATAATGCCAATCCCTTTAGCTGAACCACATATTTCCGGGATTACACGCGGTCAACTTATAGAAACGACTTCTATGTCTGAGCGCATGGCTTGTAAGATTTATCAGTCAGATGCCTTCATTGCTTTACCAGGAGGTTTTGGAACACTTGAAGAAATCTTTTGTATAATCTCCTGGGCCAAGAGTAATCTCCATACCAAACCCATTGGACTTTTAAATGTTAACCATTTTTTCGATGGGTTACTCTCTTTTCTTGATCAGGCTGTGGACCAACAGTTCATTTCTCGTTCAGCAAGAAAGATTCTCATTTCTGCATCCACCATTGATAAGCTGCTAGAGAAATTATATGCTTATGTTCCACAGTACGATCCTCATGAGCCTCGAATAGACTGGTCTAAGGCAATTAGTAACAAGCGCCAAAGGGGTCCGATTAATTTAGATTTATCACTGTGAGAAATGCTCTTTATTAAGATGGCTGAGTAAGGAGTACTTTTTGTACTCTTGAGATGCATCTAGTTATTGTACAACTCGCAGAATTTTTCTTGATTGTGTTCTTTAAAACAAAAAAAAAAAAAAAAAAAAAAAAAAAACAAAACAAAACTGTGGAATGTTGTTAGCAAAGTCTTTGATAAGATGGCTGAGTAAGGAGTACTTTTTGTACTCTTGAGACGCATTTTGCTTATCTTATGACTTGCATAAAATTTTTATTTTGGTGTGAAAATATAAATATATATATATATGGTGTGCTCATTTGTTGTTTAAGTTTTAGCAGTTCACAGCAAATCTATGGACTTGTGGAGTTACAGGTATTCTTAACAACCCTAATTTATTACTGCAATTCAAGTTGGGGGGTATAAGGTTTAGTTATGAATTATTTGGTTCATATTTAACTGTGAGTTTGCTATTGCTAGTTTGTTGTCTTGTGTGAATTGATTATCTTTATCTACTCTTATTAAAAAAAAAAAATTGTGTTTTAAATAATGCTATTCCTAAAGTTTTGAAGTTATGCACTGATAGCCAGTCAAGTTTGCAATACGAAACATGAATGCATTGATTTCTTATTTGAAAACGTATATGCATTAGAATAAGTAATTTGCATTCATCGAGGATTCAAAATTTAAAAATTGATTATCGGTCATAAAGTCAAAGGTAACAGTAATTAGCTGATTAGTACACTGTATGATCCCTCAACAGAAGTGGAGACTATTACCCAAGTGAGTGTTTGAGCCTAATAACCGTTAATTCTAAGTGAAATAACACTTACTCTAAATATGCTTTATTGTTTATCTTATCTTTTCAATGGCTTCAAAACATCAATTTGCTTTGAATGTCTAGTATGATAGCGGATAAGTTTGACTGGTTTCAAACTCTGAATTAGATGACTGAGTATCATCGTTTTGTAGAAGCATGATAGAGGGATCAATTTCTTTCATTTTGAGCTTATTAAACCTTTTTTCTTTCTTTACCTTAACCTCACTTGCTATCCCATTTGAGCCATTTGTAGTATAATTTCTTTCGTTATCCTCGTTTAACCCATAACCATATGAATTTTATCCAACCTGGTGTGATTTTGGGAATTAGTCTGTTTATCTATTTTCATATTTAATGAGAAAAAGAAAAAAAAAGAGAAAAAAAAAAGAGAAAAAAAAAAGAAGAAAAAGAAAAAAAAAAAGGGGGCAAATTCTCTTAGCTATTCAGCATAACTGTTTCAAAATAAATGCTAAAAAAAAAAAAATCCCGACACACCCTTTGCACACTCTACCTTTTCTTTGACAACCCGTATTAACCTTATAGCCCCATTACAACCCATTTTGGTCCCTTTTTGATGCTATAAATCATGTGATCTCAGAATTCGAGTTTGGAGTAGGGAATCATGTTTAAATTCAGAAGTTACTCATCTAGAGCATTATTCCAATCATGAAGCTATGTCAATTTCCTTGTTCTTTCATGAAAATACGTTCCTTGTATTTGGGATGGCACCGAGTTTTGAACTTGTTCTGCATTTACTCTTATAACGGTGCACCCCTTTGTGTGTACACCTGAGGAATCCTTTTTATTGGAGAGAAAATCCATAGTAAGATTTGAAGTCAAAACTTCGAGGGAGTAAGTCTGTGTGTTGGTTATCCTAATTTCCATTCCTGAGATTGTATGACCTTTAACCAAAAATCTGATTTAGAATGCTAAATTATTTATTTAATTTTATGCATTTCGGTTTCGAATTTGAAATTTTTACATTCATACAGTTATTGTGAATAAAGTTTGGCAGGTGTATAATCTGATTGCTAAGGGACTAGCAATGTTTAAGTTGGGGGGTATGATTAGTGGTTAATTTTATAAAAATTTTGTTATAATTATACCCTTCTTTTGATCTTAAAAATAGTTTAAATTAGATATTAATATATATTTTATGGTTATATGCAAGTTTAAATTGAAAAATGAATGAAATGAAATTTTAAAGTAAAATTTAATAATAATAATAATAATATATAAAATTATATATAATACATATACATCATTATATGCATTCATGTAATATATATAATATAATATAATATATATATATATATATGTGCCATGTGTAATACATATATATAATATATAATTTATTAATAATATTAAATTATTTTTATTTTTTTTAGGCATGAAGAATTAAAGCCCATGAAGACTTAAAGCCCATGAAGACTTAAAGTCCATGAAGAATTCAAGTCCATGAAGAAATCAAACCCATGGAAAAATCAAGCCCATGAAGAATTTAAGTCCATGAAGAAATCAAACCCATGGAAAAATCAAGCCCATGAAGAATTCAAGTCCATGAAGAAATCAAGCCCATGAAGAATTAAGGCCCAATTTGAGCAACCCATGGAAGATATTATTTGGAGAAGGCCCAAGGATTATTTTTAATCCTAATAAAGATTAAAAACCAATTTATAGAAATCTATTTTTATTTTTTATGTGAGAGCTTTATTAGGTGTGTTTTTTAGCTAAAATCCATTTAACTATTAGGTGGATATTATAGCTAAAATCCATTTAACTTTATGAGTGCTTTATTAGGTATGTATTTTAGCTAAAATCCATTTAATATTAGGTGTGTATTATAGCTAAAATCCATTTAACTTTAAGTGTGTGAGTACCCATTAGATATAATTATGTCTAATTGAATAATTGAAATTGTGTGGTTTGTATTGCATCTTGTGGCCTATAAATAGGTCACTTGATTGCATTTGTAAGTGTGATTATTATTCTTGAATAAAAGTTTAGTTGTTTCCTTATAATTCTCTCTTTGAGAATTGTTCTTGTTCTTTCTCATTTTTTTTAGTACTTTCTCTTATAATCTTACTTTTTTCTTTCTTCTTTTAAATTCTTATGTCATTTATTATTACTTTATTATTCACCGCCTAAATGGCCGGTTAATTTGTGCCTTTAAATTTCTGTAATTTTAATTCTTGTCATTTAATTATTCACCGCCTAAATGGCCGGTTAGTTTATGTCTTTAAATTTCTGCAATTTTAATTCTTGTCATTTAATTATCCACCGCCTAAATGGCCGGTTAGTTTATGCTTTTAAATTTCTTGTCATTTAAATTCTGTTATTTAAATTACGTCATTTAAATTTCTGTCAATTAACTTTCAAATAAAAATGAGTAGTTAAATCTAATCTTGGGTTAAGGCAAGGACAGTGTCCAATGCCAATGATTCCCAAAGAAAGCTGCGCTTTAAATAAGTAACATTAATTTAAATTTCAGTATGAGTGTGTATTAATTATTAAAAAATCACTAGGTTTGGATTGGAGCGTAAGCCTAACTTAGAGCTTTCATGCCATGTATGAGAGTTACTAGAACTGGAAACGCTATCATACCTAAACCCAGATGATTAATTTAGTTGTTTTGTGTATTAATTGCAATTGGATTTATGGTGGTTGCTTAAATTAGAATCTCGCATATCATGTATGGGGATTGCTTAACCTAGAACTATCATCATCTCTAATTGCATTTAATAACAAACCTTCATATCTGAAATTAAATTAATGTTGCTAATCTTATATGCTAAAATTTGGGAATCAACGGGTTGGTACTGAAATTGTCTTAACTCAAGCACTATCCAAATTCATATTTTTACGTTTAATGTTTATTTCAATTTTTGCCTTACTTTATTTTCTAGTATCTGTTGTCTAAAAAACAAAACCATAAAAAATCTTGTTGTCAATTTGTCCAAATGCGTGTGCGTGTGTGTGACATTCTTTTTCTTTTGCCATAAATAAATCTCTCAGTGGACGACCTGGATTCATCCAGAAAATATAAATTTAAATTTGGACTACAACTGCACTCGTACACTGGCGAGTATAAACCTCTCACTAAAATAAAAAAAAATATAAAAGTTTTATTATGATTTGTTTTTATTGTGTTTTAATTGCAGGGTGAGAGTGCAGTCAACTATATCTTGTATCTATCGATTATTTTTGGATCTGTCGACTATCAATCATGTAAAGATAGTCGACTATGGCTTTTCATCTGTCGACTATTTTTATTTATAAAATTCTAAATCCACTTTATATTTTTATATTTGTCGACTATGTCTATGTATCTGTCGACTATGGGAAATTTGTGTTAGAAATAGTCGATTATTATTTTCTGTCTGTCGACTATGCTCAGTTTTATTTGATGAAATAGTCGACTAATCTATTTTCTCTATCGACTATGTGTTTCACAGAAACTTATAATGGCTAGTTTTTGGCACATTTAATGCTCGCCCAACCACCCACAACCGTCCAAAATTTGAACTTATCCACCATCAACTATAAATAGGTAGTTGAAGACGCATTGAAGGTTGTTAAACACATTGAAGATTTTGAACTACCGAGCTTTCACTATTACATTGAGCATTTAATTTTTCTCTCTATATTTTCATTTAAGAGGCTTTGATATCTCACTGTTCCATTCATTTTAAGCCTCAATCATTCACTTAAAGAGAGAGCTTGTAACTAAGAGTTGTACTCTTAAAATCTCTTTTTCACGATTTCTGTGTTTTTCCTAGCAGAGGCTAGAGGGGCCATTAAATTGGGAGGTTGTATATTACCTAGTCCAGGACTAGAGGACCTGCTCGTATTGAGTAGGGGGTTTGATAGTGAAATTGGCTTTAAAAATCCTTAGTGGGTAGCTAAGGTAGTGGACTAAGCTTAGAAAGCTGAACCACTATAAATCCGTGTCTTCTCTACTTTCCAATTTTTCTTGTTTGTGTTTGCATTTCTGTTCCTACTCACCGTGTTCATTCATTGATAAGATTTCAATTTTATTCTTCACAAAACTAGAGTGTCTTTTACATGGTTAACACCTCATCGTGTCATTTCAAGGTCTTGAGGTTTAACGAATCCGTGGTCTTCATCGACGACATCTCTATTTTTCAAAGAAATTTTAATTATACCAATTCACCCCCTCTTGGTGTGTGCCATATCAGTTCAATTCTATCAGATCACGGCTTCGTTAAACTTCAAGATCTTGAAATGACACGACGAGATATCAACCGTATAAAGACAATCTCGTCTTGACAATGGAGAACACAAGATTGAAAAATATAAAATATTTTTCAATGGAATGTTAAATATATGAATTGTTGGTCCCTTAGGGTATGCCCACTCAAAAAGGGGATAAATTAAGTGATTAAATTTTTTTCTCAATTTTAATAAATATTCTCGATTAATAATTTTATTGCAAAATATATATTTGATAAATATAATAAATTATATTTGAGATTAATAATAAATTATATTTGATATTAATAATAAATGTAAGCCACAAGATATAATAAAAATAAATACAATGAGGCACGAGACAATTTATAGTGGTTCGATGTCTTTACATATACCTAGTCCATTCTCCCAAGGTCTAACCACTATTGGGATTCTACTAAAATAATTTCACCAAAGTTTCCATACTAGCTCACATTGAAAACTAGATACACACATAGATTACAACGGGTTCTAGGAAAACCACCAATACCAAGGAGAAAAGCTTACCTTGGAAACTAGATTCACCTAGATTTTAACGGTTTTAGGAAACCTATACAATCTACAATAGTAATTTAAATATTACAAATAATTTGTCCACACTTGGAAACAAATAAGCAATTAAAAATAAATTATACAAGGTAATAATATTTAAATAAATAAATAAATAAATAGTGACCTCAGTTTGAATGGAGAAAATTGGATTCGGCTTTGCGATCTTTTTTTCTCCTATTGTCTTGTGACTCTTTGGTAGATGAACAATAAATCTTTGAGAGTCTTGGAATGCTTGAAAATTAGCTTGAGAGCTTTTGGAAGGTTTGGATGTACAATATGTGCAATAGATACTCAAAAAATGAGTTTTGGGGGTATTTATAAGCATTTTAGCCACTAAAGAAAGGGATAATATGAAGTTTAAAATTTAAAAAATGTTTAGACTTTCTCAAACAATAAGAAATCATGTCTCATCTTTAATTCAAAATAAATTTACTTTTTACATAAGAAATCAAGATTAGAAAATTCAAATATAAACTTTTGAGACATAAATGATTAAAACAAGAAAACATGTTTAAAAACAATCTATTTTAATTCAAAATAAATTTAATTTTTGCACGAGTAAGAGAAAACATGTTTAAAACTAATTCTCTTTAATTCAAAATAAATTTATTTTTTATATGAGAAAAAGAAAATATGTCTAAGAATAATTTTCCTTTAATTCAAAATAAATATACTTTTTGCATAAGTAATAAAAACATTTATCAATAAATGAAAATTCAAACATAAACTTTTGAAACATAAATGATAAAAAGATGGAAACATATTTAAAGGCAATCCGCCTTTAATTCAAAATAAATTTACTCTTTGTATCCACTTTTAATTCAAAATAAATTTAATTTTTTTATATAAAAAAGAAATACATTTATATTATACAAATATTTTTGTTAATCATTAAAACTTAACTAAGATGAGCAAGTTGGCTCAACATGAATCAGGTGAGGAATATAGAGATGCTTGAAAAGATAAATAAACAAAGAACACAAGCACAAGAGAACACAAAGATTTATAGTGGTTCGCCTTAACGCAAGCCTAATCCACTACCTTAGCTCCTTATTAAGGATTTTGCAAACAATCCACTAAAACCTCCTATCACTTCGAATAGGCCCTCTAGCACCAAGGTAGAAAATACAACATCTTGCTTGAAAAGCAAACCCTCTAGCAATACAAGTTAGGAAAAACAAGAAAGATACAAATGAGAGTTTCTAAGAGTATACACTCTTAGTTACAATGTTTCTCAATAAAGATACAAGGCTTGAATCAAATGAAACAAATTTAGTACAAAGCCCTTGAGAGAAAAATAAAGCACAAACTCTTGTAAGCTTCAAGTAAAATGATTTGCAATCTTTAGATTAACTCATTCCTATCCATTTGCCTCTTCTTGATCATCATTGAGTTGTATTTATAGGCATCTAAAAAGATCTAAGAGAAAACTAGCCGTTTGTGATTGTTGGGTTTTGAAAAACTAGTCGTTATAATTTCTGCAAAAGAAACTTAGTCGACAGCTAAAAATGGTTAGTCGACAGAATCAGGCAAAATAATATGTTTGGTCGACAGACAAAATAGGTTGATCGAGGAAGTCATAAAAACAACAGAACACTTAGTCAACCAAAACATAAATAACCATGGCACTTAGTCAACCAAGGCCATCATTCTATCGACAGACTTAAGAAGTTAGTCGAACAAGTCAGCACATAAGTATTGTTATTCGACAAAGCTTATAACTTAGTTAACCAAGACAAAATCATGCATACTGTTAGTCGATAGAGCCTATAGCTTAGTCGATAGAATGAATGCATTTAGTCGACAGATCATGACCACTTAGTCGACAGATGCTACCAAAATGCTTTTAACTTCATTTTCTAATATTTTAAGATTTAATGCATTATTTTTCCAATCTCCTAAAATCATAAACAACTCATATATATTGGAAAATACTTTGACCACATACATTTGATATTGCTTAAAGTATCATTTAAATTGGAGCATTAAGATAATAAATATTATCAAAATATAATAATTTTTCATCATCAAAACTATATCAAAGGAAAAACATCATATGTCAAGATATTTCATTTTATATAATGCTGTGCAATTTAATAAAAACATTTTTAAAGTAACTTTTCCAAATATGGACATTAAAGGTTCGAGTCGAGAGACTTTGGGAGATTTAATGCTTTAAAGATAAGTTAGAAACTTATAGCATTGCCATTGAGATAATTTTCATGGATGAACAGTTTTTTTTCCCTTATAAATTTATTGTTAATTATTTATATAGATTTTGCCATCAAATTTATAGGGTGGAATGATTGATGTAACAATCAAACGTTAGTTGGTTTGGTGTTTCAAAATATTAATTTGTGAAGGATAATTGTATTTTATGCTCAATTTTATACTTAGATACAACAATATGAAATACAAGACTACAAGTCATAAGTACAAACTAAAGTTAATGTCAAAAACTACTATTGTAGATGTTATAGATAAAAAAATTTCAATTCAAAATTTTATCTTTAGGTCATTTGCTAATATTTTGAATATTTTAAGTGTAGTTGAACTTGACGAATAGGAATTGTTTGGTGAGTATAAAGTTGATTATGCAATTATTTATGCCTTTATAATTGACAATTTTTTTTTTCAATTTTGTTAAAGATATAATTAAAGAGATCGTTGGCAAAGACAATGCTAAGTGTCAAGAATCTTGTGAAAGGACAAGCGAAAAAATGTGATAACCTACTTAATGTGTTAATTATTCTTTAGCACATTGAATGATGGTACATTGAATTAAGGGTGTTTTCTATTAGCATATTGAATAACAAATAATTAATTTAACTTAAACTTTGATAAAATGTTGAGTATTAAGAAAAAAACTATAATTATTGATTCTGCTAGGGTTATTTAAAATAACGAATTTAATTTTTTATTTTTAAATTTATAAATCTATTTTAATTACATTTCCTGTACATCGCACGGGTTTAACACTAGTTATTAATAAATTTTGTTTAAGTCCAAGACTTTCTTTTTTATACTAACAACCAAATTAATTATGATAATATTAATATTATTTTATTTTTATAAATTAGATGACATGATAAATTAATTATTTGGATAAAGAGTTATTTTTAATGTTTGTCTTATTACTCACCTGTAAGGCTTGTTGAAGATCAATAAATAAGGGCTATTATTTGTAAAGTAGATCAAGAGCTCGTCGAAGGCAAAGACTAATCAACCACTTTCATAATAGTCAGGGCCAATTTAAAGCATAGGCCACTAAGGTCTATGCCTAGCTTGGGGGCCTAAAAAATTGAAAATGCCAAGAAGAAACACAAATGATAGGAGATGTCGAAGAAAAAAAGAGACACTAGAAAAGATGTTGAAAGTGTCGTTGTATTTTTTGTATATTAGTTTTAATGATGAAAAACATATATTGGTTTAATTCCTAAGTTATGAGTCAAGACTATGGTTTTCAACATATATCAATTTCAATATCATGTATTTCTTTGTGAAAATGAAATCCAAAAACATTTCAAGTATCAAGATTTCAAAACCCTATTTTTGACTAAGTCTGGAAGGTAACCTTATAATGAGACATATAAAAAAATATTTTCTTTTTAGAAAACTATCTCCCAATATTTTGATATCTAACATTCATTAGTGTTAAAACGATTTTTAATGAATTTTTCATTAAATAGAAAGTATATATTTTGGAGGTGGTAAAATCGCAAAATCTTGAGTTTGTACTAAAACCCAAAATCTACTTTCTTATTGTTTTGGATTTTGATTTTCTAGATATTTTTATTGAATCCAAATAGGGGTATTTCGTTATTTACATTTATGTATTAAAGTAAATGAAAGGTAAAATATAAATAAAATAAAATGAGGACATTTACTTAAATTAAAGAAATGTAAATAAGCTGTGATGTATACATGCTGTGGATTGTGTTGTCATGCAAATGTTTCTGAAAATCTATCGTATTTTTATGCATGTTTTGAAACCCCTTTAAAAAGGTTTTCAATGTTTTCAAGTGCATATACTATTTCGAAACATCTATGTATTAGCATTTGTTTCAGGTTTTGAACTATGTTTCGAAACTTATATATCATGTTTCGAAACCTTATTTTCAGATATGTATGTTTCGAAATCTACGATGGTATGTTTTGAAACTTATGATAATATGTTTCAAAACTTTTGACATTCTATCAGCAGATTTATTCAAAATCGAGATGCATGTGTGTTGCATTTTTGTATGCTTCTCACATTATTTTATTAATGCATTCTCCATGCTATGAGATTCAAATTTGAATTTGAATGTGAGTACTTTTAAAATATTCAAAGTGGGCATAAGAATCTGTCAACCACTCTTTGTTGTTTGTAAGTGCTTTGTCCAGCTGGAAGCTTGTATATATGTTTCGAAATCTGTTGTTTATGTTTCGAAACCTTAGTTATTTCTGTGATGTTTCAAAGCACACTTTGCATATTTCGAAACCTACTTTTCTGTCTTGTCTCTAACGACTATAAACGGTCAGATTTTTATCTTTTGGTATAAATAGCAGGTATTTGAAGACAAGAAGAAATTGATAGAGAGACAACAAGCAAGAATAAGTGAGCACACACTAGAGACATACTCATAAGCACAAGTGATCTAAATCCGTTTGACAAGCTTTCAAGAAGATTTATTCATATGATCCTAGATGTGCATTGTGATGTGAAAAAGGAGAAGCAAGTGCAAACAATGAGTCTCATCTCTCAAGCTCTTCTTACCTCAAGTTAAGAGGTTTATATAACCATTTGGTAAGGCATTTATTGCTCTTTGGGTTGTAAAGATAAATTTCATTATCTTGTTAATGTTGTAAGGTTTGAGTTTAGCCTAAAACTCATTGTGGTGTAAAGGTTTGAGTTGAGCCTAAAACTTATTTTGTTAAAGGTTCGAGTTTAACCTTAAAACTCACTTGGTGTAAGGTTTGAGTTAAGCTTGTAAAAACTCACTTGGTGCTAGATTTGAGTTGAGCCTATAAAAACTCACTTTGTAAGGTTTTAAGGTGAACCGTGGTAAAACCCTTGTTGTGATGATCACTAGGAAAAAGTGATTAGCATTGAAAAATCCTTCAAGTGGGTAAGTTTGAAAGTAGTGGACTAGACTGGGTGCCAGACCACTATATATCTTGTGTGCAAGTGTTCTTTAGCTTTCATATATCATTATTACCTATTGTACATGCTTGCATAAGTTTTGTTATAAAAGACTAAAATAGTTTTCTTGAGAACAAGTTTATACATATACAAAAAAAACATATCTTTGATATACAAACATCTTTGGTATACTCTTAATTACATAAATCATCTTTTCCAAATATTGTTATTTTGAACTACAAGGTAAAAGATTTCAAATCAAGTAAAACAATGAAGTAAATTTCGAAACATACATTTTATATTTCGAAACTTGTAAAACAGTGAGATATATTTCAAAACATATATAGTAGATTTCGAAACTTACTTAACAGAAAGTCTTATTTTGAAACATATCTCATATATTTTGAAACTTAGTATTTTGTCATCAATCAAAATTTTAAATTATCAAAAATTTATACAAATCCCAATTCACCCCCCATCTTGGGATATATTTGTCATCATTAAGAACCAACAGAAAGAAGTGATAGAGATGTCGAACAAGAAATGCTAGATAGAAAGAGAAAAGATATGCCAAACAGGAAATATCGAAGAGAAAGAGAGAAACATCACAAGCAGAAGAGGAGACCGACTACTACCATAAGACACCAATAGGAGATGGGAGGAAACCAAAAGAAACTGACCATTGGAGACTAGGAAACGCAGTCATCAGTCAAGATAGACGATCACATGGTCCAATAGGTATCTTTAAAGACGATAGGGCGATGACATTGTCGAAGATTGAGAATGATGGCATCGTAGGAGGCCAGGAGCGATGACATCTTTAAAAATGGTCACCAGTCACGACGGATGACAGATGTAGTCTCATCGCCAGTTATGTGGTCACACTAAATAGTAGGAAAGTGAGAGAGGGGGAATTGTCTTGTCGCCTATAGCCTCACCAATTCTTAAGCTGATCCTAATAGTAATCTTTATTTCTTCCATGATTACCAAACAATCATCGATCATTGCTATTGACAGAGGTAGAATGTGGTGGTTTAGCTCTAACCTTGGGTAAGCACAAGTAAAATGCATGATTATTTAATCTGTCACAAATATTTTCCCAATGGCTTAGTCTAGGATAAACACAAATAATATGTTATAGGTGTAATAATTTATTTACTATATATAGAATTTTTATTTTATGGGATTGCGACACTTGATTTGAATCGAGCTAAATATCTTTATACCAAGTTATGATCTTTTACCATTTTTTTCTTATTACTAAGGGCAAAGAAAGAAAAATTATAATTGTCAAGGACATGAATGGAAATTTTTACGGGAGAGACTAATGGAGTTACAAAAAAGATAAGGGGTTAAAGTAGAAAACACTCAAACATATGGCACTAAAGTGTAATTTCATAAAACAATAAAGGTGCCGTCATAGCATCCCATGCGTTCTTTTCTACCCCGTTTGGTTCTCAAGGAAGCAGGAAATCTAGCGTTTGCGGAGAACTCTGATCGACTCGGAGCCAAGAGGTGCGAAAATTTTCCCTATTAAACCCTAATTATACTCTTTATGTGGCCGCTTGGAAACCCCAATTTGTGTTTCAAACCGTAAAATTGCGTTCCCCCTTGTTTTCTCAGTCCAAATCCGTCGGTGTCTGAGGATTGAATGCGAAGCTTTGAAGATAGAATTGGTAAAGCTTCAGTGATTTCTCAAAACGGAGAGTAGTTATCTGGCTGATCTCTGAGGAACTCAATTCGTGGTTTGGCGTTCTTGGCGGTGAGATGTGCAAATTTCAAAAAATTTTAAGGTGGTAGTAGATTTGGACCTTTAGGGTGATTGCTGAAATTTTCGAATCGGATTTTGTGGTTTTGGCTGTCTATAGTTTTTTGGAGCCTTTGATCTTTGAGTTCTGGATATTGTGCTTGATCTTGACCGAGTTCTCATGCTTGTAAAAAACTGGAGTATTTTGTGCTTGCTTAAGTGGATTTAGGGATTCTGGAGAGTGTGGAAGAGGGGTTCTAGATGGGTAAGCCGCTGTTTTATGAGATCTTGGAAAAGCCTGCCACAAGTTGTGTTATTGGGATATGTACTGCAATTTGGTTCTACATTCAGAAGAAAAATATTGGGTATTCACATGTGGGCTTGAGTTATGACACCGCCATCGAAGGTCATTATTGGAGGATAATAACATCTGCATTTTCACATATAAGCATCTTGCATCTAGTCTTCAATATGAGTGCACTTTGGAGCCTTGGAGTTGTGGAGCAGTTAGGTCACATTGGACTAGGGGTGGAATTTTATCTTCAATACACACTTGTGCTGGTAGTTTTGTCAGGTATGCTAGTTTTAGGGGCTTACCATGTTTTGATCCAAAAATTCAAGTTAGAGTATTTCCGGAGGGTGACAGCTGTTGGGTACTCCTGTGTCGTTTTTGGCTGGATGACTATTCTTTCGGTGAAGCAACCATCTTCCAAGTTGGAGCTTTTTGGGTTTCTGTCTCTTCCAATCAGTTTTGCACCATTTGAGTCGCTTATATTTACTTCAATAATTGTTCCAAAAGCAAGTTTTCTAGGCCACTTATCTGGAATAATTGTTGGTTATTCCATTGCTTGGGGTTTGATTCATGGGGTGAACAATTACTGGGCTATTTCTATGCTAGGATGGATGGTACTTTTATTTGTGTTGAGTTTGAAGCGTTCTGGTGCATTTGATTTCAACTTTCTTGAGATTGAATCAGTTACAGATCCATCCTTTCCCTCTGTGCGGTTTCTTGGAAATGGTAGGACCTTGCAGATGACTTCGCTACCAGTTGCAGCTGCCGAACTTGTGTGACTCATGGTTAAGCAACAGATGCGTGGTTCACTT
The DNA here is from genome assembly GCF_014633365.1 of Diospyros lotus. Lineage (NCBI taxonomy): Eukaryota > Viridiplantae > Streptophyta > Magnoliopsida > Ericales > Ebenaceae > Diospyros > Diospyros lotus. Next base: position 34,540,577 of record NC_068347.1, on the reverse strand, counting down.
TGGGGTCATCCTGTATTTAATCTGCATGTTTTGTTTCCCAAGCCAGTATTTTGTGCTTGGAACTAAGAGAATTCTCTTCGAGCAGAAGTCTTCCGGGTTGCCATTACATGGTGTGATACAGCTTTGCAACTCTCATCTGCACCTTTATCGAATAATGGAATTGTTGGTTGCTTATTACTGTTAAAACACATATCATTTTGTAAGTTTTCTGGTCATTTTTATCACCAATGCTTGGTTTTTGTGCTAGAGAAGTGGTTCAGCTGGTCAGCAAGATCATGTAATCCCGGAATGTTTCATTGCCAAGTGTTTATTCTGCCAATCTTTACTAAGTGGCAATTTGAATTGATTATGACATTAAAAATGCAATTCTGGTTATGTCCCATTATGATCTTGAAAATAATGACAACAGAAATGCGATCTTTATGTCGATCCCTTTTTCTGGTTCTCCCCTTTGCGGTTGTGCAATTGACATCTGCATTTGAAAAATTGACATATGGGAGACTGTTGATCATGACATTAACTTTGCTTCAATAGAGTGAAACAGCATAAAGAAACATCTTTGACTTGATCATGGATTTAATTTTCTTGGGTTTAATATCATAAAGCAAAAAGTTGTTATTTAACTCTATCGAGTAGCTGTTGAGTACATCAGAAGAGGCCAGTAACCTATTCTTCAAGCGTATCTTGTAACAATTGGCATAGGTTATCCTTGTGGATCAATGAATTGACTTTGAGTTCCATCAGATGTACGTCATTTTTAGCATACTTTATAATGAGCATATGCGCGAACAGCTGCAAGGGAATTTGTAAACTAAAGCAGTTCTCAAGCAAAAAAAAAAGTTATTTATGAGAAATGTTTCCTGTTTCCACCCATAGACCTCTTATTGCTGTTAACAAGCATTTAGACATAAGTATCTTCTGGAAGCCTGCTTTGTGATTTCCGTACATGAGACACTGCAATATTAGTTGATTATGGTCAATATTAAAATGGAAATCCTAATTAGGTCCTACTTGTGGCTGTCGTTGTTTTATGTTGGCTATTCTTGAAGAGCTTGATGACTTCTAGGTAGTTCTGTTGCTTAAGTTTGTATTGACATTTACTGTTGTAGTTGCCATATTTTAGCTGTTGTTGGCCTCAGAGAACTGACAAATTCAGCTATATTCTGACGGGTGGATAGATACAAATTTTCCAAGAAGAATCTAGTCAGCAAGGGGTTGAATTGTGTTGCTTCCCGTAGAAAATACTCCTAACATTAGATGAATGCAACTCAAACCCTTCACACTTTCAGTACTCCATGCATTTCTTCTGCATTGCAAGAATGGTGGGTGTTAGCATTGCAGTAAGGACTGTACATCAATAGCTATATGCTGAATGCTGATGAGAAGATGTTTTTTGTCGCAGGTTATTCTTGCCATTCCATTATCCATGCCAAGCCATGGTCTTACTGCATTTTGTCATTCTTACATGGATGAAGAATTTGGTTGGGGAAGATGCCTTCAGTGATACTGTAGAGTTAAATGTGTTATTTGTTTTTCCTCTTTTTTTTTTTTTTTTGGTAGAGATTTCTCACATGGTTATTTATTTATTTTTTCTCCTAGAAACTAGAAATGACTCGTGAATTAGAACCATGCAGAGCCAACCCCAGATCGGGATAAAGGCTCGATATTGTAGTTCTATGTAATGCCAAACTGGCTGAAAATGCTGTGTTCTTGGAATAGAGAGCAAGTTGATCTGGTCACCATTGGAGTAGGGTGGAGATTTAAGATCAACAAATACTTTTATCAAGTAAGATTTAGTCACTGAATAACACAACTGCACAGCAATTTGTTAAATTCTTGTAATCGTAGACAGATTTTCTGGAATTGACAAATGTGATTGGTTCAATGATCATAGAAGCAAGAGTTATTTAAGAATGGTTTCTTTCATTTACAACCATCTGATATGAATGAATGAAGAAAGGAGTTACAGGGGGCTAGTAAGCTGATGCTGCCAAAGCTAGTTGCTCCATTCGTCTATCGATTTTGAAAAATTATATTGAGCTTCAGTAGCTTGATCAACTCTCGGATTGTCGATATCAACCATCATTGCCTGGTTCATCTGTGCCTAATAAAAAAGATACACATGAAAGGCAAGAAAAATTTAGAACTATGATGCAAGAGTAAACAACAATGCACCAAAACTTTATTCTAATCTGTCGATCATTTCTATTTATGATATTATATTTTGCAAGACTCTTATAACAAACTACAACCAAAATGATGTACTACAATAGTGATATTCATATCCATTGACTGCCTTTGTTGATCTGCATAAACCCAAATACTTAGGGGTGTGTAATCGATTATAACCGAATCGAACCGACCAAAAAATACTAACCAAACCGAACCAAATCGCATGTAATAACTGAACCGAAGCGACCGATTAATTCTAACTAACCGAAACCTAAACTAAATTAACCGAACTGATAATCGATTGTGCAAAATCAGTATAGAAACAAACCGATTTGCAAAAATGAAATACAAACCTCACTGAAAATCAAATCAATTTGTGCAAAATCAGTATAGAACAACATCCATTGATACAGAAAAATGCAAAATTATTTAGAGATTGAGATATCACGAATCAATTTGTGCAAAAGAAGGAAATACAAACGAAAAACCCATAATGCAAACGAAGAAATATCAAGAAACTAACCTCACTGAAAGTCAAAAAAAATTGAAAAATTAAAACCCTAACCTAACGTCAATACTAACCTCTATCTGACGGCCAATCATGTTGGTATTGGTTAATCATCCAAGCACAAGGAAAGGAAGAAACAAGGAGACGAAGGGGACAACGATCGGCGAAGGGAAAGGTGTCGGTCTGGGTTCGACTAAAGGGACAACAATTGGCAAAGGGAAAGGCTGGGGCCGGCCGACTGCTGACGGCAAAAGGAAAGGCATCGAAGGTGGAGGCGACAGAGAAGGGTCTCTCTCTCTATCGATCTTGGTCTCTCTTAGAGTCTCGCATCCATCTCGGTCCAGCCTTCCAGTTCCCAGGTGAGCGAGTCTCTACCTCGGGTGTTGCGGCGTCGACCTCGGCATCGGAGGGGGCAATGGTCAGGCTGTGCCAGAGCGTCGAAGAAGATGGAAGGGAGAGAGCGGAGCGAACGGAAGGGTCGGTTCTTCCGCCTTCTAATCGGATCTTCTCTCCTCTCCTCTGAGTCTCTGTTTGTCACTTGGGGTTGGGGATATTTTCATTTGCTTTTATTGTAAACCCAAAACTGTGTCGTTTTTGGAAGTTCGGTTCGGTTCTGATTATTTCGGTTATTTCAAATAAAAAACTGAACCGAACACCGAAAAACGAACTTTTCAAAAAATTTAACTGAACCGAAATTTTGAAAAAAAAATAACCGAACCGAACCAACCGAACTTGTCGGTTCGGTTCGGTTACTTCGGTTTAACCGAAGTTGTGCTCACCCCTACCAATACTGCCAATTGCTAACAGATTGGGCAGTACTTGATGCAGAATAATTAGATCCAATTTTAACGAAGAAGATGATAACATGCCCTTATGGGGGGTTGCTATCCATTTATACAAAGGGGAGACAAAAATAACACTGAAACTACATAATACAGACAGTTTCACTCAAAAGATTTTAAAACCATCGGAATTTGGTTAATTGATTAACCCATTTCAGAAGTTACTATACAAAATAGAAAAGGAAATAAAAAAACAAAATTGGTCTTCCACGATATGTTTCCTCTTTTATAAGCCTAAAAGTCACTCAACTATCGTATTTGCAAATAATCCACATCAAACATAAAGGTGCCAAAGAGAAACAAACCATTGTTATTTCCCTTTCCCATTACAGCTCCCCTCCAATCAGCCACATCATGCAAAACATTACCCAAGTGACTGTCATTGACTGGGGAAACAATTCCCTAAAAACCAAACCCCATTGTATTATCAAGAACTTAACATTGTTGTTGATGGATTAGCCAAGCATGTACAGTTAAGTCTTGGGATTTCTGAGGCTGTAATATATGAAGAATTATCAGGGATTAAAACCATCTGACTCATCTATTAATCTCCCTTTTGATCATTTTTAACTTTTCAATTTGGAGTTTTCTCCTTTATATCTCAGGCCCCATGTGCCATCAGCCTTATCTTAGTTGCTTGTTTTGTTTAAAGAAGCTATTATAAGGGGTTTGGAAACTTTTTCTAAAAAGCAAGCTCTTTTGGACCACAAAAGCACACAAGATAAAAAATAAAAAAGAATAAAAAAGAGGCCTTTATGCTTTCATTTTTCTTACTACATAATTTATGCCTTATTTTAGGATTATTATAGTCATTTTATAAAACATAACTAGAAGCTAGCCTTTTTAAGCAGTTTACTAGACACTCCATCATCCATTTTTTTCTTTAACCTAGTTTCTTTTTCCCACATTTTAATTCAACTTTTGCTAAAAAAAAAGAAAGGTGCTAAATCAAGGGCTAATACTCCCCACTTTGCTTACACATCCAACACCAACTAACAAATATACAGTCTTTATTATAAGAATCAATGGCACAGATTTTATAACATGCTGATATCTGCAGGCAAATAAGGCAAGATAGGCAGAAGCCCTCGGCCATTAAACCCTCTCAGAATGAAAGGAGGGGTATACGAGAAAGGTAATCGTTTCTTGAAAGTCCACTCCAAGTGTGTATAGGCTATGATTACATCTGGATTTACTTGGAGGGCGAACCAAGGGGAAATGCCGCTCTCCCTAGGATTATTCGGACGAAGTTCAAACACCTGGGTCATAAAAAAAAAAAAAAAAAAGAATTGCCAAGACAAGCCAAAGCTTGCTTCATGAAATGGATTAACTTAAAAAGCTTCTTCACCCCATCCTAGTCAAACTCAATATATATTGTCCAAATCCAATGGCATATAGATGGCTGAGGTCATTTGCTAATTCCTTCATCTCCTCATCGTTTACTTCTCTTTTTAAAAGCAATAAAATGGTTCATCACTTCGTTACAAGATAATCACCTATCAATACTCCTCAGCTAAGCACAACATGAAATGGAGGTGGAAAAGTTTCTTGTGATTCGTATACTTGGCTCAATGCACCCCAATGGTGACTCCAGCAATGCACCCTCCGCCATTCCGACCAACAAATCTTGTATTGCCCAAAAATTCATTTGCAATACAAAAATTCATTTGAACCCAATTCATTTGAACCCTGTAGGGTGTGCCTCAGATTTCTGGTATGTGGCAAGGTCGGAAGGTTCATTGGACCACTAGACGCATTTGCCTGAGCGAGGGCCAGGAGCCAACCTCATGAGTTGGCTCACAGAACGCTCACCCCTCCCTTGCTTCTAAGGGATGTGGAATAGGTGTAAGGGGATGGGTGATGAAGATAAGCAAGGAGAAAGAGGGAAGAAGAGAAGAAATAGAACAAAAATAGTAAGGGAAGAAACACTGATGAAGAAATAGAGAAAGAAAGTCCAGTAAGGTAAGAAAAGATGAACGAGGAGTGCACAAAGAAAAGAAGTATGAAAGCATCAATAGAGTGTTTTCATCAGACAATATAGAAAAGTATAAGAAAACAGAGGGGAAGCAGTAGCAGCAGCACCAGCAGAAGGTGATGAGAAGAGAATAAGAGGAGATATCCCAGCAAGAAGAAAAATTCCAGGAAAGAGGAGAAGATAAATTAAGAAAAGATATAGCAGACAAATAATAAAAGATAGTGTGTGTGTGTGTGTGTGTGTGTGTGTGTGTGTGTGTGTGAGAGAGAGAGAGAGAGACAGTTTTTCATTACACGAATAACACAAATTTTTTGGCTTGATAACACTCCTTAAACACCTAATATGGCAACCTAATACTACTCGTACTCTTATGACATAATTTGCTAAAAAGTCCTAATACAACTAAAATACATTAAGATAAAATAAAAAAATCCTAATCATATAAAACCCTGTCAATAAAGTGTTTTCCTAAAATAAACTTTATGTATCTTGCTTTAAAAATAAAAATTAACTTAGTTAACAAGATTTGAACTCAAGACCTCTAAATAATAACTGATTTCTAAAACAACTTTACCACTACACCAAGGCTCAATTTGTTTAAAATTTTGCCTAAAAAAGTTAAAATTTAAACAATTATTGTCAAACACCACCCAATGAACTTTCACTTCAATTTTTTTTCTTGCATGTGCATAGCACAGGTCACTCCTCTAGTGAATCATAAAATTAAGAGTTGGAAGGTGAGGCATTTGAATGATTAGATAAGAAGGTAATAATGAAGACTATTTTAAGGGAATCAAAGGTAGATGCACTTTGCATCCCAAAGACTGAAATGGACGAGGTGGGAGGGATAGGTGAGAAGTATTTGAACATGGATATGAAATATGAATAGATAGAAGGACAGCATATAATCCCAAGATCCTTGATGAAATTTGGATTCTAGATAACTTTGTGAGATCTAGAGGTCTGCTAGATGGGTAGAATTTTCTATCATGGTTAAAAATAAGGAAATGGGAGATTTGCAAATGGAGAAAGAAGTTCAGAGACTTCAGGCCAAAAGATGGAACTGCACATATATTTTAAAGCATGGCTAAAGCCAAGAATCTCATTTGTTAGATTCGGGTGTGGACAGACTTCTTAATGAGAAGGACATTGTAATGTGCATTGCCAGCTTCTATAAGCAGATCCAGTGCCCTAGTCCTTCCTTGGACAGGTTGACATTTAACATATACCTGTGGGAGAGGGCTCTTGTATGAGGAGTCTTTCTTAGAAGGTCATAAATTTGAGTTGTGGAAGTAGCTACTTCACAAGGCAAGGGTAAGGTTGTGTAAAGAAATGGCCCATCCCGTTCCTCACAAAGTGGGGAGCCTCATCCCATGGACACCCTTTAATAATCTCAACAAGGGTAAGAAAATCTTGGTTACTGTTGCATGCGCACATAGTATGGAGTTGACCAACCCTTATTTCATTGCCTTGTTCAAGGCAGTCATGGTCTCTAGTCATTGGCCAATTTGGTATGGTGGGGGTGTTCTCTAGGCAAGCAAAGGATATTGCTTCAGCTTGAAGAGGTGCCTCTATTGGTAAGAGAGGTGGTCTGGTTTTTGATCCCTCTTGCTTTAATGTAGACTATTTGTGAGAGAATAATGAAATTGGAGATACTTTCAAGATCATGAAATCCTGTTGTTTAAGCTAAGACTAGTTTCCTCACGATTTTATTTTGACTAGTTGATTCTCTTGCGGTATTGAACATTATGTAATTTTTTTTCTCTTTTAGAGAATTTTGTTTTTGTATTGCCTCTTCTTTGGTATATGAGTGCTACTTGCCTTGCAAGGTTGGGAGAGTGTCCTCTCCCCCCCCCCCCCCCCCCCCCCCTTCTCTTTTTTTTTTTTTTTTTTCCAAAAAAGGCTACTTTCACAACTCAAATCCACAACCTTTTGGTCACAAAGGAGCAACCTTACCAGTGCTAGCAAGAGTTGCCCTCTTTGTTGATGAAACTCAGTTGTCTTTAAAATGCCTTACCCAACGACACTAAAAGTTACTCAATTGTACATCATGGGGCCTCATAATCTCCTCGATGTACACTTCTACTAGTCTCTCTAAAAGAGCAGGAAATCTTGATAATTGAAAACTGGGCTACCTTTGCAGTTCTATGAGGAGCCTAAATGCCTTAATACTATTTATTATTTTCCCCCTTGACAAGGAACCTTGGCACAACGATAAGATTACTCCCATTGTGACCTGGAGACTGCAGGTTTAAGTACGGAAACAACCCCTTTGCTAATCAAGGGTAAGGCTGCATATAATTGACCTTTCCTAGAGCTCACAATGTGAGAGCCTTGTGCACTGGGTTCACCTTTTTTTCCCTTCACAAGATAGGGATGCTATGGCTTTGAAGAATTTTAGGTTGATAAGCTAAATTAATAATGTTTATAAGATATTCAGCAAGGTCCTGTTTGGGAGACTAGAGGTGCTAGTGCAAAGTCACAAAGGATCTACTTGGAAATGCTTGTGATCATGCTTCAGAGTTTTTGATCTATGTGTTAGAATTAGCTTACTGGTTTGGACTGAAGAACTTTGATCAAGTTTATTTACATGGCAACATTTTTGGTTTCTGTTGGTGGTTTTCAATCTACCAGATTTTTTGTTATATTAGTGGTCTTTCAAAGCGTTTTTCTCATAGTTCAAGAGGCTAGAGGCAAGATATCCTTGTCTCCCTCTTTGTTTAGTTTGTTTATGGAAGCTTTTAGTCTCTTGTGGAAGAGGGTAGAGAGATTGTGATAAGATTGTTAGTTTCTAGGTGGGCAACAGGGAGGTGAAAATGATAAGATTGTTACTCTCATTTGCCTTTTCCCTTTCCTTTTCTGGGATTATAGCCTTCTATAAAGTAACTTTTCATAGGATATATTTGACAAATAGTGAGACTATCCCTCTAGGACTCGTAAAGAAAAAAATGTCCCTCCCCCAAATCTTCTTTATGTGCACTTCTAAAAAAGAAAAAAGGGGGGAGGGGGCAAGGCCTCTTAAGATCATCAAGTTTCATCAACAAATAGGGCAAGACTTGGTAGCAATGATGATGCTGCTCCTATGTGATTGGTAGGTCATGATTCATGAGTTGAAATTATGGAAACAACCTCATTACGAAGCAAGGGTAAAACGCATACAAAACTGACCCTCCCCCGACTCTTGTAAAATGGGAAGCCTTGTGCACTCGGGATGTTCTTTTAAGAATTTCATCTACAGAAGTGTAGATCTCACCTTGCTGAAATTAAGTAGCGACTACAGTTCTGAAATAGTAAACATACTTACCATTTGTAGCTTTGCCACTTTGTTCATGATCAATGCCTCTGTTGACATGTGACGAGCTAGATATGGAGCCACTTTCCTGGGCAGCTGGAATAAGGTTGGAGAAGCCTTGCCCAAGTGATTTCCATAAGCGCATGGAGATAGAAGATTGCAAATTGGCAGTGCTCCCATCAGATGATAGTTCAACTGGCCTAGCTGCAGCAGCATTCAGCTCAGAGAATCTGACAGCTCCCAAAAGTCGTTCTGGCAGTTCTGATTCATTTTGGCTTTCAATGAGAAAAGCAATATCAACCGTAAGTTTTGTAATGTAACCAAAAGCCAGATGAACAATTGCACTTGCAACCATGGAAGATCCAATATCAATATCAACTTCCATAAAATTATCTGCCACACAGTATTTGCAAGTAAGTGCTCGACCAATTATACATATAGCTTGCTCCCCAACTGCTTTTCTCACAATCCAAGGTCCTTTGACAATGTTGGCAATCAATTTAAGCCTTGAATTCCTGAACCCATCATCTCCTTTCAAGAACTGGTCCATCAAAGAACCCTCTGGGATAGGTTCTATGGCTACAAAATATGCAATTGCGCTATAGTTATCTTTGCTTGGAACTTGAAGATTGAATGCCCAGACAAAAGGCTTACAATCTGATGGCAATTCATCCTTGAGAGCCTTCCTAACACGGTTTTTTGGATTCTTTAAGACATCTGAAACCTTTGTAGAACCTTTGACCCAATCAAAGCCAAGTGGCTGCAGAAGATACTCACCACCAGGAATTTTAACCCTGGTTGTTAAGTACTCTGGACCACGGACCATGAAAGTGTCTCCAGGGGGAGTAGCCCAACCATTTGGACAGTTATCTGGTTCAAGAAGTGGAACAGAACCTCCTCCTTTCACCCTCTCTATCCATTCATGATCCTTTTTATCATAAGGGCTGGCCATAACCAATCAAAATCACCTGTTCAGCAACAACATATTATAGTAAAGTTGTATTGTAAAAGGAAGACAGAAAAATACGAATGCTGCTGTTCAACATAGGCTTCTATATTTTTATTGACATCAATTTAGGTTCCATAATGAATAAACAGAAACAAAGATCTGCATCTTTTTTGCTCAAGTAGCAAGAAAGAATAGCCAATGCTACTATGGCAAAAACACATCCTTCACCAACAAGCTCAGTATAGATGTACCATAGAAGCCATTTTTCTGGAAGCAAAGGATAATTTGTTTATAGCCGAGGTCCCCCCAAGAAACGACTAATTGAAAGAATCAAAGACACAATCGGGACACACTCAAAAGGGCAGTTCTTAATAATAATGTTGTAGACACATATTTTCCATATGGTTTTAACTCCCACTATTATTTGGATTCCAGTGCTTGATAATATACCATTGGCTAAGTTATTTTCTCTTTGTAAAGACAAAACCTCTTTCTAGAAATTCATTTATGGAGTTTCCACAAATTTATCAGATACAAATAAAAATGGGGGAAAAGGGAAAAAAAGAAGCAAAAAGTACAGATAAATGCAGAAGAATCCTTCACCAAGATCGGTCAGATCATAGTGTGATTGACAGGTACTTCATGAATAATCGTAATTCATAAACAAGAGATCAGTTCCTCTGTTGCCAGCTCTGATATTTTCTAGTGTGATCGATGAGCTCATTAGCCGTGTACTACCTCATTCGTGTGGAAAAAACACACTATCCTTCCTAAAGTACGCATGCAGTAAACAATAAGGAATTACAGGACTTGGTTAGTAGTTTTGGGTGTTAAAACTGCAAGAGTGTCAAAGAACTCCACCAGTGTATTTCAATTATGCCGATTGCTTCTCCATAACAACATTTCTTAAGGGGAAAAGGCAGTATTTTCTTTATAACTAATTGGCAGAGCACCAAATCTTTGAAGAATCACTTCGGACTTGGATGCGTTAAGGTTCAGAGGTCCCCCGAAGCAGCCCTCAGCTGATGAACCTTGCAAATCGAGGACATTTGTGAAAGGCAGCCTCAAATTTGCAAGTTCGATACACCCTAAGAATGGCAAACACAGCTGCCATGAAATGGCTAGAAATTCTAAAACAGTCTGCTTTTTCCCCTTCCTGAGCATATGCTTTGCCTCTTCAGCTAGTTTATCCCCACCTGTTTAGCTTTTGTTTTCCATTTTTTTCTTTTTTCTTATCTTGTTCCCGGTTCTCCAAACAATTAAAAAGCACCATCAAATAGCACAAAATGGGATGCAGTCTCGGTGCATATATCTCTTCAACTGTGCCTTTAAACCCTAGCAATGGGAAAATTTTCTCAGCACAAATTTTCTCTCCAAACAAAAGCTACAATTCCTTCAACTTCACTGAAATTTCATTAAGAAGGTAAATGATCAAGCCCCAGTCGACATTATTAAGTTCGAACTCCATTTCCCAGAAGCAGAATCGATCGAATATTGAATTTAACCAAAAAACCCACAACACAAACAAAACGCAGACAGCCATAGATACAAAATACAGAAAACCCATAACCTAAATAAATGAATAATTAACAAATCAGATTAAGAAACGCTTTTTTACCTCTATCTCTACCTGGAAAACCCGGAAACTGAAGTTGGTCTGAACTGAGACGAGAAAATGCAAAGAACCTTTGAAGCTATGGGAGTTCGTTTGTCCAATGCGGCTTAATATTTGGATTTTTGAACGGTTGCTTGGGAAACTATTCCTACCTCTTCTTTTCCTTTCTTTACTCTCTCCTATTCATTTATTTATATATAAAAATGAATTCTATAAACCTTTTTGCACAAATAAAGGCAGAGCCTTTACATACATCTGCTGCTGATTGGCTGATCCAAGGAAGGTGGCAACAGTTGCACCGCTTTTGGTACGAGGATCAAACAAGGAAAGGTTAGGACAGAGATTTTAAAAAATATTATAATTTTTAAAATAATTTAATAAAATATTATATATATATATATTTAAATTATTTAACAAACTAGTACGCTTCTTTACATGTTATGTTAAAACGTAAGTCATTTTTGGTGAGTTGAACTTGTTAACAGGAGTAGCAAATTTAATTCAGAATGATTTTTGTTCTTACGCAATATTTTCTTACACTTTTCATTTGATACTTAAAAATAAAATTTTAAATTTTCTTAAACTCATTACTAGCACAGTAACAAGATACAATGAAACATGTTATTCCCAATAACAAGTTTAAGAAAACTAAAAAATTCGTTGAAGTGTCGAGCAATAAATATAAAAAATATGTAGATAAAGAGAAAAACTAAGATAAATTAAACTCACTATTAAAAATAACAAATTTTGTTGTTTTTCGCTACTCTAAATAGTGAATTTGACTAGCCAAAACACCCGCGTTCCAAACATGTTGAGTTAGAAGAAATATAGTAATTTATTAAATAGTTTAAAAAGTGCTTTGTTAAAATGTCTAAAAATTATAATATTTTTAAAAATTTCTCCAAGTTAGGATAATGATTTTTGCTCTTAATTTGGATGGAAAACTTTGGGTCCAATGAGAAATTTATTTTGCTTGGTCCGTTGTATTTAGTTTGAATTCAGATTAAATATTATTATTTTTACTATTTTGTTTCTCTCTCGTTTGGACGTGAGTGAGAAGAGTCTAATCGATAATTTTAAATTTAATTTATTTTTACAAAAACCTCTATGTAATTTGGTTTAGGTAATTTTTTATTTTTTAATTCATGTATTTTGGATCTATTTTGTTTACGATTTTTTCAGAATGTCCTTTATTTGGACAAGAGTTCAAAGGGGTAAAATATCATATTTAAATTATGAGAACTGTAAGTAAATCCCGTCGATGTAAAATAATATGAGACCAAAGAAGAGGGCTTGAGCTCGTTGAGAGAGTCATTTAAAATAAATAAATTATAAAGACCTATTTCTTAGCTGCCATGAGAGGAAATTTGGGTGAAAATCTGCATTTTCTTTAATGAATTGGACACAAATGACAAAAATAGAGCCATGTTTCTTGTTTTTCCCTTTTGTTAATTCCCAATCATGGCAGCTAAGAGGAAGAGAAGTGCACCTATTTTGTGATGAGTTATTGTAAATTAGTGCAGGAGACGACTAGACTATAATACCCTGGAGTACTATAATATAACAATAAGAGATTGATAAAAATAATATAAAAACAATAAAGGAGGTGCCATATAATTTAAATGAAATACAGTTGAAAAGAATAGGTACTGATACCCTGAAAGAACCCTAAAATTGCCCATTACTGCAAACCATTTATAACCTGCAATTGTGCAATTGTTGCCAAATGAGCAGCAGGGCAAATCCCCCAGGCCTTCTCACTGCTGAATAATCAATTGTATGTCACATCATCAGCATTCTTAATAGGCACTAAGCTGCAAAGAGATATGATATATGACAGGAGAAGTGTATTACAAATCATTAGTGCACGTGTTGTTCATATCACTCTTTACAGTATACAGAAACCTTTGGAATTTCCTAGCACCCTATTGATAAGGGTGTGGAAAGTTGTATAGTTGCTGTCAAGAACTTGGGGTGGTTTTTTACTACCCTGAAACATAAGCAAGTCTTAACATCACCTTTCCAATCCTCGGCTGCTACATTTTCCCATCTGAGCTCATGCAATTTATGCACCTCTAGAAATAGACCTCGTTTTCCAAGGAGTAGAACAGAGGGGTTCTGCAAAAGATTTTGGTATTGAGGGGGGGGGAGAGCATCAATTATTGATATCAAACCCCCCATTAGAACAGAGGATTCTGCAAAACAAGTAAAACATCTGATTGACAACTGAAGTATATGAAAGAATTCACCCCACATTTCAACCACGAATTAAAGTCCAATACAAGGGCAAAGAAACTGAACAACCACCCCAGTGCTCAATCCTGAACCGAAATCCACCAATATGAACTGCCTGCAAAATAGTTGTACAGATGCATCTACTCACTAACAACAAACAAAGAAAAGTTGACCTATCTCACAGCATACTAGAACCAAAGATTTGGACAATCCCTTTGAAAGCTTTAGACAAACTGCTTGTCTCTATCCCCCTATCATTCCTTTGACGAAGAAGCGTTGGCGTCTGAGGAATTCTCTTTTTGGCTTGGAGATGGCATGGAACCTCGCATTTTCAAATCCCCAGTTTGCTGCTGTTGCTGCTCCTGCTGTGGCTGCTGCTGATGCTGCACCTGTTGCTGCTGAAACGGGTGTAGCTGATGCTGCTGGAATGGGTGCTGTTGCTTCTGCGAGTGAATTTGGAGTTGTTGAAACTGCTGTGCAGTTAAGAGGGTATGCATGGCATGGTTGTTGGGATAAAATTGCTGGTTAGCTCCAAAGGACGAAGGAAAGTTCATCATCGGTCCATTTGGAATAGCTTGGCCAGTCAGCATTTTCAAATGCTGAATTTCTTCTTTCAGGGCCTCATTTAATGCTGCATTAGATAAAAATTGAAAGACAAACAGCATAATTAGCACAACACCGCCAAACAATTAGGAAGATAAAACAGCAATTCTACAACCGTATGTGCTAAACCTGATCTACACTGTTTCACAAATCCTATCTTCAACCACTCAGGATGAACAAATCCTTGTTACATAGCAAATTAATCAGACCTAAAAACTAGATTCGATGTGGTGAAAGCTGGTCATAGATGCAGAATTTGTACAACAAATCAATAAGGCATGCTTCAGAGGAAAACCCTGAGCATATAATGATCTAAACAGTGGAAAATCCCGCAAAGCTGTACAATTGAAGAATGAAGAATTAGGAGCAAATAGTGCTGGTAATTAAAGTACACCTCCAAATTCTCCTAGTCCTAGATAAAACATAACGATTCCATTTCTGTAATTAAACATTTAAAGAAAGTATTTAATGCAATTTCAGACTTCATTTATGCAGCAATGCTTCTATAGATAACAATTCCACTGGCACAAAAAAAACTGCTGATGTGCTTGTCTCCTATCATCCAAAATATACAGGGCAAGACAGATGTCTGCTTGTCCATGCCCCCATATATTACTAAACTATGGTAAAATGCCTAAAATTTATTCTTAATAAGGCTTGGAAGGAGCTTCAGAAAAACTCTTACCATCTTGCAAGTGAACTTGTTGCTCCATCGTCTGTAACCGCAGTTTCAATTCACTATTTTCTGCAGTCAGACCATTTGTATCTCTCTGAGTGTAAGAAATAGCAGCAAATTAGTCATATAGTCTTACCAACATACATATGGACATCTGCAAACAGAAATTCTCCCATTTTTGAGGTTTTTTCTGTTAGTAACACAGATTCATTTGAAGATGTCAAAAAACAAGAGAACAGATATTCAGGTTAATCAGCTTCAGAAAAATTATTAAAACATATGGCCCATCACCAAAACCAAAGTTTTAAATGCATTATTAAAAGAAATGCATTGAGGTATTACAGAACCGACCTGCAACAGGGTTAATTGAGCAGACAATGAAGTTGCTTCAGTTTGCAGTGTTTGAACCTTCCTCTCCAGCTCAGCTATGTATCTCATCTTCCTTTCCTTTGATCTAGCAGCTGACTGCCTATTCGCCCAAATCCTATATACGGCAAGTTACAAATTCAAAAATGTCAAATGATGTGAATAATCATCAGAAGACACACACTAAGGAGAATGACTTGGGAATAAAAATACAAAAACAGAACAAAGCAAATGCAACTAATTTTACCAATAATACAATTTGTATTCTAATTTGCCACAGATTCAACAGCATGAAGGACAAATTGAAACTTATTATCTAGAGGAGCAAAAATTGAAAGCATAAGTACTAATAAAAACACATCATGAACACAAAGATATTCCTGTTATGTTGGATACATCACAAACATATATTGAACACTACGGAAATTTTAAATGAAAATTACTAAGGTAGCTAGTGATGTTAATGCATATTTTGAGTAAAAATATTGCATCTGCTACCAGTATGTGCCATGTGGGAAGCAGATTCAAGCAGCCAAAATATTAACAAATTCGAAGACAAACCTAACTTTACAACTGCACCAATGATATTCCAATGTATCCTACAGCAAGATGGAAACAGCATTTAGTTACCAACCAAACAAATGTTAATAAAGCCCATATTCACCAATGTAATACAGGGGAAAAAATTAGAGAGTAAAGGGTGACTTTTATAAACTACAAGAAAAGGATCACAACAATGGCCTCTTTTAGAGATTCAACAATATCTGCCTTTCTATACCAATAAAGGTCTCATATTCCACCAGCAGCAAATGCACCAAACAACCAACTAAAAACCAGGTGGCCACCCAGGACTACACAGACAAAAAATGCCACCCTGTAAGACCAACAAATTCATCAATAATTCCAACAGCAACCCCTATAGGCAAACATAGCACAAATAAAACTATGAAGTAATATGTCTATTGATTCCCTCTCCTTATTACCCAACCAAATTAACAGGGGACAAAATATCTGGCAGTTCCAAACAATGCTGCCCTAGGAGGAGCTTTCAGTTTCCACAAGTCATTCAATCAGAAGTTGCCTTCATATAGAGGACAAAATAAAACAAGCATTTTTAGGCTCTTGATGGAGACCAAACCCATTTGCACAACCATGCCTGGCCCAAAGACAATTGTGCAAATTGCAAAGGCATGGTCACGAAGTTGATTCCCAATTCTACAGATTACCTATACTTAGGGGGATGACAACAATAGCATCAAAATAGAAGGACAAGCACACAATGCTTGCTTATCCCTTACAAGGTGCTAGAGACTAGAAATCTCCCTAAAGCAGTTTGTCACACAGCATCAAAAGTGGATCTCATTGAAATCCCCAAATAAGTAGCTAACAAGGAACCAAACCTAAAACCAAGTCAGCTGTCATGTCATTTAGGGATCATCTCGCCATTTGTCAAATGTACCCTATGAAAAGATAGTTTGTAGAAGGCGGCTTGAGTTCCAGAAAAGACAAGTGTTTCATGGGGAAAAAAAAATGAGATACACATGACATCCACCTCCCAACCTAGACACTAACAATTTTATCACAATCTCCCTACCTTCTTCCACAAGGGACTAAAAGCTTCCACAACCAAGCTAAATTAAAAAGAGACGGGGGTTATCTTGCCTCAATCCTCTTGAACTACAAGAAGAATGATTTGGAAAACCATTAGTAAAACAAAAATATGGCCAATCAAAACACAAAATTTGATCCAAGTTCTCCATTCCAAACCAATAAGATTGATCACAAAACTTGATCCAAGTTCTAATCTGGTCCAAGATGTCTACAGAAAATCCCTTTTGGAAAACCACTAACAGAAAGTAAAAATATGGCCATGTAATGTAAGTACAAAACTCGATGTCACACACGGCGATACCCCTCCTAATTTCCTTTCATTGCATTCTGTCATGACTTTCTTTAGATTCTGTTATTTGTTTTAATTTCCAGCTGTATCAGTTTGTTAGAAAGAATATTCCAAAAGCAGCCCAGATGTAAAGGGTGTGAATAGGACAAGATAGGTTGTTATAACTGTTTAGGGAAGGAATCCTCGGGTATGCAGAGGCCTATATATCCTTCTTAGACCTTTTGGTCCATTAACGAGATTATCAATTAACTTCAGATTTCTTTCCTTCTCTCTATACTTGTCTGTCTCCCTTGCTATCTCTTCCTTTCTTTCTCCCTACCCGACTTACCATTTCTATTGCTGATTAACTCCCAATCAGTTAGCCAATCCGAGCCCAAGCCGTGACAATTTGGTATCAGAGCCTCAGTCTTGGCTGGATTAGCGGAGCATTCATCCATGGCGGATGGTACCCGCATGAAGAGCTTCGAGGCGCAACTACAACAGCTCAGCTCGACGGTGGCAAGCTTCCAGAGTAGTCACGTAGATCAGTTAGAGCGAGGATCGGAGCGAAATCATGAGGCGATTTTAACGCTGGACCGCCGAATGGAAAGTTCAGTAGGTGAACTGGAGAGAAGGCTCGACAGGGCTCTGTCTCAAATGCAGGAAGATAATGCGCAAATGAGAGCAGAGCTGGGAGCCCAACTCCAACAGTTTATGGTTATGTTCACTCGCCAAAATGCTGTGAGATTGGCCCCTGAGTTTCCTCCTAGAAATAGAACAGAGCCATTAATACCAGATGTCAGGAGGGACAGAGTAGCGGGCGATGAGGGAACAGGAGTGGAACCGGAGGGGGATATAAGGAATGTGATGGAGGGTGAACACGAAGGACATAATCGTCCACAGCAACCGGGGTTCCCGACACCCAGGTTGGAGATTCCGGTGTTTGATGGGAATAATCCCCGGTGGTGGGTGAGAAAATGTGAGCGCATGTTTGACTGGTACAACGTACCTGAGGAAAGGAGGGTGGCCTTGGCCTCGGCCTCGGCCTACTTTGATGACCTGGTAGACGCTTGGTATCAGGGGTGGATTAGGGTCAGGAACAACCCAACCTGGGTGGAGTTCACGGGGAGGTTATGCGAGAGGTTCGGAGAAAAAAGTAGGTCGGACGTCATTGAAGAATTCAACAAATTAAAGCAGGTAGGAGACGTGAATGCCTACCTGAGAAGGTTCGAAGAACTGAGGTCATTGATGATCAACAACGACCCCCACCTCTCAAAAGCCTATTTTGTCTCTAGTTTCTTGAGTGGGCTCAACGATGATTTGAGGCCTATGGTTAAAATGATCCGACCTAGAACAGTGGAGCAAGCGGCAGAAAGCGCTAGACTACAAGAAATGGTGGTCGAGGCCTTAATGAGGAAGCAGAGACAACAGCACCAGGTGGTCACGGGAAACTCAGCCCATCCAGGCGATAAGGTACATAACCGAGATTGGGGTAGAGTCGGCCAAGGTGTTAGGAATACAGGAGGGCCCAGCTCAGGGGGAAAATATAACGACCCGAGGAGGCAGCCTGGGTTGTGCTTCAAATGCGGGGATAAATACTATCCTGGGCATCAATGTAAGCGATAGCTGTTGTTATTAGAAGGGGACCTGAAGGAGAAAGCAGAAGCAGAAGAAGATGAAAGAGAAGAGGACGATGAGCTCAGGGAAGAAGACACAGGTGAGATTTCACTCCATGCGTTGAAGGGGGTGACCAATAACAAGATCATTAAGGTGGAAGGGAAGGTGAAGAATGACAGCTTGTTAATCTTAATTGACAGTGGAAGCACGCATAGCTTCCTGGATGAAGGGTCGGCAAAAAGATTGAAGTGTTCCCTCAAGGAAACTCAACCCCTCAGTGTGATGGTGGCTAATGGGAATAGAGTGATCAGTGAATCGGTATGCCGGGGGTTTAATTGGGAGATGCAAGGGGAGAAGTTTGAAGCGGACCTGAGGCTGCTACAGTTAGGGGGCTGCGATGTGGTACTAGGGGTTGACTGGATGAGAGACGTGAGCCCCATAAGCTTTGATTTCAATAGGATGGGGGTATCCATTGATAAAGAAGGGAGAAGAATGACTCTCATGGGAGGAAGAGAGTTTGGGACTTGCCGAATGATAACTGGAAAGAGGCTTCACCGGGTGTTCAGGAGTAAGTGGAACCAACTGGCTCAACTGTTCTCCCTTACAGTAGTGGAAGAAGGGGACAAGCAGAAGCTGTATGGGGAATTATGCTTGACTGTCAACAGCCAGCGATGTGATCTTGACCAGGTACACTTTCAGGCCCCTATTGATGAATTGCTATTAGAATTTAAGGATTTATTTACTGAACCAGATATTCTACCTCCATCCCGAGCCTTGGACCATTCAATCCACCTAAAGCCCAATACTGAACCCATAAACATCAGATCCTACCGTTATTCTCCCATCCAGAAAACCGAAATTGAGAAAATGGTGAAGGAAATGCTAAAACAATCATTCATAAGACCCAGCCAGAGCCCTTTCGCGTCACCAGTCCTCCTTGTTAAAAAGAAGGATGGATCTTGGCATTTTTGTGTGGATTACCGACAATTAAATACCCTAACTATCAAAGACAAGTATCCTATACCCTTGATAGAAGACCTAATGGATGAGCTACACAATGCCAAAAAAATTTCAAAGCTAGACCTTTGTTCAGGATACCACCAAATAAGAATGAAACCTGATGATGTCCATAAAACAGTCTTTAGAACCCAACATGGACATTTTGAATTCTTGGTGATGCCATTTGGATTCACCAATGCCCCAGCCACTTTTCAAGCCCTAATGAACCAAATCTTCGAACCCTATTTAAGGAAATTCATATTAGTATTCTTCGATGATATCCTTGTCTATAGCCCAAACATTAACCAGCATTTACAACACCTCAAAACCACCCTAGAAGTCCTTAGATCTAATCAGCTCTTCATCAAAAGGTCGAAATGTTCCTTTGGGCAAGATCAGGTTGAGTATTTGGGCCATTTGATATCAAAAGAAGGAGTTAGGACTGATCCCAAAAAGGTGGAAGCCATGATAGCTTGGCCACGTCCAACAACAGTAAGGGCTTTACGAGGATTTCTTGGCCTTACCGGTTACTATCGCCGGTTTGTGAGAGGATATGGAGTGGTGAGTAAACCACTTACCAACCTACTTAAGAAGGGTTCATTCAGTTGGGGAGAAGAGGCTGAGGAAGCCTTCGAGAAGCTAAAGATTGAGATGAGCAGGGTGCCTGCTTTGGGCCTGCCCGATTTTTCTACACCTTTCATGCTGGAGACAGACGCCTACGGCGGGGGGGGCGGGCATAGGGGCTGTGTTGTCACAAGGAGGAAGGCCCTTGGCATTTCTAAGCCAAGCATTAAGGCCCAGGCATTTGGGATTAAGCATCTATGAAAAGGAATTCTTGGCGGTGCTTATGGCAGTAGAAAAGTGGCGGCATTACTTAGAGAATGGGAAGTTTATAATTAGAACAGATCATGAGAGCTTGAAACATTTGTTGCAGCAAAAATTGCAAACTCAACTGCAACGAAAGGGAATGGCAAAATTGATGGGATTGGACTACATAATTCAGTATAGAAAGGGCAAGGAGAACGTTGCTGCTGATGCCCTTTCAAGGTGCCAAGAAGAAGGAAGTCTGAATGCCATCACTACCGTAATTCCAGCATGGTATCAAGAAGTTGTCGACAACTATGAAGAGGACGAACAGGTGAGGGGAATACTGGAGAAGCTAGCAATGGGAGTTACTGATGCTAGAGGTTATGCCTTACAGGAAGGGTTGATCAGACTTCATGGCAGGATTGTTGTTGGTGATAAGGGGAGTCTCAAGAAAAAGATCATGCAATCCTTGCCTGAATCACCTTTGGGAGGGCATTCAGGAGTTCAAAATACTTACCTTAGGGTAAAGCAGCTGTTCCAATGGCCCAAGTTAAAGACTGATGTCCAGAAATTCATTTTGGCCTGCGACACTTGCAGGCGATGCAAACATGAGAATATACCCTACCCTGGCCTCCTTCAACCCCTGCCTATTCCGGGCCAAGCATGGACTAGTGTCTCTATGGATTTTATAGAAGGATTGCCTAAACCCGAAGGGAAGGATAGTGTGTTGGTGGTCGTTGATAGGTTGACAAAATTCGCCCATTTCATAGGTTTGTCTCACCCTTTTACAGCGCAGGAGGTAGCAAGGTCCTTTGTGGACAGAGTAGTGGCGCTACATGGAGTTCCAAGCACAATCATCTCGAATAGGGATAAGATTTTCACAAGTGAGTTTTGGCAAGGCCTGATGAAGTCTATGGGGGCCAAACTTAATATGTCGACAGCTTATCACCCGCAATCGGACGGCCAGACGGAGAGGGTCAATCAAAGCCTAGAAACATACCTGCGGTGTATGTGCATTCGACAACCCAAGAGCTGGCAT
The DNA here is from genome assembly GCF_014633365.1 of Diospyros lotus. NCBI lineage: Eukaryota > Viridiplantae > Streptophyta > Magnoliopsida > Ericales > Ebenaceae > Diospyros > Diospyros lotus. Next base: position 34,519,003 of record NC_068347.1, on the reverse strand, counting down.
CGGTGGTTAGCATTGGCCCAATGGTGGTATAACTCTAATTACCACACAGCCTTGAAAATGTCTCCTTTCGAGGCCAACTTTGGGTACAAACCTCCCATTTTACCCGCCTTACAAGGACAGGTGACTGCAACCGTTGTGGAAGAATATATGCAGCAAAGAAGGATGGTTTTGCAACAGCTTAAGCAAGAGCTAGCCTCAGCCCAAAATAGGATGAAGCAGTATGCGAACAAGAAAAGAAGTGAGAGGGAGTTTGATGTGGGCAAAAGAGTGTATCTCCGGTTGAAGTATCCTCATCTGAAGACCCTTACCCAAGGACCGGTGTCCAAATTGAGCCCCAAATACTTTGGTCCCTATCCCATCCTCACTCGGGTCGGGAAGGTGGCATACCGACTACAACTTCCCCAGGGAACCCACATTCAACCAGTTTTCCATGTTTCATTATTGAAGAAATCAGCTGGGACTGAGCCAGTGGATACTGCACTGCCCACCAATCCAAAGGAAAAGGAGACTTCAAAGAAGCCTGAGGCCATTCTCGACAAAAGAGTGATCTACCGCCAGGGAGTACCCCTCATCCAAGTGTTGGTAAAGTGGCAACACGAAGAACAAGGAAGCAACACGTGGGAGTACCTACCAACTCTTCTCCAACAGTTTCCCACGACTGCCAGCCTACTTAACATTTCTTGAGGACAAGAAATGATTTAAAGAGGAGGGAATTGTCACACACGGCGATACCCCTCCTAATTTCCTTTCATTGCATTCTATTATTACTTTCTTTAGATTCTATTATTTGTTTTAATTTCCAGCTGTATCAGTTTGTTATAAAGAATATTCCAAAAGCAGCCCAAGTGTAAAGGGTGTGAATAGGACGAGATAGGTTGTTATAACTGTTTAGGGAAGGAATCCTCGGGTATGCAGAGGCCTATATATCCTTCTTAGACCTTTTGGTCCATTAACGAGATTATCAATCAACTTCAGATTTCTTTCCTTCTCTCTATACCTGTATGTCTCCCTTGCTATCTCTTCCTTTCTTTCTCCCTGCCCGACTTACCATTTCTATTGCTGATTAACTCCCAATCAGTTAGCCAATACGAGCCCAAGCCGTGACACTCGATCAGAAAGTTCTCCAGTCCAAACCAATAAACTAATTCTTTCTAAGACGTAGATCAAACACTCCAAAGCATGATCACAAGCGTCCACATCCAGCCTAAAAATTAAATTTGATCTTTCTTGACAATTGAGATTACCCTATTTAACTCCTAGACCCAATTATGGCCCACCCCTGTTTACCCATTTATCACTCCTTTCAGTCATCTGCCTAATCCATTCCTTTTACCCATCAACTCCTCCGACCACCTGACTTAAAATTTGTTCCAGCTAAACTGCCATACTTTATATTATTTAATTAATTTCCTGTTTTTCACCTTCAAACTTTTAGTAGGTCAATTCCACTGTACATAAAATATAGAAACACTGAAATAGTTAAAAGTATTTCACATGACTAGTTATCATTAACTTTAAAAAATTCAAAAGATGTTGCATAAATACAAATATATATATATATATATCATCCATTTGAGATAAAAAAACCACAACTTACATTGCTTAATTTCCATTAATCACCACATTTAAGTAAAATTTAAATACGCAATATTATAAAATTAAGAAAAAAAAAACTAACCATTTCAACCTTGTTGATTTTTGTAAACTACTTTTCTTGATGCATTCACTAATACAAATCCGGTTGAAACATAAACATTGATACAAGTTGCAAATTATATATCAAAATCTCTAAATAAAAAGAACTGTATGACAATTTCCCACATCAAAATCTTAACCTCAAAATCCTTTCTTCCTATCAAGAATCCTACCAAAAAAACAGAAAACAGATTAAGATTTCTTTTTAAGAACATGGTTTCAATAAAGAAAATAAGTAAATATAAAATAATATCCCCCATAAGGGAAAATAAAAAGTTTCCTCCAGAATGAATAATATCAAAAAAATATCTTCAAATATGATTACATTTCATATCTAAATAAAAAATAATTGCATAAAATCTGTCAAATAAATGAGACCAAATAATAGCAACCATGATATAAAAGAACAGTTTACAAATCATACATTTACATATAACACATGGATATAAAAAAAATTCTACGCAACACATATCAAAAAAGAATATATCCCATTAACATCCAGTATCTTAAATATTCCTTTTGTGAAGAACAATTTCTTTGTTTCTCCCTTATCATATTCAGGGTTCTTTTTCACTTGTTCCCCATTTCAATTGCTGGGTGATGATTACTATGATATAATATATTAATTTCTCTTATAAAGATTATTAGATTCAATTTCAGCTTTTCCATCAAATCCGTCGTGCACTTGAAAGCAAAATAGCAAAGACTCTAAAGGCTAAACCATTAAGCTAGAGGACAACCAACAATAAAATTATAAGCACATAAAAATCCAAATTGGCATTGTCTTTCATGCCTTCAATTGAGCTTATTCTCTATCTTTTTCCTTTCTTGTCTTTGTTTTGAGTCTATACTTTAGAAGAAAATAAAGTCATTCCTTGTTGTAAGATAAAAATAAAAAGACAAATGCACAGCCCAGATGTGAAAATGAGTAGATACTAAGATTGGAAACAAATAAAACAAAAAAGTGTTCAACCAAGATATAGGAATGACCGAATGAGCAGATCTAATGACAATAAAATAAAATAATACTTAACTTAGATCTAAGGAGGACATATATTAAGATAAAAAAGGAAAATGTTCTCACACTACATCTATAGATTTGGGACAGATATAATCTTTCTAGATGTGTAGTTTCCATCTACAAAAACACAATGGCAACATTTTTTATTACCTTGATTCTTCTTGGATAATCCAATGTGAATGGAGGGAAATCAAGTGTTGACATCGGTGGCCATGGTTGAATCCTCAGCAAAGAATGATGGTAGCTGAGGATTCAACTGATGGCAGCCAATGATGACGACGGTCAAAATAATGGTCATGGATACAAATGAGACAGAAAAGAGTTGCAGAAGAGAGATCAAAGCAAAGAGAATGGGAGGATTTCTAAACCATAAAAATTCAGGTTATTCTCAAAACTGAAGCCATGGACAGGTAAAATGGGGTTCCCAAAAATTAATAGGTTGGCACCAATTTTCGCCCAAACCAATTTATATCCCATTAAAAGGCTTAAATTGGGCCAAATTCAGCCGTCCCTACCAAAAAAATTGCACCCAATGGCCATTTGTTGTAGCACAACTTCTGGTACAGTGAAAGCTCTCAAGTATAGAGTAAGGAAGTGAGTGAAAATAAACAGTTGAAGGAGATTCTGTTGAAAGTCTTGAAGAGCAGGGGCATTGACTAAGGTAAGTGTATGGTTATGGTGTATAGCTTGGACATGGCAATCAGGTCGTCATGTTGGTGTAGCCAGCATGTCGGACACACCCATGTGGCTTTTTGACACTTTCTTCTTATTTTTCAAGGGGACATGTGATGGACAAATCAGAGACATGAAGAATAGCAGCTGTTTCGTTTCCATACCTTGATTCATGCATGACTCAAGGTTAAATTTCCAGATTCTTCAATATCTTTCCTATTCGCGTTATATTCCCCGTGTCCGTGTTCGTGCTTCATAGGTACTTGTATATTGGCATTATGCACAATGGCAGCTTGTTGAGTTTATGCATGTAAAAGCCATGATTTTTCATGTATCCATGTGGTAGGTGTTAAGTCATTTGTACTAGACTAGGACTTTATTAGTAAACGGATGTTTTGTATGCTTGCATTTTATGTTTTTTTCTGCTTTAGGTTAGTATGAATATTCTAGAAGGCCAGTTTGACCGAGTTTGTTATTTCCGGTCAGGCAGTTAGCAGTTGTAAACTCTCGTCCCTATGGTCTATAAATAGGGATCGTGGGGTAGGCGAGAGATAGCTTCATTCTGAGAGGTATTTTCTGTTTCTATCTTGTGGGTTGGGATCGATTGAGTGACTGAGAGTAAGGCTGGGGATAGGCTTTGTAATCTCAAGGATTCTGATTGGCTTTCAGGGTATATGGGCTGGGCAAGGATTCAGGTTTTCTCTTTAATCATCCTAAGGATTGCTTCAAGATAGTGGATTGAAAAGAGGCTACTCCAGTCTGGACGTAGGTCCCATATTTTTGGGATTGAACCAGGATAAATCATTGTGTTCATTATTATTTTTGTTTATTCATTTTATTCTCTTATATTGTTTGTATTCTTGGAGGTGTTGAGTGATTTTGGTGAGTTATTGAGTTGAGAGAATTGTGAGGGATTGTTGTGTGCTTACTCTAACAACGTGGTATCAGAGCTAAGAAGGCCTCTAAGGCGATCAAGATTTTCAAGAAACTCAAGGAGAAGGAATCAACTCCAGAATCGATATGGCACCAACTGCCTCAAGATATGATATTGACAAATTCGATGGGACAAACAATTTCGGCTTGTGGAGGATCATGATGGAAGCTCTTCTCTACACTCAAGGATTGGAGGGAGCTTTGGAACAAGAGGATACAATAGTTGACACGACAACTGGGAAAGCAGTACCAGCGATGACTGAAGAGCAGAAAAAGACTCTGAAGGAAATCAACAAGAAAGCTTATAGCATGCTGATTCTAAGTCTAGGAGACCAAGTGCTTAGAGAAGCCTCGAGGTTGAAGTCAGTGGCAGAAATATGGAAGAAACTTGAAGGCCTATACTTCAAGAAGACCCTTTCCAGTCACCTATTCTTAAAGGCCAGGTTCTTTAATTTTAAAATGCAAGAACACCAGAAATTGCATGAACACAGACGAATTTAATAAATTGTGCCTAGACTTAGAAAATATAGAAGTGAAATATGAAGATGAGGATAGGGCTTTAGTTCTTCTATATTCATTGCCTAAGTCCTATGAGAATTTCGTAGATATACTACAACATGGCAGAAAAAAGCTTTCGTTAGAAGATGTCATAAGTGCATTAAATTCAAAAGAATTGAGATTTAAGATGAATGACAAATCTACTCCTGGAGAGGTGTTAACAGTTAGGTCAAGAAGCTCTAAATAAGACCAGAAAAAATAGGGGTAAATCCAGGTCAAAATCTAAGATAGGAAGGGGTTCTATTAAATGCTATTACTGTCAATAAGAATGTCACATTAAGCGGCAGTGTCCAAAAAGAAATAAGGACTTAGCCGAGAAGGAAAATTCAGGAGGAGGGGTAAACTTCTGTGATTCAAGTTATGATAGTTCTGAGGCCTTAATTGTTAGTGAAAGTGTAGAAAGCCAATAGTGGGTCTTGGACTCTGGCTACTCCTTTCACATGACCCCAAAGAAACATTGGTTACAAAATTTTAAGGAAATCAATGAAGGAAAGGTCTTGCTTGGCAATGACCATGAATGCAAAGTTCAAGGGGTAGGAGATGTTAGGTTCAAGCTTCACGATGGCTCCCTTAGAACTCTCATATCAATAAGATATGTCCTTGAATTAAAGAGAAATTTGATTTCTCTCGGTGAACTAGACAAGAATGGCCTTAAGTTTAAGGGTGAGGGTGGAGCTGTCCAGATATCAAAATGATCCCTAATATGTATGAGAGTTGTTTTAAAGAATGACATCTATCTCCTGCAGGGCGCCACATTATGTGGTGAAGCTGCAACAGTTAATTCTAACCCTAAGTCCAAGGCAAGCTTGTGGCATTTAAGAATGTCACACATCAGTGAGCAAGGGCTCAAAGAACTTGCAAGTCAGGGTATTTTGGATTTAGGGCAATCCTTAGAATTAAGCAAGTGTGAATCTTGCATTTTTGGGAAGGCATCTAAGGTTAAATTCAATAAAAAAACAATTCACTCATCAGAAGCACCCCTAGATTATATACATTCAGACTTATGGGGTCCAGCTCAGTCATTAACTCATGAGGGCTCTCGTTATTTCCTATCAATAATAGATGATTTTTCAAGAATGCTGGGAGTATATGTCCTAAAATCTAAAGATAATACTTTTGAAACATTTAGGACATGGAAAAATATGGTAGAAAATCAAAAGGGTAGATTAATTAAGGTTATAAGAACAGATAACAGGTTGGAGTTTTGTAATAAGGAGTTTAATCAAATGTGTAAGGATGGTGGGATCATTAGGCACCTTACAGCTCCCGGAAACCCCAAGCAAAATGGGGTAGCCAAGAGGATAAATAGAACCCTCTTGGAAAGAGTAAGATGCATGTTTTTCCATGCAAAATTACCCAAGTCTTTTTGGGGGGAGGCAGTTGTAGTTGCAGCCCATGTTCTTAACAAGACGCCCTCCAAAGCTATAAACCTCCAAACCCCTTATGAAAGATGGACAGCACATAAACCAAGTCTATACCATCTTAGAGTGTTCGGATGCCTAGCCTATGTTCATGTGAAGCATGAAGCAAGGCAAATTAGAGCCTAGGGCCAAGAAATGCTTGTTTATTTTATTGGTTACCCATCTGGTGTTAAAGGCTACAAATTATGGAACTTAGAACCAGAAGGATCGAGAACCATAGTCGGTAGAGATGTGACATTTGATGAAGAGTCTACCATAAAATTAGAAAATAATGAATCTCAACCCGACCAGGAAGAAAATAGAGAGACTGTTCAGGTGGAGATCACTGGAATTAACCCTAATTCACCTCAAGATGCTCTTGAAATTGAGCATGATTTACCTTAATCTAAGCAAGTAGATGGCCATGACCAGGACCATGAATCTTCCCAATTTGAAGGGGAAGATGATGGCAGAGATGCAGATTCCAACCTAGGGGATCACCCTAATCCTAATAGTTATGGTGTGGCAGGGGACCGGCAGTCTAGAACCTCATAGGCCACCTCAAAGGTATGGTTACTCAGACCTAGTGGCATATGCCCTTACTAGTACAGTAGAAGTTATAGGAGAGGAACCCCTTACCTATGAAGAGGCAATGACCTCAAAGGATGCTGACAAGTGTCAGGCAGCCATGAGGTCAAAGATTGCATTCCTCAAGAAGAACCATACTTGGGAGTTGGTCAAAAGACCAAAAGGGCAACAAATGGTTGTACAAAATTAAAGAGGGAGCAGGAGAAAATACTAAGCCTAGGTTTAAGGCAAGACTGGTTGCTAGAGGCTTCACTCAAGTGCCAAGTATTGATTTTAAAGAGATGTTCTCCTCAGTTGTGAGACACACCTCCATAAGGATTCTATTAGCTATCACTGCTCAATTAGATCTAAATCTTGAGCAGATGGATGTCACAATCACATTGTTTCATGGGGACCTGGAGGAGAGGATTCTAATGGAACAACAAAAGGGTTTTGAAGCCAAGGGAGAGGTGGAGAAGGTATGCCTTCTTAGAAAGTCCCTTTATGGGCTTAAACAATCCCCAAGGCAGTGGTACCGAAAGTTTGATTCGGTTATGTTAAGCCAAGGGTACTCTAGAAGCTCCTATGATTGTTGTATCTATTTTAAACATATCTCTCCTAGCATTTTCATATACTTATTGCTCAATGTGGATGACATGCTTATAGCAAGTCAGTCCACACAAGAAATCCAGCTACTCAAGAAAAGGCTGAGGGCTGAACATGAAATGAAGGAGCTCGGGGAAGCTAGAAAAATTATAGGAATGGAAATCACTAGGGATAAGCATCATAAGAAGATATATCTCTCACAAAAATCCTACTTAGCAAAGCTATTATCTAGATTTGGAATGTCTGATGCAAAGGTAGTTAGTTTGCCATTTGCTTCTCATTTTAAACTATCCTCATATCAGTCCCCTAAAAATGATGAAGAGAGAAGGAGATGGAGCACATCCCTTATTCAAGTGTAGTGGGCAGCATCATGTATAGCATGGTGTGCACTTGACCCAACTTAACACATGGAATGAATGTCATCAGTCAATTTATGGCCAATCCAAGAAAGCCCCAATAGATGGAAGTCAAGTGGATATTTAGATATATTAAAGGATCTATAAATAATGCTTTGTCCTATGGTGGAGCAAGAGTAGGAGAGCAAGCTAGTATCCTAGGATTCTCGGATGCTGACTATGCTATCGACATAGATAAAAGAAGATCCACAACCAATTATGTCTTTAGGCTGTGGAACTCAACAATTAGTTAGAAGTCTAGTTTCCAACATGTGGTAGCATTGTTAACAATCGAGATTGAATACATAGCAATTTCAGAGACAATTAAGGAAGCTATGTGGCTTAAGGGTCTAGTGAGTGAGCTCCTAAGGGTAGAAGTCAAGGCCACTTTGATGTGTGATAGTCAAAGTGCAATTCACTTGTCTAAAAACCAAGCATATCATGAAAGGACTAAGCATATAGATGTAAGACACCACTTTATAAGGCAAATTATTGAAGATAAATCTGTAATTCTAACCAAGGTTGCAGGGGAAGACAATGCAGCAAACATGTTTGCTAAATCCGTGCCTACAACAAAGTTGAAACACTGCATCAAGATTCTGCAGATTGATCTAGGAGGAATTTGAAGATGCAGGGCAGTAAATGATGGTGCAGGGTCGAGAAGAAGCCTAATCAAATTCAAATGGGTGGAGAATTTGTTATGTCATTTGTATTAGATTAGGACTTTATTAGTAAGCGGATATTTTGTATTGTTATTTGAGTTTTGCATTTGAGTGGCCGAATAATCTAGAAGATCTCGGCAATGTTAGATTATTTTTCAACAGTAGCAAATTGGGAATAAAAGTCTAATTAGCATGTATTTAAGCGAGGGGTAGATGGGGTATTTTATTCCGGGTTCTCTCTCTCTTGTAACTACCGCCTCTTATGTCTATAAATAGAAGGCGATAGGTAGACTGTCGAATGACTGGAAATTTGATCATTCTCATTGAGTCGAGTGTTGTACTGTTAGAGGAAAGTTTGAGAGAAAGTTCTGTAATCTGCAGTGAGGGTTCTTGAGTGTATCAGTAAGGGTTGCGGGGATGTGCAAGTGATAGATTGTACTATTCTTCATCAAGATTATAGTGGATTGCTCTCTCTTTTAAAGGCTGGATGTAGGATTGATGTAAATCAGTCCGAACCAGGATAACTTCTTGCGCCTGCTATTTGGTTTGATGTTTCTTACTTAATTTCTTTTACTGTTCTTGCATTTACAGTTTACATTTTCTGTTGTGGATGTTTTCTTTGGTGAGGGTGTGAGAATTGACAAGAACCGATCCTTTTGTACTCCTAATTTCTAACATGTATGCTTGCATTTTATGTTTTTTTCTGCTTTAGGTTAGTATGAATATTCTAGAAGGGCGGTCTGACCGAGTTTGTATCTGGTTAGGCAGTTAGCAGTTGTAAACTCCCGTCCCTATGGTCTATAAATAGGGATCGTGGGGTAGGCGAGAAATAGCTTAATTCCGAGAGGTATTTTCTGTTTCTATCTTGTGGGTTGGGATCAATTGAGTGACTGAGAGTAAGGCTGGTGATAGGCTTTGTAATCTCAGGGAATCCGGTTAGCTTTCAGGGTATATGGGCTGGGCAAGGATTCAGGTTTTCTCTTTAATCATCCTAAGGATTGCTTCAAGATAGTGGATTGGAAAGAGGCTACTCCAGTCTGGACGTAGGTCCCATATTTTTGGGACTGAACCAGGATAAATCACTGTGTTCATTACTGTTTTTGTTTATTCATGTTATTCTCTTATATCGTTTGTATTCTTGGAGGTGTTGAGTGATTTCAGTGAGTTATTGGGTTGAGAGAATTGTGAGGGATTGCCGTGTGCTTACTCTAACAATAGGTGTTTCATGGCTAATGTGGCTCTTCTTATTTATTAAGATAACAGGCAAGCCTTAAATTCATTTAAGGTTCTTATCTTGTCTTTTTTCTGAACAATTTTAACTCTGTATTTAGCATCCCTAACTAAATTTTATTCTCTTAATAATTGAAGAAACTACCAGTTAAAATGGTTCAAATAAATAATTCAGTTTTTCAAGAATGAAGAAACTACCAAAAAAACATTTATTTGGAGTTTAAAAGTGCAAATAAAAAAGAACAGGAAGAGGAACAAACCAAACTGGGCGTGGATTAATTAAAATGTACCTCTTTGCACGCTTTGGATCAATAAGAGCAAGCTCAGCAAGCTTAGCAGCAGAAATAGCTTTCTTAGAATCAGCTGCAGAAGACTCCTCTGTACCGGACATGAGCATCTCAGGCTTAATTGTAGTTGACCCATCCATAGACTGGCTGTGCTGATGCCTGACTCTGGGCCTCTCATTAGACCCACTGCCCATGGGATCAACTGGAGGCGTTGAAGCAGGAGTCAAGGCAGATGCTGAAGCTGCTGCCGCAGAAGATGGCCCTCCAACTTGGAAACCCGATGTTGCAGAGGATGAATTAAATTTATCCATGTCAAGATACATTGAAAGAAAATCTTCTTCGGTCTCATCAGACAAAGAAGGCCCATCCAAACCACCCACGACACCCAGATCACTGTCAAAGCTGATGTCATCCGGAAGAGTAAGAATCTCAGAGTGGGCTCGTCGGTGTCCCAAATTCTTTGGTGGGTTATCAGGCATTCGGCTAATATCATGGCTAAAGTGGCTAGAATCAGAAGACATGCCATGGCCAAAATGACTTGACTCTGAACTACCCCCAGGACCCAGTGGAGGCAATGTCGATGCTGAAGCTTCCGATTTCATACTGAAAACCGAATAGCGTCCGGATGGAGGGAGCAAACCCCCACCATGGTTCGGGGAGGACTTGTCTCTCTCCATCTATCAAAATCTCCAAACCCTTAGAAAGACTATATCGACAAAATTTAACCAATCCAAACGCGACGAAAGTGGAGCAAATCCAAAGGACAAACTACATAAATTCAGGGGTTTCACAAAGATTATATAACACCGGGAAGACAAGTGAAACTTCCTTTGAATCTATAAATAGATATCCAGATTCAGCTAAAACAAGCACAAGAAAGCCCTCGGATTAAAAAATGCAATTTACCCAAAACCCAGAACTGAAGGCACCTCTGCAATCAAAGCAAAACCCTAGAAATAACCTGCCATATTCGGGGACCTCGCAAAGATTAACACAGAAAAAAACAGGTAATTTCCCCCCGTTCCTAACGAGCATTCAGATAAAGGAATAACAGATTGCGTACAAACCCTAGCCTCAAACTCGGGAGACAGGAAATTCAAGCGTGGCCCAAAATCAGAACACCACCGAACAGCATTGCAATCAAAACGGGACAGAAAACGATACCCGAAGAATCGAAGGAAACGACCGCAACCGGTACAGCACTTCACGTGATGTGAGGCATCAGGGAAAGCGGAGAGAAATGCGAGGGTTTATTTGACTTGGGATTTGATTGACTTTTGTGCGCTTTCGGTTGGATCTCCGTCTGCGAGATGATAAAAATGGCAGGGGATGCCGGTGGAAGAAAGCGAAAGCGATCTCGAAAGCGAAAGAGAAAGAGAGAATGAACACGAGAACGGGGCCTTTTACGCGAATAGAAAATTCACCGAATCACGTGTCCAAGTCCATGGCGGTGGAGAAAGAGAGAGAGAGAGAAATGGGAAGCTTCCTGAAGACGTGAAAAATCACCATGTTCGTTCTCTTATATAGGCCTTATCGGGGACGGTAACAGAGAGTGAGGGAGAGAAGTGTGTTTTGGGGGCCATGTGTGGCCCGCATGGAATCATTTATTTAATTCTTTTAAGAGTCGTGCTACAGTACCTAAATAATTGACGCACGAGATGACCGAACGAAATAAAATTCACTTGACCAAGGTCCACTATTATGCGGGCGGGCTTCATCCGCCCAGCAGCCTGCCACTACTGGGCGAGCGGGCTTCATCAATGAAGCTCGCCCGTTCAATTTGGGCGGATTTCATCATGGATGAAGTCTGCTCGACTTTTATTTTGACGTGTATTTGAAGGTGAAGCAACAGTTTCGAAAATGAGGATATTTTTGTCTTTTAATGTCTTTAGTCATCCTATACGTCAATCAATTCGGGCAAAGTAGCATTATTTTTCTTTTAATCTTAAAAGTAACACCGTTAGATATTTTGATAAGTTTAAGGTAATTACCATAATTATTCCAAGAAAAATATAATAAATATTTTTAAAATTTTAATGATGTGTTGTAATTTTCTTTACGTAGTTAGTTAAATTTAATTAAATATTTGTATATAACTAAATAATTCTTATATTTAAAATATTTGTTTTCACTCTCTAAATTTTTTCTAAAGTGGAAGTAGTTATCGTTGTCACTATCATTAGCTAAAAAGTTGATAGCTTACTTTCTACATATCCAATGGTCAATACTATTATTATTGTCAATAAATTTGTCTTTTACTCAATCACGTCTAGGTTTCATTAATTGAATTTAGATGTAAGAAGACACGAACTTAGTAGTTGTTGATGGTCAAAGTCACTTATTATTTATATTTTTTTGGGTCTAAATTTAGATGTAAGAGAAAAAAATATATAAAAAAATAGAGATAATAAAAGGTAAAATAATTATTTTATAAACAAGTAGCAAAAAATATATATATATTTTCACAAATTTATAAATTTATCAAAAAGTTTCAATTTTTACAATTGTATTCTAATCGACTCAATTGAGCACAATTTTATCTAATACCTAAAATCAAATTATGAGACATGTGTCATTATTAATATGACACGTGTAAATATGAATGAAACTCACATGTACATATAAAAAAAAAAAAATTATACATGTAAATTGTATTCTTAGGGTGTGTTTGATTAGGGGATGGAAAGTGGGGCAGAATTTTATGGAATTCCAATTCTTATCTCACCATTAAGAATTTCAATTCATTGATTTTAAGGAAAATCTTTATTTTTTGAACTATTTGATGAAATTTCCTAGAATTTAGATAGAAAATGAATTTCACCCCTATTTTTCGCCTCTATCAAACGCACCCTTATATATATACATATAAATCTCACTCTTATATTTTTGTTATGATAGATGACTTGTCACGCCAATAACAACACGTCTCCTAAATTAATTTTAAATATTAAATAAAATTACACTCAATTGAAATATAACTAATAAAATTAAAAAACTTAGAAACTAACAAAAAAATTAAGTTTTTTTTTTTTTTTTTGCTACTTGCCTTTATTTTATCTATTTATTTAACAAGAAAGATTATTATTATTTTTTAAAATGTGAAATGTGTTATTGCGACTATGATAAACATATCAATGGCTATTACAATTTAACCCATTAATTAATTATGCAAAAAACTAATTTAATAATAAATTTGCGATTTGTTAATTTTTAAAAACCCTAATTTTTATGCCAAACAAAATTAGCTTCTGTTAAGAATGTTCTGTTTGAAGGTGTCATGGAATTATTGCATATTTGATACAAAATTAAAAGTTAATTTATCCTTATTAAGATTAATAATGTGTGTGTGTATACTTTTAAGTACATTTTGAATCTACAGAGGTGACTGTTCCACCCAAATTTATTAAATTTTATATTACCAAAAAGAATTATATTTTATAATTATCATTGACATTTGGGTCCATAGAGTTGTGAATTTGTTAGTAATAATAGTTGGGTCAGGATTTGAAATATTTAACTTTGATTTTGTAAGTTGTATTTACTTGAATGATCGATTATCTTACATTCTACAAACAACAATAAAATCAAAAGAAGTGATGAAACTCCCTTCTAAATATCATGGATGATTAAATTTGAATCCGAGAATTCAAAAGATAACAAGTGAATCACTATATACTAAAAAAATAAGAAAAACGACTCAACAAACTAAGCCAACCCCTTATAGCCTAGGCGTCAACACGACACAACCAAGCTTGAACAATACAAACCAACCTGTGCTGTTCAAACCACCACGGCTGACAACTCTATAGTTGTTGCCTCGCAAGTCTCTCCCCACCTAAACCTTGGTCGCTATGGCATAAGAGCATCCCGACAGTCACATCTCGCGTCTCAATTCAAGCCTACAATCTTGGACTCGAAAAGTGATGAACCCATCTCCTTCTTACCACTAAACTACCACCATTGGTGGCAATTCGACATCTTTCTAAGGGCAACAGTCCAACCATTCCATATCAAAATATGCATGTCATGTCAAAGGCAAGTTTAGTCAGCTTTGAGAAATCACTAATCTTTGCACATCACAAGCTCCCTTCAGCCCTAAGATTATAAGAAGTTACATAGACATTGCACGTAGGGAAGACAACGTAGGATGCAAAATAAACACAGAGCAACCAAACATTCAACCAGCTGATGATACTCTAATTTCGACTAAATAGATCTTGCAGAACAGTCAGCATCGGATTAGTATATGTAGTCTGGTAACTGGAGGGGAAAACGAGCTACTGAAACGCCAAAAAGGCTAGCCTTTTGGATCTGCCAAGCTAGAAAACCAACAAGAACTTATCGGTCAGTAAAACGAGAAATTGCATCCACAAGTTACCTCGATGGAAAGAGAAACAGTTTCTGCAGAAAACCGGTCCAAATGAAAATGTCAAATACAAAGAAGTGGAATGTCTAAGCACAGACAAGGCTTGCATTTACAAATTGGGTTTCACAACCCTAGTGCATGAGATAAAGCCACCAAACAACCATTCAATCAGAAGAACATACCTTTCTTCTTGTTTCCCTTTTCTTCGGTGGATTGCAGTACAAATAAATACCCGTAGAAGCATACAAAGAGCCAAAATAAAGAGAGAGAACCATACTTGTTTTTTTTTTAACCTTTTTTTTTTTGTCATCTTAGCACATAAAGTAGATAAAATTCCTAAACAAGGCTAACAAATCTGATGAACTTTTCTTGGTCACTCTGGTATTAGGTAGTGGCAGAAGGCTTCATCCCTCTGAATAAAATAATCAACCAATTGATCAGCAAATCAAAGCACAAAAATTTATAAAAAGGGCAAGTTACTATGACCTGATGATACAAATGTGAATAAGTATGCATAGACAAACAGCAATTTCTTAACCCAAAAAAAAAGGGGTAATTCTGCTGATAAACAAGAAACTCACATAACCCACATTAGTGCAGGGGTGTAGTAAAAAACAAAGGGAAAACAAGATTATATAGGTGAAATAGTAGGAGATAATACTAGAGTACATCCAGAGTCTATGATTCAAAACCAGAGTTTTTAGAACTAGCAGGTTTATACGCCCTACCTGTCAGGGACAAAAGTGAAGGACCCCTCAATGGAGCCCAAAGAGGATGGTGAAAGTCTGCAACTCTCATAGACAGATTCTCTCTCACCCGGACATAAAAGGGGGAACTGCAAATAAGCAAAAAGGAAACATGTCACAAAATCACACCAACCGTGCTCCCCCATACAAAGATCTCATTTGTGGGGTCTCTTTTGAGAGTGATATATTGTTAAAGCTTTCACTCTGAGAAGATAGTGTCTCTTATCATGCTACAAGACACCCACGTCTGCTCTGACATCACAGCATATTATAAAGAGAACTAAAAAAGAACATACCCAATATGCATGTAACTCCGGGGCATGTGACTAATGGCAACATGTAGAGAAACCATATAAAGTAGCTTCATGATCTTCTAGTATTGCTATACCATGCAGGTCTCATGACAGAAGTGGAGATGTGTAGACTTGATGGGCCTGTTTATTTTAACCACAACCTTTTCTGAATGCACAGCCTCTTGGTGCCAACTAACGAATACCCATGCAAGGCAAGCTTGTTAAAGCACATCTAAGGAAAAATATTGCCCTTGCTTGTCCAAACCAGATTAGGTCTATGCACACAGAAGGACATTGATATATGCTTTTTGAATGATTTCGCAGGTAGCAGAATCTGGAGTAGTCACAGCTAAAAGATAAGACTTAAGTGTGAAAGCACAAAAATTGTTAAAGGGTGTCCTCACTGCACCAGACTCCAACACATTGAGGGTCAAGAGAGGGTTATATTCTGATGCTTGAAAATCTCACTGGAAGGAAGCATGTCACTGTTAGCTGGTGTTGTACATGCAAAACCCATGAACCATCTTCTTGTCCAGTATCCCACTGCCAAGGAGTTACAGATCCTCAAATTTGGCTTGTTGGAAGTAGCTAGGATGTTTCCATGCAACCGATAGACTTTGGGCTTGGAGATGTACTTTAGTTTGTGAAAAACAAGATGAGGAAAACTCCACTTCTATGTTTGGGTTTTATGGAATCTTGAGGAATTGCATTAAGGATCTTTGCATTTTCTGTTTTCTATTGCACAAAGGTTGGTAACTCCTTAGTCCCCTTTTTGAATATACATGCTCTCATTCATCACAAAGGGAAATATGGGCGTGCCTTATTATAATGGAGGTTTTGAATATTAAGAGAATACTTACAAGAGGAATGTTGTTATTTCGGACTGTAAATCGAAGATCAAAACCAAAGAGAATTCCACTTGAATTCTTGCACACTCACAGAATCTCAGAAACCAATTAAGAAAACAGACAAAAATAGAATGGAACAGAAAATACAGAAAGATAAACAACAAACCAACAAGAGCCGAGAATTATCCTGGTTCGGAATGCCTTTGGCAAACCTACATCCAGCAATCAACACCCACACAGAGCAGCCTTTTATTAGGGTGAAACCGATCAGTACATCAAGTCTCTAAACCCTCATCTATATCCCCGAGTACATGCACACATTCTCCCAAGAATACACAAGACAAAAAACCCGCCTTTCTCTTCTCAAGAATGGAAACCCAGTACTCGATTATAGACAATATTAGAAGCTCTCTCAGAATCAATTTCGACTGCCTTCCCTACCCTCTTATTTATAGAAAGGGTGGACATCCCAAATGTAACTAAATATTATTGGGATATTACAATTAGGCCCTCTAATTTACTAAGTAATTACACTTGGTATTTTAGCCCTCATTATTCTAATCTTCCAGCCAACAATCTTCAACACTTTACTGATCTTCTACCGCACAAACTCTAGGCAAACTCAACAAGGAAGAATGGAAAAAAGTTACGTTTTTTATTAACATGATTCTTATAAATCTATGAGTGGACAAAAAATAAGTTAATAGATGAAATAGAAAAACAATTAAAACTTAATGCTTCCCTGGTCAAGCACCCAACAATAAAAAGTTCTCCGTAGAGTACTAGTTTCTTGAATACTTCTACACCAGCACCTAGCAGAAAGTAAAGAAAAGGATAACTACCTCAAGTTAATGCTCACAATTAATGCATCCACAAATTCGTGTGTTCCAATACCGAACAATTTGAAGCCATCTCAAAACCAGATGTCCCCATCAAATGAACTTCATGTTAGTTCTAGGGGACTTCAGTTGGTTATTTACAAGAAAGGTCACTTGCCAAAAATGTATCACCCTACTAGGATTGACAATTCAATTACAAATTTGGCTACAAAAGTAAAATCTACTATAATGGCCTTATGAAGCTACCAATGATAACAGAGTTCTAGGTACCACACAGTCAACTAATGACAAAGAACCTTTTTGCTCTTGGGCATTTGTCTGTTGAGAGTAAGGTTGCTCCCTCGTGACTGGAAGCTCATAAGTTCAAGTTGTGAAAACAATCTCTTTGCAAAAACAGCAAGGGGAAGGCTGCATACAAATACAACCCTCCCCCAACTCTCACAAAATGGCAAGCCTCATACAGCAAGGACACCCTTTTTATGTGTGATATAGAGTGGTAGCATTTTGAATAACCACAAAGTTAAGGTTGGACTTGAAATTGCACCCAAACAACAGTAGAATACAGAATACATAATCATGTCTCACTTGAGACATCCGACCTGACACAAAAGTAACTTCCAGTTGGCTTATATACTAGCATGCATATGAGCAGAATGCTATGAGAATCAGCCCCAAGAGACCATGAGAGACAAAACCAAAGGCTTTTTGAACCAAAGGTAATTGGTGGATTACCTTAACACAGTTTCTTACAGCAGTAGTACAATAAGGAGCTTCCTCTGGAAACAGATTGATGCTTCTAATCTTCCTCCTTCACGAACTTTAATAATGCCATCATGCAAGCAGCGACCATGTTCTTCTAGCCATAGTAGCATGCCATCCTGTTGTTGATTGCCTCCTTCAGACAAATTTATAAATGAATTAGGCACACAAGGTATCATTTCCCTGTCCACTCTAAGATACCGGGTACCAACATTTAGTTCACCATTGGCACAATGAAGGAAGAAAATTTTGTCACTGTATGCGGACGAAACTGCCACAACAATAATCTTGGATCTACTGCTAAATCCAAGCTGGTCTACGACATCCCTTGTTTTATTGGTTCACGTAAAGGTAACAAATACACATTCACTACGTGGTCATAAAAGGAGTAGCCACCAATAAGGCCCGAGGGACTTCCTAGCATACTTTCACTAAATTCTTCACAATTTACTGCCTGACCATCGCAGAACCGGTACAAAATCCTTGTAGGAAGAGGAAGCTTTATTCTCAAACACTCTTCCAATTCCTTTATTTGGTCCTCAGTTGCACCGTTACGTAGTGTAGCCAAGGCCTCAGGGAAATTAACTGACAATCAGCTTTTAAGTTTGTCCCAACATCTTTTAACTCGTCTAACAAGAGACCAAGGATACATAGCAAAAGTTTCACGCCATATTTGATAGGCTTCCTGTATATATAGAGAGATAAGAAGGGAGGGGGCATTGTAGTTAGCAAGTCTTGCATCTAAAAAAAAAAAAAAATCATAAACTAAAAGATAAATTTCAATAAAAGGAAGGAAAAAGACAAAAAACACAAGCTGATATCAAGTAAATTATCAAATGGAAATGACAAGGTTGAAAAATTAGCTACAACTATAGATGAGAATGTAGCTAATTATTCAACCTTGTCATTTCCATTTGATAATTTACTTGATATCAGCTTGTGTTTTTGGGCTTTTTCCTTCCTTTTATTGAAATTTATCTTTTAGCTTATGATTTCTTTTTTTAGATGCAAGACTTGCTAACTACAATGCCCCCCCCCCCCCCCCCTCTTCTATCTCTCTATATATACAGGAAGCCTATCAAATATGGCGTGAAACTTTTGCCATGTATCCTTGGCCTCTTGTTAGACAAGTTAAAAGATGTTGGGACAAACTTAAAAGCTGGTTGTTAGTTAATTTCCCTGAGGCCTTGGCTACACTACGTAACGGTGCAACTGAGGACCAAATAAAGGAATTGGAAGATTGTTTGAGAATAAAGCTTCCTCTTCCTACAAGGATTCTGTATCAGTTTTGCAATGGTCAAGCAGTAAACCGTGAAGAATTTGGTGAAAGTATGCCAGGAAGTCCCTTGGGCCTTATTGGTGGCTACTCCTTTTATGACCAAGTAGTGCATGTGTATTTGTTACCTTTACATGAAGTAATCAATGAAACAAGGGATGTCATAGACCAACTTGGATTTAGTAGCAGATCCAAGATTATTGTTGTGGCAGCTTCTTCCGCATGCATTGACAAAATTAGCAATCCTTGATTGTGCCAATGGTTGACTATATGTTGGTACCTAGAATCTTACAGTGGGCAGGGAAATGATGCCTTGTGTGCCAAATTCATTTATAAATTTGTCTGAAAGAGGCAATCAACAACAGGATGGTATGTTACTACGGCTAGAAGAACATGGTTGCCGCTTGCATGATGGCATTATTAAAGTTCGTGAAGGAAGAGGAGTTAGAAGCATCAATCTGTTTCACTTAGTTGGGTTAAGACTTGACCCAAGTTTTCAGACTAATTAATGTTGTTTATTATTGAAAATTGAGACATTTATAAGTTGAAGTATAAAAATAAAATTTTTACAATAATGTTTACTGTAAATATACCTTTTACCATAAAGTTTATTAATTAATAATAATGTGTCACTAAAAAATAAACTTTTGTTTAAAAATTTGTATAGAAAGTTCTTATTCAAACTATTGTTTAATATACTTAAATTTACGGTCACTAAAATATAATATTTATTTAATTTTTGCCTACATAATATAATAACTAAACGAAAATTGGCAATTGTCATTCAATGAATTTTTATTAATTAATGATAAATGTAACTATTAAAAATCACTTAATAAACTTTTATTTAAAATTTTGGCTACCCCTTCTTCACCCGAATTGTCCCTTTCAACCAGATCACCAACTCAGAATCACAGCAACCCATTTCACCAGATCAAATGCATCTCCAACCCAATTGTTCAGTCACTTGATTCCACTAGATCTCGCTTCCAATTTTCCTCCCCTTTCCTTCTCACTATGTACCAATTGGATATTGCAGCCATCGGTGGAAAGAGCAGGAGGGAAAGAGATGGATTTTGATGGATACGAGAGTTTGGCAATTGACGAGATTTTGTCGAAGTTGGGTCCAGAGGACATCGTGTTGGTAGCGTGTGTGAGCAAGAAGTTCAAGGACGTGGCTGCCGCCAACTCTCTCTGGTAAAAAATCTGCACCGACGAGCTACAAAGTACTCCCACCTCCACTTTCAAGGTACTCACCAGATTCCCTAATTCCTGCTCTTGTCTTTTTCTAGAAGTCGAGGGACACACAAAGCGTAAGGACCGTGTTTTAGCCCCTACCCATCTAGGAAGATAGGCCTCAACAGGGTTGTCAGCATATCGACCAGATTTTGCTTCCACTGGATTCCAATGCCATCCAATAAATTAAACAGTATTTTTATTAGGGTTAACATCATAAATTCCCTTGCTCTTAAACCTCAAACTTGCTTAGGGAAGTCAAATATGCGACCTCCTGGAAGCATTTGTGTCCTTAATCTAAGTGGAAAAACGTGTTCCCCCATTTCAATTGCTGGGTGATGATTACTATGATATAATATATTAATTTCTCTTATTAAGATTATTAGATTCAATTTCAGCTTTTCCATCAAATCCATCGAGCACTAGAAAGCAAAATAACAAAGACTCCAAAGGCCAAACCCCTAAGCTAGAGGACAACCAACAATAAAATTATAAGCACATAAAAATCCAAATTGGCATTGTCTTTCATGCCTTCAATTGAACTTATTCTCTATCCTTTTCCTTTCTTTTCTTTTCTTTTCTTTGTTTTGAGGTCTATACTTTAGAAGAAAATAAAGTCATTCCTCGTTGTAAGATAAAAATAAAAATACAAATGCACAGCCCAGATGTGAAAAAGGGTAAGGAAATGAGTGAAAATAAACAGTTGAAGAAGATTCTGTTCAAAGCCTTGAAGAGCTGGGGCATTGACTGAGGTAAGTGTATGGTAATGGTACTTACCTGCATAGCATGGACATGGCAATCAGGTCGTCATGTTGGTGGAGCCGACATGTCGGACACACCCATATGGCTTTTCGACACTTTCTTCTTGGTTTTCAAGGGGACACATGAGGGGACATGTGATGGACACGTCAGAGACATGAAGAATAGCAGCTGTCTTGTTTCCATACCTTGTGCATGACTCAAGGTTCAATTTCCGGATTCTTCAATATCCTTCCTATTCAGGTTATATTCCCCGTGTGCCCGTGTCCGTGTTTGTGCTTCATAGGTAATTATATATTGGCATTATGCACAATGGCAGCTTGTTGAGTTTATGCATGTAAAATCCATGATTTGCCATGTATCCATGTGGCAGGTGTTGCATGGCTAATGTGGCTCTTCTTATTTATTAAGATAACAGGCAAGCCTTAAATTCATTTTAGGTTCTTATCTTGTGTTTTTTCTGAAGAAATTTTAACTCTGCATTTAGCATTATTACTTCACCTAACTAAATTTTATTCTCTTCATAATTGAAGAAACTACCAGTTAAAATGGTTCGAATAAATAATTCAGTTTTTCAAGAATGAAGAAACTGCCAAAAAAAACATTTATTTGGAGTTTAAAAGCGCAAATAAAAAAAAAAAAAAAAGGAAGAGAGGAACAACCCAAACAGGGCATGGATTAATTAAAATGTACCTCTTTGCACGCATTGGATCAATACGAGCAGCAGAAATAGCTTTCTTAGAATCAGCTGCAGAAGACTCCTCTGTACCGGACATGAGCATCTCAGGCTTAATTGTAGTTGACCCATCCATAGACTGGCTATGCTGATGCCTGACTCTGGGCCTCTCATTAGACCCACTGCCCATGGGAACAACTGGAGGCGTTGAAGCAGGATTCAAGGCAGATGCTGAACCTGCTGCAGAAGATGGCCCTCCAACTAGGAAAGCCGATGTTGCAGAGGATGAATTGAATTTATCCATGTCAAGATATATTGAAAGAAAATCTTCTTCGGTCTCATCAGACAAAGAAGGCCCATCCAAACCACCCACGACACCAAGATCACTATCAAAGCTGATGTCATCTGGAAGAGTAAGAATCTCAGAGTGGGCTCGTCGGTGTCCCAAATTATTTCGTGGGTTATCAGGCATTCAGCTAATATCATGGCTAAAGTGGCTAGAATCATAAGACATGCCATGGCCAAAATGACTTGACTCTGAACTACCCCCAGGACCCAGTGGAGGCAATGTCGATGCTGAAGCTTCCGATTTCATACTGAAAACCGAATAGCGTCCGGATGGAGGGAGCAAACCCCCACCATGGTTCGGGGAGGACTTGTCTCTGATCTATCAAAAACTCCAAACCCTTAGAAAGACTATATTGACAAAATTTAACCAATCCAGACGTGACGAAAGTGGAGCAAATCCAAAAGACAAAACTATATAAATTCAGGGGTTTCACAGAGATTATATAACACCGGGAAGACAAGTGAAACTTACTTTGAGTCTATAAATAGATATTCAGATTCAGCTAAAACAAGCACAAAAAAGCCCTCGGATTAAAAAATGCAATTTACCCAAAACCCAGAACTGAAGGCACCTCTGCAATCAAAGCAAAACCCTAGATATAACCTACCATATTCGGGGACCTCGCAAAGATAAACGCGGGAAAAAAAAAACAGGCAATTTTCCCCCCTTCCTAACGAGCATTCAGATAAAGGAAAAACAGATTGCGCACAAACCCTAGTCTCAAACTCGGAAGACAGGAAATTCAAGCGTGGCCCCTAAAATCAGAACACCACCGAGCAGCATTGCAATCAAAACGGGACAAAAAGCGATACCCGAAGAATCGAAGGTAACAACCGCAACCGGAACAGCACTTCACGTGATGTGAGGCATCAGGGAAAGCGGAAAGAAATGCGAGAGGTGATTCGACTTGGGGATTTGATTGACTTTTGTGTGCCTTTGGTTGGATCTCCGTCTGCGAGATGAGGAAAATGGAAGGGGGTGCCGGTGGAAGAAAGCGAAAGCGATCTCGAAAGCGAAAGAGAGAATGGACAGAAGAACAAGGCCTTTTAAGCGAATAGAAAATTCACCGAATCACCCGTCCCTGTCCATGGCGGTGGGGGGGAGAGAGAGAGATGGGAAGCTTCCTGGCCATCTCCAATGGACACGGCAAAACATCACACCATTTTGGTGTGATGGCGTCCCACTAGCAACTAGGGATGGCCATTGTAACCGAAATCATGGGGAATCGAATCAAAATTGAACTGGTCAACGCGGTTAAAAATTGTTTGACTGGGTAATAATTTGGTTTGGAGAAAAATCGAACATTGTTTCAATGGGTATGGTTTGATTATGGTTTTCACTAAAACCAAACCAAAACCCGAATCGAATAGTGGGTAATCGAACCAAATCGAACCGAATATATTATATATATAATAAAATAGGTATAATATATATATAATATATGTATTATATAAAAATTCAACCCAGCCCACCCAAGCCCAATCCACCCGCGCCCACCCCAGCCCAACCCACCCGCGCGCAACCTACCCCAGCCCACCCCATCTGGCCTTCTTTCTCCCCCTTCCCTTCTCCCTTTCTCTTCTCCTTCCTCTCTGGATCTGGCTCTCGCTCTATCTCATCCGCGCACCCTAGCTCTCCGCATCTCTCTTGCTCTCGCTCGATCTCTCTTGCTAGGGCTCGACTCGGCCTTTCTTGCTCTCGGCTCTCGCTCACCCTCGCTCGATCTCTCTTGCTAGGGCTCAGCTCGGCCTCTCTTGCTCTCGGTCGCCCTCGATCTCTCTCACCCTCGCGTCTCCTTTCTCTTGCTCGTCGGCGGGAGCTCGCCTTCACTCTCTGCCTCTCTATTTCTCTCGCTCGCCATCGCTGGCCCTCTCTTGCTCTCGGCCCCTCTTGCCCTCGTTCGCCCTAGCTCTCTGCCATTCTTGCTCTCGCTTGCCTTCCGACCTCTCGCTCAACCCCTCTCGCCCTCACTCGCCCTTGTTGCCTCTTGGTTCTCGCCCTCTGCCTCTCAGCTCTCGCCCTCTCCCCCACGCTTGCTCGAGGGCTCGGCCAGTCAGCCTCGCCCGCCCTTGCTCGCCTTCTGCCGGCCTCTCGGCTCTCATATAACTGGTTATTGGTATGGTTTTTTTTTTTTTCCGGTCATATTTTGTTTACTTATTTATGCTTGATTTGTTGTTGAGGTTGTTGTATTTTTTGTGTAAATTTTTACAGAATATGGCATGCTCGCAAAGTGGTAGCACACAACAATGTTTTGCGAGCGGATCTTCGTCTGGTGAACAAACTCATCAATCAATATCGGTGGAGAGTTCTCAAGACGTAAATGTTTCTGATAAGGAAATTGGTGGTAGGACTAGAAGTGATGTATGGAAACATTTTCAAAGAGTGGTCATTAATAAAGAAATTAAGTCTCAATGCAACTATTGTAAGAAATTACTTGCGGGTAAATCAACAAATGGTACATCAACTATGAAGCAACATCTCAATAGGTGTCCTAAGAGAAGATTGGTAGGAGATATAAGGCAAATGTTTATAAAATCTGATTTGAAAAGAGAGATCTCTTCCGGTCCATATGATGAAAGAAAAGAAATAGGGAAATTAGGAAAGATGATCATTATGCATGATTATCCTCTTTCGATGGTGGAGCATAGTGGATTCAAAGATTTCACAAGTACCATTCAACCTCTTTTCAAGTGTCCTTCTCATAATACTTTGAAGAATGATATCTTGAGGATTTACGCTGAAGAAATGGATAAAGTGATGAGTTTGATTGAAAACATTGACAGTAGGGTGGCTATTACAACGGATATGTGGACTTCTAGTAACCAAAAAAGGGGTTTTATGGCTGTTACAGGACATTTCATTGATAAGTCTTGGACATTGCATAGCAAAATTTTGAGGTATGACAAGTATTTTTTAACTTAGTATATTGTTTTATTGTTGTTAAATTTGATAATTGTAGTTCTAAACTTTAAATTTACTAATAATTTATAATTGTATGTCATTTAGGTTTATCTATGTCCCTTGCCCTCATACAAGTGATGTGTTGACCGATGTGTTAATTGATGCTATGCTTGGGTGGAATGTGGACTCAAGATTATCCACAATTACAGTGGATAATTGCTCTACCAATGATAGTATGATTGGTAAGATTGAAGCAAAATTGAATGTTGGATGTCTTTTGAATGGTGGATCTTTATTGCATATGCGTTGTTCTGCCCATATCTTGAATCTTATTGTTAAGATTGGTTTAGATGTGATTAAGCATGCCATTGATAATGTGAGGGAAAGTGTAATTTTTTGGACAGCATCTCCAAAAAGAATAGAAAAGTTTGAGGACGTTTGTCGACAAATGAAAGTGCCTTATACTAAAAGGTTGGGTTTGGATTGTCCTACTAGATGGAACTCTACTTATTTGATGCTTAAAACTGCTTTGGTTTATAAGTCTGTGTTTCCTCGACTTAAATTATTTGAATCACAGTATAAGAATGTGCCAAGTGACGGGGATTGGGAAACTGCAAAAGATGTTTGTGACAGATTAGAGTTGTTTTATAATGTAACTGAGTTATTTTCTGGGACAAAATATCCAACTGCTAATATGTACTTTCCAATAATTTGTAAGGTCAAGTTGACATTGAATGAGTGGGTTAAGTCTCCCAATGAAGTGATTAGTACAATGGCAAAAAGCATGTCAGATAAGTTTAATGCATATTGGAATGTGATTCATAAGTTGATGGGTGTTGCTGCAGTGTTAGATCTTAGGTATAAGATGACTTTTCTTGATTTTTACTCTCCTAAGGTCTATCCTTATGACCATGATGAACAAATTAGTAGCATCAAGTACCTTTGTTATGATTTGATGGAGGAATATCACATTAAAAAGAACAAAGTGAATGATGTGAATAACCAAGAATGTACATTGGATGGGAGCGTCACTCCAAGAGAGAATTTCATTTCTTTTGATGATGAATATCAATCTTTTCTTAAAAAGAGGAAAACTACTAAAGTTACTAGTTTCAGAACTGAATTGGACCTTTACTTGGATGAAGATGTTATAGTAGATAATGGTCAGTTTGAAATTTTACTTTGGTGGAAAGTGAATGGGGTGAAGTATCCTACCTTGCAAACTATTGCAAGAGATATATTAGCCATTCCTGTATCTACTGTTGCTTCGGAGTCGGCATTCAGTTCTAGTGGGAGACTGATGAGTCCTCATCGTAATCAACTTCATCCAAAGATAATAGAAGCATTGATGTGTGCCCAAAGTTGGTTGTCAAATGAAATGAAAAAAGGTGAATTTATTTCATTTACTAGTTATTTTTTATTGTTAAGACTTTAACATTTTCATATTAATTTATTTTCTATATTTATAATTTTGTTAGATGGAGTTGGCTCATTCATTTCAGATGGATATGCATCAATTTATGAAGAAGATATTGATGTTGTTGATGAAGGTATTAACTTTCATAGCTAAATTTTTTTAGCTTAAATTACAATTTAATTATGCAAATATTAATTTATTGATCTTAACAATTGTAGGTTTGGAGATGTGATTTTATATCCAATAAGTTTTGTAACTTTATACAAGAATAAGGTAACTTTATTAGTATTTATCTTTATTTGTTGTGAAATTATCAAAAAATTTATGAATGTTATTTGTCTTTGTTTGTTGGTATGGATTAAACTAAAAAAATCATGATTAAACCGAAACCGAACTGAAACCGAATGGTTTGGTTATGGTTTTAAATTTTTAAAACCAAATGAGTTTTGGTTTGATTTTGGTTTTAGGAATTTAAGTTTGGTTTGGTTATGGTTTTGGCAAAAACCGAAACCGAACCGAACCATTGCCAACCCTACTAGCAACCAACCACTTCTCTGATCAACCATTTTGGTGTGATGGCCATAACCATTTTGGCGTGACGGCAAAACATTCACACCATTTTGGGGAAATTCTATTCGGTTTTACTCCTCGTAGCCTTTCCCCATCAAAATTTTTCATCATTCCTTAAAAATCATATTTTATCATTCTGTCACCCCACCATATCATCTTCCTTCCCATTTTACTCTGCACAGTCACTCTATCTCTTTTTCTCTGTTGTTATACCTATTTTTTTCTCTTTCACACCCATTTCTCAATCTCTCTCTCTCAATAAGCACACACACAAATATGTATATATATATTTACAAACACACACACAGATAATTTATTATAATAAAATAAAATTTAAAAATATAAATAAATAAATTATTTTTAAATATATGTATTTTAAATAATTATAAATTAACTAATTATAAATTTTTTAACTAATTTTAAATTTTAAATTATCGTGAGTTAAATTTTTGATACTCAAAAAAATTTAAAATTAGTTAATTTATCTTATTAAATTACTTAAAGATACATATAATTAATTATTCAATCAACTAATTTAATAAGATATATATCTTTAAAAATTAGTTGAATTTATTTAAAGATATATGTATCTTTCTAAAAATAATTTATTAAATAAATTCAACTAATTTATTTTTAAAAAGAATTAACTAATTTAATTTATTTAAAGATAGATGTATCTTTTTAAAAGAATTAACTAATTTATTTATTAAATAAATTCAACTAATAAGATATATGTATCTTTTTAAAAAGAATTTAGTTATTTATATTTTTTATTTTTTTATTATAATAAAAAATTAATTAAAATAAAAAAAATTCCCCAAAAGCCAACTTTCGGGAAACATTAGGTTCCCCGAAAGCCAGCTTTCGGGGAACAATTTGATAGTCAAAAAAAATTAAAATTAGTTATTTTATTTTATTAAATTACTTAAAAATACATATATTTAAAATTAGTTATTCAATCAACTAATTTAATAAGATATATATCTTTAAAAATTAATTGAATTTATTTAAAGATATATATATCTTTTTTAAAATAATTTATTAAATAAATTCAACTAATTTATTTTTTAAAAAATTAACTAATTTAATTTATTTAAAGATGGATGTATCTTTTTAAAAGAATTAACTAATTTATTTATTAAATAAATTCATTTAAAAAGAATTTATTTATTTGTATTTATTTATTTTATTTTATTATAATAAAAAATAATTAAAATAAAAAAAAACTTCCCTGAAAGCCAGCTTTCGGGAAATCCAGCGTGCCCCAACCTCTAGCTTTCGGGGAACCCAGCGTTCCCCGAAAGTTGGAGGTCGAGAACGCCCCCGAAAGAGCTTTCGGGGAATCCAACGTTCCCCGACCTCTAGCTTTCGGGGAACCCAGCATTCCCCGAAAGCTGGAGGTCGGGGCACACTGGGAAGTTTTGTTTTTTTATATTTTTTTATTATAATAAAATAAAATACAAATAAATAAATTATTTTTAAAAAGACACATATATCTTATTAGTTGGATTTATTTAATAAATAAATTAGTTAATTCTTTTAAAAAGATACATCCATCTTTAAATAAATTCAATTAGTTAATTTTTTTAAAAAGATACATATATCTTTAAATAAATTCAATTAATTTTTAAAAATATATATCTTATTAAATTAGTTGATTGAATAACTAATTTTAAATATATGTATTTTTAAGTAATTTAATAAAATAAAATAACTAATTTTAATTTTTTTTTTACTATCAAAATGTTCCCCGAAAGCGGAACCCAATGTTTCCCGAAAGTTGGCTTTTGGGGAATTTTTTTTTTTAATTAATTTTTTATTATAATAAAATAAAATAAAAAATATAAATAAATAAATTATTTTTAAAAAGATACATATATCTTATTAGTTAAATTTATTTAATAAATAAATTAGTTAATTCTTTTAAAAAGATACATCTATCTTTAAATAAATTAAATTAGTTAATTCTTTTTAAAAATAAATTAGTTGAATTTATTTAATAAATTATTTTTAAAAAGATACATATATCTTTAAATAAATTCAACTAATTTTTAAAGATATATATCTTATTAAATTAGTTGATTGAATAACTAATTTTAAGTATATTTATCTTTAAGTAATTTAATAAGATAAAATAACTAATTTTAAATTTTTTTGAGTATCAAAAATTTAACTCATGATAATTTAAAATTTAAAATTAGTTAAAAAATTTATAATTAGTTAATTTATAATTATTTAAAATACAGATATTTAAAAATAATTTATTTATTTATATATTTTTTTATTTTATTATAATAAATTATCTGTGTGTGTGTGTTTGTATATATATATATATTTGTGTGTGTGCTCATTGGGAGAGAGAGATGGGGAGATGGGTGTGAGAGAGAAAAAAATGGGTATAATGAGAGAGAAAGAGAGATGAAGTGACTGTGCAGAGTAAAAAGGGAAGGAAGATGATATGGTGGGGTGATAGAAGAGTAAAATAGAATTTTTGAAAAATGATAAAAAATTTTGGCGAGAAAGGCTGCGAAGAGTAAAACCCTCGTTGTGAATAGAATTTCCCACCATTTTGGTGTGATGGCCAAATTGCCCCTCTCATTCCCATGTAAAAAAATGTTATCCCTGTTATATCCTCACTTAATTTTGTTTTAATATGTATAATTATTGATTTTGGTCTTAATTTATGTATTTAATTTGACTATTATTTTTAACAACATAATAAATTAAAATTAAGCAACAAATATTATAATTATTTAACAACATAAAATAAATTAAATAATTTTTTAAAATAAAATAATTATTTTGAATTAAAAAAAATAACACTAGTCATTTGATATAAATTTTGGTGTAATTGATTGGAGATGGCTTAATAAGATAGTGTAAAAGTTATACCATTTTAATGCAAAAGTTACACCATTTTGAAGTTTGATATTCTTTGAGTTATAGTTTGGCATACAAAAAGTAATTGGAATGACGAAATTACCCTAATTTAGTTTATAAAATTATAAAATGTCATGTTCTTTCTCTCTTTTCTCATCAACGACCATGATGGTCGCTTCTTTCCTATCTTCCTCCTTCCTATGGTCATCTTCAGCAACTACCTATCATCATCTTTGCCTTATCGCCTTGCACCCTCTGACCTCTTGTGTATCGATTGTTGTTGCATTCTTAGCAATAGTTGAGGTGCGAAAGGTTGGGTGGCACCAGGATAGTAGCGACGAGTGATTTTTAGAGAAAATTATGGAAAAAAAAATGAGAGGAAAGAGGACGTTGGGTGAGAGAAAAAATAAAAAGGCATTTTGCAATGGTAGTTTTTATCATTTTAGTTGTTTTGTGTAACCCAATATGTAGGTTAAAAAGTACAAACAAGATAGTATGATCTTTATTTATTTGATTCTTTTAAGAGTACCAATAGCATTTCCTTCTTTTAATGTTAAAAGCAAAACCATTAGATATTTTTTACGTTTAAGATAATTGTAAGGATTATTCTTAAAGATCGAAAAAAATATATTAAATATTTTAAAATTTTAACGATGTGTTATAATTTTTTTATGCAGGTAGTAAATTTTAATTAAATATTTTTATATAATTAAACATTTTTTATATTTAAAATATGTTTTCTCTCTTATCTCACTTGTTCTTTAACAACCATTTGGTCATGATCATAGCCACCATAGCGGAAAAGTTGTTACCTCTATTATTTTTAGATATTTTCTATCTCTCTATTCTCTTTTTGACTATCGAATAACTATTCCTATTATTATTGTCGTTGAGTTTTTATTTTTCTTCTTATGACCCAATTATATCTACGTTCTTGAATTGAATCTAAATGTAAGAAGATTCAAATTTAGTAGTTGTTGATGGTTGAGACCACTTATTGTTTATATTTTTTTTTAATTTTTCTAAATTTAGATATAAGAGGAAAAAAAAGAGATAATAAAAGGTAAAAATAATTATTTTATAGACAAATAGCAAAAAAGACTTAAAACATTTTTGTGAATTTTCAAATTTATCTACTTGTTTCAATTTTTTCAATTGGTTCAATTGAGTGCAATTTTATCTAACAATTAAATTAATTTAGGAGGCATGTATTATTATTGATGTGACACACAACTTGTCATAAAAATGTGTGGAATTCACATGTATATATATATGAAAAAAATAAAATTATACAAGTAAGTCCCACTCTTATGTATACACATGAGTTCCACTCATATTTTTTATGATAAATGACTTGTCATGTCAATAATGGTACACGTCTTCTAAATTAATTTTAAATGTCAGATAAAATTACACTCAATTGAAATATAATTGACAAAATTAAAACGTTTGAATAAATTTACAAATTCACAAAAATGTTTTGAGTTTTTGTTGTTGTTGTTGTTGTTTGCCCTTATTTTATCTATTTATTTAACAACAATAGATATTATTGTTATTTTTAAAAAATGAGATGTGTTATTTCATAATCTGGCATGTACATAATGAAAACTTCATTCTTGATTTTACAAGAATTTTTATGAAAGCCTTTCATTTGCTTCTCTTTGATGGAAGTTTTATTTTCCCATAATATATCCTATTTTTTGGCCTAATTATTCTTTTAATGATCGATTCAGCATTTGATAAAAAAGATATACCTTGATTATATTTTATCTCTTCAACAAATTTAGTAATGGGCATACCGATCCTATTGTTCCGCTGGAGAGAAGAACCTATGATTAGCTTTTTTGGAAAATTTTCAAACGAACAATTTCAATGAAATCTTTCAATTTCTTATTTTACTATGTTCAACACAATTTCTTATTTTACTATGTTCAACTCTATGTATTCCTCTATCCGTAGAGTACATAGATGGCTATTACAATTTAACCCATTAATTAATGATGTAAAAAACTAATTTAATAGTAAATTTTGATGGGAATGTCAATTTAAAAAACCCTAATTTTTTATGCCAGACAAAATGAACTTCTTTGAAGAATATTTTGTTTGACCGTGTCATGAGATTGTTGCATATTTGATACAAAATTAAAAGTTAATTTATCCTTACTAAGAATAATAATGTGTGTTTATATATATATATATTTAAGTACATTTTGAATCTAAAAGGTGGCAGCTCTACCCAAATTTATTAAGTTGTATTTAATAAAAAAAAATTACATTTTATAATTATCATTGACATTTGACCCAATAAATTTATGCCTTTTTAGTAATAATAGTCGTGTCAAGATTCAACATATTTAGCTTTAATTTTATAAGTTGTATTTACTTGAGTTGATTATCTTACATTTCAAAACGTAACGATAATATCTTATTAGAAGAGGTGATGATACAATGACTACATTTGAATCAAGATAACACATGGGTTATTATATATTAAAAAAATAAGAAAAAAAAAAAAAAAGACTCCACAAGCTAGGCCTATGGGCTTGCTAAGTCAAACCCTTAGTCTAGGCCTCAACACGACACAACCAAGCTTGAACAATACAAACCAAGCTGTTCAAACCACCATGGGCGACAACTCTATGGTTGACTCGCAAGTCTCTCCCCACCTAAACCTTGGTCGCTATGGCATAAGAGCATCCCAACACAGTCGCATCTCCCATCTCGATTCAAACCTACAATCTTGGACTTGAAAAGTGATGAATCCATCTCCTTCTCATCACTAAACTACCACCATTGGTGGCAATTCGACATCTTTCTAAGGGCAACAGTTCAACCATTCCATATCAAAATATGCATTTCATGTCAAAGGCAAGTTTAGTCAGCCTTGAGAAATCACTAATCTTGGCACATCACAAGCTCCCTTCAGGTAAGATTATAAGAAGTTACATAGCCATTGCATGTAGGGAAGACAACGTAGGATGCAAAATAAACACAGAGCAACCAAACATTCAACCAGCTGATGATACTCTAATTTTGACTAAATAGATATTGCAGAACAGTCAGCATCGGATTAGTATATGTAGTCTGGTAACTGGAGGGGAAAATGAGCTACTGCAACACCAAAAGACTCGCCCATTGGATCTGCCAAGCTAGAAAACCAACAAGAACTTATCAGTCAGTAAAACAAGGAATTGCATCAACATGTTGCCTCGATATAAAGAGAAATAATGTAGAAAACTGGTCGAAATGAAAATCTCAAATACAAATAAGTGGAATGTCTAAGCACAGACAAGGCTTGCATTTACAGATTGAGTTTCACAACCATAGTGCATGAGATAAGGCCACCAAACAACCATTCAATCAGAAGAACATACCTTTCGTCTTGTTTCCCTTTTCTTCAGTGGATCACAGTACAAATAAATAACCTATAGAAGAATTCCTAAACAAGGCTAACAAGTCTGATGAACTTTTCTAGGTCACTCTGGTATTAGGTAGTGGCAGAAGGCTTCATCCTTCGGAATAAATAATCAACCAATTGATCAGCAAATCAAAGCACAAAAATTTATAAAAAGGGCAAGTTACTATGACCTGATGTACAAATGTGAATTAAGTATGCTTAGAAAAACAGTAATTTCTTAACGATGAAAATCAGTAATTCTGCTGATAAACAAGAAACTCACATAACCCACATTAGTGCAGTGGTGTAGTAAAAAACAAAGAGAAAACAAGATTATATAGGTGAAATAGTAGAGATAATGCCAGAGTACATCCAGAGTTCTATGATAAAAAACCAGAGTTTTTAGAACTAGCAGGTTTATATACCATACCTGCCAGGGACAAAAGTGAAGGACCCTTCAATGGAGCCTGAAGGGGATGGTGAAAAGGTGCAACTCTCATAGACAAATTCTCCCTCACCCGGACGTAAGAGGGGGAACTGCAAATAAGCAAAAAGGAAACATGTCACAAAATCACACCAACCGTGCTCCCCCATACAAAGATCTCATTTGTGGGGTCTCCTCTGAGAATGATCTATTGTTAAAGCTTTCACACTGAGAAGATAGTGTCTCTTATCATACTACAAGAAACCCATTTCTGCTCTGACATCACAGCATATTATAAAGAGAACTAAAAAAAACGTACTCAACATGCATGTAGCTCAGGGGCATGTGACTAATGGCCACATGTAGAGAAACCATATAAAGTAGCCTAATTAGTAATAATTCACAATCTTCTAGTATTGCTATACCATGCAGATTTCATGACAGAAGTGGACATGTGTAGACTTGATGGGCCTGTTTATTTTAACCACAACCTTTTCTGAATGCACTGCCTCATGGTGCCAACTAACGAATACCCTTGTTAAAGTACATCTAAGGAAAAACATTGCCCTTGCTTGTCCAAACCAGATTGGGTTTATGTACTCAGAAGGACACTGATATATGCTTTCTGAATGATTTCCCAGGCAGCAGAATCTAGAGTAGTCACAACTAAAAGATAGACTTAAGTGTGAAAGCACAAAAATTGTTAAAGGGTGTCCTCACTGCATGAGACTCCAGCACGCTGAGGGTCAAGAGAGGTTATTTTTTCATACAACCTTACTCTTATTTTGCAAAGAGGCTGTTTCCACAACTCAAAACACATGAAAGCACAAATTTTGCTATCATAAAAAACAAAAAGAAAAAAAAAGGGGGGGAGAGAGAGAGAGAGAGAGAGGAGAAGTGTACCTTTCCTATTACTGCTTCTCCATTTGCTTCAGAAATAATGGTATCATTGGCACGGATAGTCCACTGTCTCCGGTACAGTTGGCAAGAGGTAAAGGACAATCCATTAATAATGCATCCTCCCGGCAGAAGGGACATGCGAATTGAATAAGCAAACAAATACTCTCCAGCTACACGTTGAAAAGAACTATGCTCCGGAACGAACACAGCAGAAGCACGAACCTTCAAGTAAATTATCATATCTCAGTTTTGAAATAGCAATATAGCAACAGGAAATTGTTTGTAATGGTAACAAGTAATAACTAAAAGGAGTAGAGAGCACTAACAGCCCTGTCTATTGTGTTGCCATTGCATCTTTTTAACAACTCAGCATATACATAGCAACTAAAAAGATTTGGATCATTAACAAAATAGCTCATGGCAGCATATCAAAATCATATAATAGTGGCTCAGATAAAGTGCTTAAAAGATTCCAGTTGAAGCAGTTGCTTGTAGGCTCAATGAGTTTATCTCTGAGGTGGTGTCACACTCAGAGAATAATTTTATGAAATTGTGAACTAGGCAAGTTTGGAATATAGTACTTATGCTTAATCAATGTCTAGAATACAGACATTGCAGTACGTAATCTGGAGTGATGTGCAAATTAGATATTGAGAAGGCTTATGGCCATGTCAATTGGGAGTTATTCTCCCCATGTGACAATGGATTCCAGTTACAGAAAGAGAAAATGGGCTTCTACTAATTCTCATTGCTGATTGAGGGCTTCAACATGGATCTATTTCATTCTACTCCAGGTCTCAAGTAGAGGGGCCATCTTTATTTTGCTGATGGAAACTTTTGAGCAGGATGCTCGATAGAGGCATACAAAGGGATATTTTAGAAGGTTTTGAGGTGGGCTGAATTGAAGGCAAACATAAATGGCATCCTATCTTATATACCATACATTTTGTTAGCCTTTGGCTCAGCAGTTTGGACAAGTGGTATTTAGGGAGTTTGGCAGAGTCTAAGGAAAGGGTTAGTTTCTAGAAAGTATTTGTAGATGGTAGACCCTCATACTAGAGAAGCTTCCCATCTCTAATTAGACTTGCTAGAGGCAGAAAAGGGAATAATCAATGACTATCACAATATGCATGATTGGCAGGTCCAAACCAGGCAAGATCTCAATGACAGGAAGGCGGGAGAATTTTTGAATTTATTTTGTGTTCACAAAATTCTTACCTGGTTTGAGTGGGGGTAGGATGTTGATTTCTGTGTTAAGAGAAATCTACTTTGGGATAATTTGAAGTACAATCTTTTCAAGCATAAAGTTGGGAAGCCTTTCCTCCGAAAGAAGTTTGGAATACTAAGGTGCCTTCTAAGGTCACCTTTTTTCGCATAAAAAGATCCTGATGCTTGACAATCTCACTAGAAGGAAGGATGTCACTGTTAGCTGGTGTTGCGCATGCAAAACCCATGAACCATCTTCTTGTCCAGTATCTCATTGCCAAGGAGTTACAGATCCTCAAATTTGGCTTGTTAGAGGTAGCTAGGATGTTTCCATGCTGCTGATAGACAATCCTTTGGGCTTGGAGATGTACATTTATTTGCGAAAAACAAGATGAAGAAAACTCTACTTCCATGTTTGGGTTTTATGGAATCTTGAGGAATTGCATTAAGAATCTTTGCATTTTCTGTTTTCTATTGCACAAAGGTTGGTAACTCCTTAGTCCGCTTTTTGAATATATATGCTCTCATTCATCACAAAGGGAAATATGGGTGTGCCTTATTATAATGGAGGTTTTGAATATTATGAGAATAATTACAAGTGAAAGAAAGGAAAAAAGTTCCGTTTTTGATTAACATGATTCTTATAATTCTATGAGTGGACAAAAAATCAGTTAAGAGATGAAATAGAAAAACAATTAAAACTTAATGCTTCCCTGGTCAAGCACCCAACAGTAAAAAGTTCTCCGTAGAGTACTAGTTTCTTGAATACTTCTACACCAGCACCTAGCAGA
The DNA here is from genome assembly GCF_014633365.1 of Diospyros lotus. Classification (NCBI taxonomy): domain Eukaryota; kingdom Viridiplantae; phylum Streptophyta; class Magnoliopsida; order Ericales; family Ebenaceae; genus Diospyros; species Diospyros lotus. The sequence continues at coordinate 34,482,344 of NC_068347.1, read as the reverse complement.
AAGCAAAGAAAAGGATAACTACCTCAAGTTAATGCTCGTAATTAATGCATCCACAAATTCTTGTGTTCCAAGACTGAACAATTTGAAGCCATCTCAAAACCAGATGTCCCCATCAAATGAACTTCATGTTAGTTCTAGGGTACTTCAGTTGGTTATTTACAAGAAAGGTCACTTGCCAAACATGTATCGCCCTACTTAGGATTGACAATTCAATTACAAATTTAGCTACAAAAGAAAAATCTACTATAATGGCCTTATGAAGCTACCAATGATAATAGAGTTCTAAGTACCACACAGTCAACTAATAATAAAGAACCTTTTTGCTCTTGGGCATGTGTCTGTTGAGACTAAGGCTGCTCTCTTGTGACTGGAAGCTCATAGGTTCAAGTTGTGAAAACAATCTCTTTGCAAAAACAACAAGGGGAAGGCTGCATGCAAATACATCCCTCCCCGACTCTCACAAAATGGCAAGCCTCGTATTTTGAATAACCACAAAGTTAAAGTTGAACTTGAAATTGTACCCAACAACAGAAGAATACAAAATACATAATCAAGTCTCACTTAAGACATCTGACCTGACACAAAAGTAACTTCCAGTTGGCTTATATACTAGCATGCATATGAGCAGCATGCTATGAGAATCAGCCCCAACAACAATGCCCCAATAAACCGTGAGAGACAAAACCAAAGGCTTTTTGAACCAAAGGTAATTGGCGGATTACCTTAACACCGTTTGTTACAGCAGTAGTGCAATTAGGAGCTTCCTCTGGAAATAGATTGATGCTTCTAACTCCTCCTTCTTCACGAACTTTAATAATGCCATCATGCAAGCGGCGACCATGTTCTTCTAGCCATAGTAGCATGCCATCCTGTTGTTGATTGCCTCTTTTAGACAAATTTATAAATGAATTAGGCACACAAGGCATCATTTCCCTGCCCACTGTAAGATTCCGAGTACCAACATATAGTCGACCATTGGCACAATCAAGGAAGAAAATTTTGCCCCTGTATGTGGAAGAAGCTGCCACAACAATAATCTTGGATCTGCTACTAAATCCAAGTTGGTCTATGACATCCCTTGTTTCATTGATTACTTCACGTAAAGGTAACAAATACACATTCACTACGTGGTCATAAAAAGAGTAGCCACCAATAAGGCCAAAGGGACTTCCTGGCATACTTTCACCAAATTCTTCACAATTTACTGCCTGACCATCGCAGAACCGGTACAAAATCCTTGTAGGAAGAGGAAGCTTTACTCTCAAACAATCTTCCAATTCCTTTATTTGGTCCTCAGTTGCACCGTTACGTAGTGTAGCCAAGGCCTCAGGGAAATTAACTGACAACCAGCTTTTAAGTTTGTCCCAACATCTTTTAACTCGTCTAACAAGAGACCAAGGATACATAGCAAAAGTTTCACGCCATATTTGATAGGCTTCCTGTATATATATAGAGACAAGAAGGGAGGGGGCATTGTAGTTAGCAAGTCTTGCATCTAAAAAAAAAACATAAGCTAAAGGATAAATTTCAATAAAAGGATGGAAAAAGCCAAAAAACACAAGCTGATATCAAGTAAATTATCAAATGGAAATGACAAGGTTGAAAAATTAGCTACAACTATAGATGAGAATGTTCATTAAGTTAAGTAATCATATCAACGTTGCAAAATGGTGTTAGTGACAGGTTTAAACACTTTACCATCAAGCTGTTCAACTAGATTAAGAAGAAAACTGTTTAATCTTGACATTAACCCACCAGATACAATACTTTTGATGTTCGATGACAATTCTTTGGCACCATGTTGTCCAGCAAGAATAAGTAGAAAGGTGGCCATATCTTCTTTTAGAAAACCAAGGAGATGTCAGGGTTCCAGGCAATATTAGGCTGATCAACCCAACATATTAATTGTCCATTTGGGACACATATAGTATTGGAGACATGAGCAAAGGTAATGGGCAAATCTCCACCTTACAAGGAATTATGTTTTCTTTTTTCTTTTGAACACACACACAGATGTATTTCTCTACTAGTGAAGACCATCCAGCAATATATATATATATATATATATTCCAAAAAAAAAGAAGACTGATTGTAATGAATATCCATGCAATTCCTAGAACTTGCTAACCCAATTCCATCTGGCAGTTGTATGTTTAGCAACACAAAACTTACTGATTACCATAATAATGCGTCCTAGACTTTAGAGAGCCAGGGGTGCAACCTTACTTTTGCTTTAAAAAGAGGTTGTTTTCTCAAACTTGTGACTTGCTCAACCTCTCTCATAATCTTGAATAATATTAAAAAAATTCCACCAACTCTGTTATCTAAGAAGCACTAGTAAAGTTTTTAGATCACACTATTGGAGAACTCATGGCAACACTAGAACTTTTTTCCCTTGCTAAAAGAGACAGAAGTAACACAAAACCAAAACGTTACTCACCCAAGAACAGAGCCGGCCCTGGGCCAGGGCTACTAGGGCCACAACCCAGGGCCCACAAGTGAGGGGGGCACAATTTTTTTTTTTAAACTTATGTATATATGTGTATAAAAAATTATAAAAAAATAACAAAAGAAGTTGCCACTTGTACCATTTCAAAAGAAGATTTCATTGCTATTTTTATTTTGTTGGTACATGTGATGATTGTTTTTACTTCGATTAATTGTGGAGGATAAAAGTAGGGGGGGCAATGGTTCAGATTTGTCCGGTTCTATAAGAATCCAGTAACCGAACCATTTTTAAAGGTTCCGAAAAAATAAGAACTGTAACCGAACCATTTTTAAAGGTTTCAAAAAAATAAGAACTGTAACCGAACCATTATATATATAAAACCAAGCCATGACCAATCCGTCACACCGGACCGGTTTCGGTTCGATTTCGGTTCTATCCAATTAACATTTAACTTCTCAACATTTTCGCAAAATATGAAATTACAAACAAATTTGTTAATTAAAATAAACCCATAACTTCATTAATGCTTCAAGTCTTGAAGTAAAAGTAGAACAAAATAATTCATAAACTATCTCATCAAATGAGATTACATTGACCATTTAGTATAGCAATAGCGCATAAAAGGTTAGAAATAAAAGAGTTCATGAATATCGCTAGTTTCTTAAGAAGTGATACTATTTATGCATATGTATATATATATATATATACTCAAAAAATTATAATATATATATATATAAGTATAATATCGGTTCCAGTTCAGTTCAAACCATGGTTTGAAAAAAAAAAAATCAGTAACCAAACTAAATATATTGGTTCTTAATTTTTTAGAACTAGAACCTAACCATTGAACCAATCCAAAAGGCATGGTTCGGTCCGATTTGGTCCAGTTCACCGGTTTTTGGATATTTTTTGACAACCCTAAATAAAAGGAAGATTGATCAAATCAAGAAATGTTTACGAAGATTCGGGAGAAAGTATGTAGACTCAAATATGATGTTTTTGTTTTTTAATGCAATATTTACAATGCAAGGTACTATTTTTCCTTCATTTGGGGTTTTGTCCCATTGGATTTTCCCCAAATAATGTTTTAATGAGGCCCCAAATTATTTTCTTATCTTTTGTAAATTCTTATAATTTTAATAAAATTAATTAATTAATAATTTTTATTTTTTATTTAATTTGTATAAAGCGGCACACTTGAAAAAATTTGCCCCGAGCCTCCAAAAACCTAGGACCGGCTCTGCCCAAGAATTCAGGTGTTCCCTAGGGCTTTGCTTGGATATCTAATGTTCCTGAATGATGTTCATTGGTGGTTTTCACCATGGTTTTTGCGTCCACTTAGATGTTGCGATTGAATATCTCTGTCCACTTCAGTAGATTGAATATTGAATAATCAATCAGAACTCCTAGAATGTCAAAACCATGCTCAAACATGATTAATTATCATTACAATGGATGGCCACAATTGCAACCCTGAGTCCCCAAAGTTCTGCAGTTCTCCAATTTATCAACAGGTTGGTTTTCATGTTCTTGGCCATTTTTATCATTGAGTTTGATGTGGGGTCCAAAGTCTTTTGACTGTTTGTCAGAGTGGATAGTTGGCAGTGGGGGTTGCAAATGCAGAAGACACTTTCTCCTGCTCACAAAAACATATGGCACTAAACCATTACCACCAGACTACATCTCTCAAGTGACATCATTATAACTTCCAAGAGAAGAGTACATAAATTAGCTGAGCATTACCAACAGTAAAGGAGCTGTGAAACATAGGCATCCAGAATCCTAAAGCCAAAAAGACTATAAAAAGAAAACAGAAGTTGGAGGCAGAAAACTTTAGCCCATTAAGACATAGAGAAATATATATTTATATATATATATATATAATCATTTCTATATTCACTATGCTCCATTTTGGCTTTCAGAAAATGGCAGGAAAAGAAGATACGGAAAAGATTGAAACTTTAAAGCTTCTGTTGTTACAATCCCAAAAGCATGTATATCAAAATTTCTCACAAATACGAAGTTTATGTAGAACTGTTGCTTACATTCGAGCTTTCAATTCTAAAACCAAAGTTTTGATCTCTTCTTTTCTTTTTTGGCTGAAGGAATGGTCTTGTATTTCCTTTTTTCTTTGTCAATTTTGTTGTTTTTTTTTTTTACTACTCTAAAAAGTTTGCCTACCCTTTACATTTTACCAAAAAGAAAAAGAACTAGGAATTAGATGTTTATTTCATATAAAATCTTCATTATCCCTCAGAATCTAGATTTGTCAGGATAGAGAAAAGGAAGGAAATTGAAGGAAAATTAAAAAATCCAGGAAATTCAGGGTGCCTTTGCTTGCTTTTCTGGTTATAGGAAAAATAAAAATTCATCTGGAAAGTTCTTTCAGTAAACTGCTTTCCAAACACTATTGGGATAGGTAAGAATTTGTTTCCTGAATTTCAAAAAACCTTTCCCGGACAAAAATAAAGATGATAAAAAAGTATGGTATTGTCAAAATAGTCATTTTTAGTTTAGAAAACAAACACCATTACATTTTTTATTCCTAAATGCTCCAAATTTCCAAAACACCAATGAAGCCTCGTTCTTTTTTTTGTCAGACTGAAAAAAGGAAAAGAAAATGACCAGGCCGCTCTCAAAAATCCCTTCTTCATTTGCTCCACATGAAAGGCATAAGGAGTTTCATTTAAGTTTCTTTTCCCTTTCTCCCATTAACACAACGCCTCGAATTAGTGTTGAATAATAAAAATTCAAGACAACCAGGAATATTGGCTTCACTCCCAAATCACAGAATCCAAAGACCCACAAACAAATTCTTCATCAAAATTCAAGAAAAACCAGCGCAGGAAGTCCACATAAAACTCAGAGCCCCTCAAGTAAATTCACCGACCATCAACTACCATTCAACCAATCTTTTTTTCTTTCCTTTCTTAGGTCTAAAAAATCCAAAATTCAGTCATGAACTTCAGCCTTCTCTACATATTGCCACATTTTCCAAGCAACCAAACAACGCAGACACGTTTTTCTACTCAGATTAAGGACACAAATGCTCCCAGGAGGTCGCATATCCGACTTCCCTGAGCAACTTCGCTCTACAATCAGGTGCTCGCAACGAGGTTTAAGAGCAAAGGAATTTTATGATGTTGACCCTAATAAAAATACTGTTTAATTTATTGGATAGCATCGGAATACAGTGGAAGCATAATCTTGTCGATATGCCGACAACCCTGTCGAGGCCTAACTTCGTAGATGGGTAGGGGCTAAAACACGGTCCTTATGCTCTGTGTGTCCCTCGACTTCTAGAAAAAGACAAGAGCAGGAATTAGGGAATCTGGTGAGTACCTTGAAAGTGGAGGTAGGAGTGCCGGAAGGGTCCTGAGGGGAGGAAATTTGTAGCTCGTCGGCGCAGAATTTTGACCAGAGAGAGTCGTCGGCAGCCACGTCCTTGAACTTCTTGCTCACGCACGCCACCGACGCGGTGTCCGCCGGACCCAACTTCGACAGAATCTCGTGAATTGCCAGACTCTCCAATCCATCCAAATTCATCTCTTTCTCTCCCGCTCTTTCCGCCGGTGGCTGCGGTATCCAATTGGTACAGAGTGAGAAGGAAAGGGGAGGAAAATTGACGGCGAGATCGAGTAGAATCGAGCGACTGTTCAATTGGGTCGGAGGTGGATATGATCTGGTGAAATGGGTCGCTGTGATTCTGAGTTGGTGATGTGATCGAGAGAGGGACAGTGGGGCCGGAAAAGCAAGCCGCTTTGCAATGAAAACGCCGGCGAAGCGTAGTGAAACGGAGTGCCACCTAATCAAACACAGGCCAATATGTCTAAGCTTCCCTCACATCCAATTCCAACGCTACATTCTACAATGTAGAGATATTAATATTTTATATATATAAAAAAATTATAATTTATAATATGAATTGTGTATTAATTTATTAAAAGTGTTGTTTATAAAATATAATAATAATTTTTTTTAATGTGAGAGATTATCTCAATCATGATTTATGAGTGATTTGTAAAAAAAAAAAAATTGATTAGGAGCATGGGTGAACTTCCCTTCTAACTTTTTCGATGACTAAGCTATTCTCGTGTCTGAATTATAGAATACAAAAATCAACTAGAGTTATTGTCAGTAACAAATCCATGTGAGTTGTCTTGAGTTGAAGTTCACTGTTAAAAATAATTTTTTAATGTAAATAAATATTTTTTAATAATAATTTAAAAAAATTATAATTTACTCTCAAAATTTGTGATGTGAAACTATACATATAAAAAGAAAAAAATTTAGTCTCCCCCACGAAGATTTCTG